>NC_142496.1:2013624-2368624 GCF_965113065.1 Corylus avellana
CTCCCAAATCAGTGGCCATGTAATGATATATATCATCAACTTCATTGATAAATTTATCATGATTTAATGTTCCAGCTCTTTTCTCATTTAAGTACTCGATCAATTCTCTATTAGTGGGAAGAAAAAGTGGACCTAAAGTTTTTGAATTGTTTGCAAATCTCTACAATGAAACAATGAGGGTGAAAGCAAAAATTAGAATAAGTGTGAAGATTAAAAAGAATATGTGTGATGCCTAAAGGTTTCAATTCTCTATTCTAATTTGATGTCCTAGCTTTTTCCTCGATCAAATAATTGATCAATTCTTCATCAGTGGGATTAAAAAGAGGGCCTAAAGGTTTCAAATTGTTTGCTAATCTCTACAACGAATCAATGAAGGTGAAAAATTTACCATTGATCAATCTACCATGATTTCCTAAATTTATTGATCAATCTACCATGATTTGATTTATTATTATTATTTTTCTTTTCTATTTCTTAATTAGAATTAGAAATTTCTTGATTAGAATTATAATATGTGAGATCTCAATAACTATAATTGAGATCTCAAATATTTTTCAATAAGGAATCAAATGATAAAAATGGACAATATATGTTAAATTGAAGATAAAAATAATAATATATTATTATTATTATTATCCTCTTTGGACTCGAGATCGGAGTCGTAAATGACGCAAAGAGATATCAAATCTACAGCGTCCTCCATCACCTTGAACTCCTTCATTTTCAACTTTATCTCACCCTCTTTCATCCACTCAAATGTTGTACATCCTATAACCTATTCGACAATAAACTGTTTCTTTTCTTGACGTACCCAACAAGCGGCGCTCGCTGGTCGAAATACGGCCAAGTGACTTGATTTTGTGAAAATGGACAATTTCCCATCCATATAAAAATGGCTCATACCTAAATTTAATTTTTTTAAAAATAAAAATAAATAAATAATCACTCACATTCTACTTAAACAAATAATTCAAAAATAATAATGTACGAAGGTATACCTCCCAAATCAGTGGCCCTGTAATGATATATATCATCAACTTCATTGCTGAATTTATCATGATTTAAGGTTCCAGCTCTTTTCTCATTTAAGTACTCGATCAATTCTCTATTAGTGGGATGAAAAAGTGGATCTAAAGTTTTTGAATTGTTTGCAAATCTCTACAATGAAATAATGAGGGTGAAAACAAAAATTAGAATAAGTGTGATGATTAAAAAGAATATGTGTGATGCCTAAAGGTTTCAATTCTCTATTCTGATTTGATGTCCTATCTTTTTCCCCGATCAAATAATTGATCAATTCTTCACCAATGGGATTAAAAAGTGGGCCTAAAGGTTTCAAATTGTTTGCTAATCTCTACAATGAATCAATGAAAGGTGAAAAATTACCATTAATCAATCTACCATGATTTCCTAAATTTATTGATCAGTCTACCATAATTTGATTTATTATTATTATTTTTCTTTTCTATTTCGCAATTAGAATTAGAAATTTCTTGATTAGAATTAGAATAAGTGAGATCTCAATAACTATAATTGAGATCTCAGATATTTTTCAATAAGGAATCAAATGATAAAAATGGACAATATATGTTAAATTGAAGATTAAAATAATAATATATTATTATTATTATTATTATCCTCTTCGGACTCGAGATCGGAGTCGTAAATGACGCAAAGAGATATCGAATCTACGGCGTCCTCCATCACCTTGAACTCCTTCATTTTCAACTTTTTCTCACCCTCTTTCATCCACTCAAATGTTGTACATCCTATAACCTGTTCGACAATAAACTGTTTCTTTTCTTGACGTACCCAACAACCGGCGCTCGCTGGTCTAAATGCGGCCAAGTGACTTGATTTTGTGACAATGTACAATTTCCCATCCTTATAAAAATGGCTCATACCTAAATTTATTTTTTTAAAAAAATAAAAATAAATAAATAATCACTCACATTCTACTTAAACAAATAATTCAAAAATAATAATGTACGTAGGTATACCTCCCAAATCAATGGCCTTGTAATGATATATATCATCAACTTCGTTGATGAATTTATCATGATTTAATGTTCCAGCTCTTTTCTCATTTAAGTACTAGATCAATTCTCTATTAGTGGGATGAAAAAGTGGACCTAAAGTTTTTGAATTGTTTGCAAATCTCTACAATGAAACAATAAGGGTGAAAACAAAAATTAGAATAAGTGTGATGATTAAAAAAATATGTGTGATGCCTAAAGGTTTCAATTCTCTATCCTGATTTGATGTCCTAACTTTTTCCTCGATCAAATAATTGATCAATTCTTTATCAATGGGATTAAAAAGTGGGCCTAAAGGTTTCAAATTGTTTGCAAATCTCTACAATGAATCAATGAAGGTAAAAATTTACCATTGATCAATCTACCATGATTTCCTAAATTTATTGATCAGTCTACCATGATTTGATTTATTATTAATATTTTTTTTTTTCTATTTCTCAATTAGAATTAGAAATTTCTTGATTAGAATTAGAATATGTGAGATCTCAATAACTATAATTGAGATCTCAGATATTTTTCAATAAGGAATCAAATGATAAAAATGGACAATATATGTTAAATTGAAGATAAAAATAATATATTATTATTATTATTATTATAATTATTATCCTCTACGGACTCGAGATCGGAGTCGTAAATGACGCAAAGAGATATCGAATCTATAGCGTCCTCCATCACCTAGAACTCCTTCATTTTCAACTTTTTTTCACCCTCTTTCATCCACTCAAATGTTGTACAACCTATAACCTGTTCGACAATAAACTGTTTCTTTTCTTAACATACCCAACAACCGGCGCTCGCTGTTCTAAATGCGGCCAAGTGACTTGATTTTGTGAAAATGTACAATTTCCCATCCTTATGAAAATGACCCATACCTAATTTTTTTTTTTTAAAAAAATAAAAATAAATAAATAATCATTCACATTCTACATAAACAAATAATTCAAAAATAACAATGAATGTAGGTATACCTCCCAAATCAGTGGCCCTGTAATGATATATATCATCAACTTCATTGCTAAATTTATCATGATTTAATGTTCCAGCTCTTTTCTCATTTAAGTACTCGATCAATTCTCTATTAGTGGGATGAAAAAGTGGACCTAAAGTTTTTGAATTGTTTGCAAATCTCTACAATGAAACAATGAGGGTGAAAACAAAAATTAGAATAAGTGTGAAGATTAAAAAGAATATGTGTGATGCCTAAAGGTTTCAATTTTCTATTCTGATTTGATGTCCTAGCTTTTTCCTCAATCAAATAATTGATCAATTCTTCATCGGTGGGATTAAAAAGTGGGCATAAAGGTTCCAAATTGTTTGCTAATCTCTACAATGAATTAATGAAGGTGAAAAATTTACCATTGATCAATCTACCATGATTTCCTAAATTTATTGATCAGTCTACCATGATTTGATTTATTATTATTATTATTTTAATTTTCTATTTCTCAATTAGAATTAGAAATTTCTTGATTAGAATTAGAATATGTGAGATCTCAATAACTATAATTGAGATCTCACATATTTTTCAATAAGGAATCAAATGATAAAAATGAACAATATATGTTAAATTGAAGATAAAAATAACATATTATTATTATTATTATCCTCTTCGGAATCGAGATCGAGAGATATCGAATCTTCGGCGTCCTCCATCACCTTGAACTCCTTCATTTTCAACTTTTTCTCACCCTCTTTCATCCACTCAAATGTTGTACATCCTATAACCTGTTCGACAATAAACTGTTTCTTTTCTTGACGTACCCAACAACTGACGTTCGCTGGTCTAAATGCGGCCAAGTGACTTGATTTTGTGAAAATGTACAATTTCCCATCCTTATAAAAATGGCCCATACTTAAATTTATTTTTTTAAAAAATAAAAATAAATAAATAATCACTCACATTCTACTTAAACAAATAATTCAAAAATAATAATGTACGTAGGTATACCTCTCAAATCAGTGGCCCTGTAATGATATATATCATCAACTTCATTGATGAACTTATCATGATTTAATGTTCCAGCTCTTTTCTCATTCAAGTACTCGATCAATTCTCTATTAGTGGGATGAAAAAGTGGACCTAAAGTTTTTGAATTGTTTGCAAATCTCTACAATGAAACAATGAGGGTGAAAACAAAAATTAGAATAAGTGTGATGATTAAAAAGAATATGTGTGATGCGTAAAGGTTTCAATTCTTTATCCTGATTTGATGTCCTAACTTTTTCCTCGATCAAATAATTGATCAATTCTTTATCAATGGGATTAAAAAGTGGGTCTAAAGGTTTTAAATTGTTTGCAAATCTCTACAATGAATCAATGAAGGTAAAAAATTTACCATTGATCAGTCTACTATGATTTCCTAAATTTATTGATCAGTCTACCATGATTTGATTTATTATTATTATTATTTTTCTTTTCTATTTCTCAATTAGAATTAGAAATTTCTTGATTAGAATTAGAATATGTGAGATCTCAATAACTATAATTGAGATCTCAGATATTTTTCAATAAGGAATCAAGTGAGAAAAATGGACAATATACGTTAAATTGAAGATAAAAATAATATATTATTATTATTATTATTATTATCCTCTTCGGACTCGAGATCGGAGTCGTAAATGACGCAAAGAGATATCGAATCTACGGCGTCCTCCATCACCTAGAACTCCTTCATTTTCAACTTTTTCTCACCATCTTTCATCCACTCAAATGTTGTACATGCTATAACTTGTTCGACAATAAACTATTTCTTTCTTGACGTACCCAACAACCGGCACTCGCTGGTCTAAATGCGGCCAAGTGACTTGATTTTGTGAAAATGTACAATTTCCCATCCTTATAAAAATGGCCCATACCTAAATTTATTTTTTTATAAAAAAAATAAATAAATAATCACTCACATTCTACTTAAACAAATAATTCAAAAATAATAATGTAGGTATGTATACCTCCCAAATCAGTGGCCCTGTAATGATATGTATCATCAACTTCATTGATGAATTTATCATGATTTAATGTTCCAGCTCTTTTCTCATTAAAGTACTCAATTAATTCTCTATTAGTGGGATGAAAAAGTGGACCTAAAGTTTTTGAGTTTTTTGCAAATCTCTACAATGAAACAATGAGGGTGAAAACAAAAATTAGAATAGTGTGATGATTAAAAAGAATATGTGTGATGCCTAAAGGTTTCAATTCTCTATCTTGATTTGATGTCCTAGCTTTTTCCTCGATCAAATAATTGATCAATTCTTCATCAGTGGGATTAAAAAGTGGGCCTAAAGGTTTCAAATTGTTTGCAAATCTCTACAATGAATCAATGAATGTGAAAAGTTTACCATTGATCAATCTACCATGATTTCCTAAATTTATTGATCAGTCTACCATGATTTGATTTATTATTATTATTTTTGTTTTCTATTTCTCAATTAGAATTAGAAATTTCTTGATTAGAATTAGAATATGTGAGATCTCAATAACTATAATTGAGATCTCACATATTTTTCAATAAGGGATCAAATGATAAAAATGGACAATATATGTTAAATTGAAGATAAAAATAATATATTATTATTATTCTTATTATTATTATTATTATTATCCTCTTCCATTGTTTGAACGGCCTTCAGAGCATCCCCTTAGGCTCCACTTATGTGTAGGCACCATATAGTTCTGTAATTACACATTGTTAGAGAAACCAAAAAACACACAAAAAAGAAGAAAAAAAAAAATACAGAGCTCTCCACGTCTATACCTCATGGTTAAGGAGTTGGATCTTGTTCTTCTTGGCCAATTTGCGCAAGTTATTCTTTGTAGAGTTTCAGCCAAATCTATGGCTTGGAGTTGCATTCCTTCTTTTGTTTACGGTGAAAATTGTCATTCGAAGAGGAAAGCCCAAAGAAAGAAAAGAGTGATTTTTCCTCTTTTTCTTCTCTTGTGGGTGATAATCCTTGGTTGGTGATTGGGGATTTCAATGCAATCAGATGGAATCACGAGAGATTGGGCCGTTCTTGGTACTCTGCAATTCTTGCAAATCTTGCGACTCTTGCGAAATTAAAGTTGAACAAATAGAACTAGTAGGCACCACATAGTTCTGTAATTACACATCCATTAGAGAAACCAAAAAACACACAAAAAGTAAAAATTGAAAACAGAGAGAATACAGATCTCTCCACCTCTGCAATATTCTACAACTCTTACAAATCTTGTGACATTAAAGTTGAACAAACAGAACCACTAGAGCTAGAGAAACAAAACAAACAGAACCACTAGAGAGCTAGAGGAACCAAACAAGTTTGAACAAGAGAGCGGTAACAGTTATTAGAAGTTTTAGTTTGCTTCTTTTTATCGTTAACATATATTGTCCATTTTTATCATTTGGTTTCTGATTCACCTTATTGAAAAATATATGAGAAATTGAGAAATTGAAAAATATGTGAGATCTCAATTATAATTATTGAGATCTCACATATTCTAATTCTAATTGAATAATAATAATAATAATAATAATCGATTCATATTTGCGTTTAGGGCACCCATATTTCACACTTTCACGGACACTTAAACGAGGTTGTTATTTAAGAGAAACCATCGGTTCTTCCTTCTCTCAATAATTAATTTTTATTGTATAATTATTTTTCATTTTTCATTTTTTTTTTTTACTTTATTTTATGTGACTATGTTCTTTCGTTTCCCTTTTTTTTGTCATCATTTTCTGTTCTAATTTATCGGGGTTAAAAGGCGGGTGGTTATGCCTAGCTAGTGGTTCTTGAGTGTTGTAAAACTGCTAATCACCTTTATTATATAATAATAATAATATTTATACTTATAATAGCTGACTCATAAAGAGTTTAGCTAGTTTATCTGCTGGATAAGGATGTTTTAGAGGTAGGAAATGGGCATACTTTGTTAACTTGTCTACCACCACCCAAATCACACTATTCCCTTGAGATAAAGGTAAGTCATTTATAAAATCCATAGATATACTAAGCCAAGGCCTGCAGGGGAAATATTTTATGCCTTCACCCTCTGGCAAATATCAAATTCCCTAACATACTTTTTACATCAATTTTCATCCCTGACCAAAAGAAATCTGTACGGGCTCTATGCATAGTTTTGTCATAGCCTGTATGACCTAAAACAGGACTAGCATGAACAAAATAGAGAATCTTGTCTCTAGGAGCCTCCCCAACATACACCCTCATCTTATAAAGCAAAATGCCCTGCCTAAAAGAAAATTTGGTGTTGGTTAGTAGCCCTTATTGAACCTTCTAAACTAGGGCTTGCATAACAGGATCAGTCAAATAGCTCTATTTCGCTTCTGTCAACCATTCAAGAGTAGGATATGAAATGACTGATAAGGTTACAACTAATTCTTCTTTCTCATTTCTTCTAGAAAGAGCATCAACAACTTTATTTTCCTGACCTTTTTTGTATTCCACTACAAAGTCATAACCTAGCAACTTAGAGACCCATCTCTGTTGCGTAGGAGTTCCAATTTTCTATTCTAATAGAAACTTCAAACTTTGATGATCAGTTTTGATGGTCAAAGGATGGCCCAAAACATATGGTCTCCACTTCTTCACAGCTGCCACTAGTGCCACCAACTCCTTCTCATAAGTGGACATTAGTAAAGAAAACTACCTTTAAGAACTTGGCTGAAGAAGGCTATTGACCTTTGAGTCTGCATCAAAATTGACCCAATCCCCCTTCCTGATACATCACACTCAATCACAAAAGGTTGACTCAAATCAAGTAGGATTAACACTGGAGGATTTGTTACTGCTCTCTTGAGGCTTTGAAAAGCTTGGTTTGCTACCTCACTCCAAAGAAAAGCATTCTTTTCCATCAACTTTCACCCCTTCAAAATAAATCAAATGCCCTAAATAATCTATTTCAGAACACCCAAATCTGCATTTACTTCTTTTAGCAAATAGCTGATTGTATCTCAATACCTCCAATGTTAGTTTCAAATGTTGTAAATGGTCCTGCAAGCTAGGACTATACACCAAAATGTCATCAAAAAACCAATATGAACTTTCTCAAATAAGGCTTGAAGATGTCATTCATTAAACTTTGGAAAGTTGAAGGAGCATTTGTTAAACCAAATGGCATAACTAGGAACTCATAGTGTCCCTCATGAGTCCTGAAAGCAGTTTTTGAAATATCTTCAGGTTTAACCCTTATTTGGTGGTACCTTGACCTCAAGTCCAACTTAGAGTAAACCCTAGAACCATGTAACTCATCTAGCAACTCGTCAATCATAGGATATATCCTTGATTGTCTCATTGTTTATGGCTCTATAGTCCATGCACATCCTCCATGATCCATCAGCTTTCCTACCCATGGGGATGAGAATGGGCTTTTAGAGGGTTTAATAACTCCAAATTCTAATAACTCCTTAATAGTCCTTTCAATCTCTTATTTTTGAAAGGATATTCGTAAGGTCTCACACAAAATGGTTCAGCATCAGTTTTGGGGATAATTGCATGGTCATGTGACTTAAAAGGTGGTAAGCCTCTTGGTTCTTCAAAAATATCACCAAACTCTCCTAACAAAGTTTCCAACTCAGACCCCGGGCTTACCAACCTTGTATCTTCCACATTGTCCAACAACTGCAACAATAAACCTTTGGTATACCCCTCTTTCAATTGAGACAACTCCTTTTCCTCCCAAAGATTTGGAGCAACTAATCCTTGTAACAGAAAAGTTTCTTCAGCAATGGTAAACTCCATGGTTAAACCCCTAAAATTCCATGTAATTGAACCTAGGGTAACTAACCATTGAATACCTAAAACCATATCACAACCAGCCAAAGAAATCACATAAGTATCACTGAGGAAAGAAAATCCACTCAACTGTACGTTGACGTTAAGACAATTCCCTTCACTGACAACCTCTTCTCCATTGACTACCCTCACTTTAATTCTCTGCTCTCTGTGAATTAACAAGCGAGTCTTCTTGTAGATTGAAGAATCTACAAAGTTATGAGTACTACCACTATCAATGAGGATTACAATCCTTTGAATCCCTAACCATCACACTATGCGCATAGTCTTAGGATGCTGGCTACCAGTGATAGCATGCAAGGAAATTTTAAGTAAATTCTCATCATAATTGAAACTGAATTCCATAACATCTTCCTCTTGCTCCTCCACTTCATTACTCTCCTCCACCAAATCTACAGAATCGATCAAAAACAATTTCGGAGTTTGACACTTATGGGCATAATGCCATTTAGAGTCACAGTTATAACACAACCCCTTCTTTCTTCTTTTCTCCATCTGGGACTGAGAGATTTTCTGAATAGGAATGCTAGGTTTTTGAACTCCTACAAATGGTTGCTAAGTGCTAGATCCCTCCCCCCCTCCCAAATTTTTGTGAACTTAAATTAGAAAAATTCAAGTTTGAATTCCTAAACCTTCTAGTAGTCAATACATGCTCTTCCTACATCTTAGCCAGGCCATATGCTATTAGCAATGATTGTGGATTAAACACTCTCACAGTGAGTCAAATCTCATCCTTCAACCCATTTAAAAAACAACTAAGTTTATTGTGGTCATCAATCCCTCTAACTCGATTAGAGAGTGCTTCAAACTTCTCCTTATACTCCTCTACACTAGAATGTTGCTTCAACCTAGTTAAAGACTCCATAGGGACATCATAGGATGAAGGACCAAACCTTTCCAGCAAGGCTTGTGCTAAAATATTCCAATTAGGCAAAAAAAAGACATGTCCATGTCTTGGTACCATGCTAGGGTTTTCCCTTCCATATGAATCGAAGCAAGCATCAATCTTTGATTATATGGTGTTCTTTGATAATAGAAAAACTTATTTGCCCTATATATCCACCCTGAAGGGTCACTACCATCAAATTTAGGGAAATCAATTTTCATTGACCTTGTTATGATGGCTAGTTGATCATCTGCCAACCTTCAGGTGCACTGCTACTAGGGATATCTCCATCCTCAATGTGCACTCCCTTGTTCTTGCCAGCATCAGTTTGTAGTTCCAGAATTTGGATTCTCTCCACTTCTCTTGCCTCAAAGATTGAAGGCTCACCTTTCTTGTTCTCTAGAGAACCTTTCCTGTTCTCCACCACTTGCGTAAGGTATGCCATGTAATCTTCTCTAAGAGGGTTGATTCATAGTCTTACTTTTGAATTTATTCTCTAGTTGTTTAGCCGACATGGCATATGAGTTAACTACTCTATGGTTTTCCACCGGCCGGCAAATTTCTTTAGATAAGATCATCTACTTCTCCTTTTCATATGGAATTAGTTAAATTATGCCCTACTCAGATAATTCGAGAGGTAGGCATCTTGGACCATTAATCCATTAAACAAAATTTGCAACCTGGTTTTTGCATAGTCTAAACTTATATAGGCAATGGTCAAAGTTAGCTTGGCTTTTCATAGGGTTTATCTTATGCCAAGCTACAAAATATAGTGTGCAACTGTAATTCCACAAAGAGCAATATCTTGTGTTGCAGCTGAATTTGATTTGTAAGTTCAAGTTAGTTATTTGTAAACTAAGATAAATTTCACATGGATCTATTTATTTTTATTTCGTCATTCTTTTTCTCTTTCCTTGGTCATTTTGCTGGTGATTTTTCGTTACTTGTTTTACTTTTGAGTTTCGATTCATTTGTTAAGGACTTATGCATGGCAGGGTGGTGCAGGTACCTGGAGTGATGGAAAGCTGGCAACTAGAATTGGAAGAAACAATGGCAGTGCTCTGACGGTAACGACGCCACTTCTATCCTTGTACTTTGTTTTCTTTTGTCTAATTAGATGCAAGTTCATAACATCTAAACTTTCTGTGGTGACATTGTGCTGAAACCATAGCTTCTTCTAATACTCCTGGTAAAGGTAATTTATAAAAATGTTGTTTGCCATTGTGAATTGAAATAAAGTTTTTCCAGTAAGTCATGCATGTAGACAAAGAATAACTGTTCACTGTTCTGCATAAGAATCTATACTTTAACTGACAAGATGGTGTATTCAAGGAAGATGCTCAGTAAGATTGAACATAACATATTAGTTTATAGGTAAACTTAGAGTTTAGCCTTGATTGGTTTACTTTCTTTGATTGTTGAGTGCTGTTCATGAAAAATGAGTAATGCCAATTTAGTGAACTCTTTTGCCTCTCCCAGGACACGACAGAGCCATTGTCTACTGTTAAATGCGATCATTTTATCATTAGTTTAACCTTGAGCCTCCAATGCCATCTCTAATTTTTGTCATTAAATTGATCAACTATTGGTCTGATTCACCTATGTTTCTACACTTCAGTTTTTTTTTTTTTTTTTGATTTGGCACCGGGTATCTGGAGCTTCGTTCCGACTAATCCCGGGGGTGCACAGGCCCTCAGCAAAGAATTTCTCGCAAATGCACCTCGGTTAATTCAATGGGCGAACTCCCAGTCCGATGGCCCTAAGAAGCAGTTTGCACTCAATGAGTTTCGAACCTAAGACCTTGAAGAACATACTCAAAGTTCCAAACTGTCCAACCACTAAGCCAACCCCTTGGGTTAAGTACACTTCTCGTAAATGCAAAGTAATTTTAGTTAATAGGGTTAAGTACAGTTACCCCTTTAACTAGTATCATTTTTGTAATGTTCTCCCTAATGTTTCAATGTTTGCAACACTCCCAATCTACCAATGGGTTGCAATGTCCCCTTCTACAACCAAAAATGACAAAAATGCCCTCTATAATATAAAAAATGGATGACATTTTTATCATTTTGGGTTACAGAAGGGGGGTGGGCGACATTGCAAAAATTATGGTAGTTAGATGGGGTAAATGTAGTTGCCCCTGGCTAATATCTTTAGATATATGTCTTCATTTTTAATTTGCTATAGTTATGCAGTTATGTTCCTCAAATTTATTAAGTTACAGAAACCAACCAATATTATTTTCAGGGAAATATGATGAGGGTTTATTGTCATAGAATTGTTGAGAAAAGAGCATGAGTCCGCAGATTAATTTATGCTTATTCCTACTTTAATAAACCCTGAACTTCTAGCCTATGCATTGAATTAGTGTTGCCACATAGGACTACAGTTAATGGTATTTTTTGGGGGCATTCCTGTTGCAGGGAACAGGATCCTTTCTAGTTCAAATGAACCGGAGAATATCCAGTTAGTTATAGTAGAATGGTATTTTTGTCTTTTCACTTTTTAAGGGGACAAAAATACCCCTCCACTATAACTAACTAAATATTTTCCGGTTCAAATGAAATAGAGAAGATCCTAATTCATGTTGCAGATAGGCATCAGAAAAAAAAAATATATATATATATATGTTGAAATAAAATTCAAGAGTGGACATTGAATTTGAAAAGCTCACAACGCTCATGAAAAAATGTCAAAGTATAGACAACTCAAATTGAAGCAATAATATGCAGGAAACAATTGAGGAAGCTCAGAAAGAGTGCTTCCCAATGGTTAATTTGATATCAAAGATTCAAAATGCCCTTAAAGTGGGTAGAGTGCAGAGATGGTGAATTTAATAGGAGGCCATGCATTGAAAGAAATTTATATTATGTGAGGAAGAATAAAATACGAGTGTAAATGTTTATTCAGAAGGTTTAGAAAGAGAGAAAACTGCAGATTTTAAATAATAGAGGGTAGACTATTTCCTGAAGCATTAGAGATATTATTTAGCATTTATGAATTGTGTGTTTTGCTTTTTTCTTCTGTTTTGTATATCATTTACTCGGTCAAACAAAAAGGCCAAGAGATGAAGGGTTGGAGATCTAATGAATTGAAAAGGTTAGTCCTTAACATTGATCAAAAGAAGAGAAAAATGAAGCTAAATGATCCCATCTTGCAACAATTTTTCCTTTCCCCCCTTTGAAGCTTATATATACCTATGTTTAAGATTAAGACAATCACCCATGGCATTCAAAAGATGAAAACAGACATCAACAATCCAAATATAACATGCCCGAGCACCCCAAAAACCCCAGAAGAGGGTTTGATTAACAAGGAGTTTGCTCCACTTCGTCTGCGAGTGTTGGGGGGCTTAACGTTATTGGCACCCCCATAAACTACTTTTGCCTTTTGGAAAACCCTTAATTGATGATCTTCATGATCTGCCCCATGTGTTCTTTGATCACCTTCTCTGTTTGGTTTGATGAGCGGCGCATATAAATCTGAATAGGAAGAAAATCTAGTTAGAAATACATTGGATTTTTTTGCTTAATCATTGTACCAATTATGAATTGTCATGTCGGTACGTAAGAAAATTTATAGTAAAAGTTGTAGTACCTCTAACATCATTCTTACAGTTAAGATGTTTCGAGAGCTTTGAAGACGACCGATCTCCGGCTTTTTTGGCGAAAGTGCTTTCACATGCTGATTGTGAAAGAACTTTGAGGGACACAATGAAGAAAACCCATATAAGTAATACTTTCCTCATTTGCTCTTGCTTTTGTTTTGGACCAACTCTTTTAAGGTTGGGGGGTGTTGAGGCAAGAGGAAGGGGTTTTAGGCTGCTACTGATTAGGGCTATGAGGACTTAGAAGAAGTAAAATCTCATTTATAGTGGGGTTTCTTTTGATGGGGGAGATAAAGCTTCCCCTACTCCCTAGTAAAAATTGTCCACAAAAAGACACCTGGTGTTGGGTTCTTAGAATGGGAATCCAATTCTGAGCAAGGAAAATATATTTGCAGATTCTTTGCAATTTCTCTTTTCTGTATTCTTTTCGTCGTTGGGTGGTGATCGGGTTCTTTTAGGATAGGCTAGTAGGAAAAACAAAGGAAAGAATAAAGAGGCCATTCATTTGGTTAAAGGATCAATTCACATCTTCTTTTTCCCTTAAAAGATCAAGTGAATGCGATACCTTGTCGGCTCGTCTTTTATCATTGGAGACTTCTCAAAACGATTGTTTGCTCTTATCTATGTGTGCTTTAGATTCAACTACATTTTTATCTCATAATGATGACGTGATAATATCAATCAATCTTTTTTTCTTTTTTTTTTTGTTTAGACTTCAACGCGAGCATTGTTGACTAAAAATATAGCTTCTAGTATTAAAAGGGTAATACTTTATACCTTATATTTTTATCTCACAACTATCATAAAATGTTAATGTGACAATCTTAATCAACCCTCGAATTTTTGCAACTTAATAAAGCTTCGGAGACTGCTTTTTACATTTTTCCCTTAATAGAATACTCTTATGGATATCGATTCCCATTTTACCATATGTGCATAGGATTTTATTTTTTTCAGCTTATCTTTTGATTTTTTTTTCTCTCTCTCAATTATCTCTTTATTTCTTCAAAGATTAAAAATAATAATAATAATTAAAAAAACAAAAAAAAACAATAGCGTTATAGATTAAGCTGTAACGGGCATTGTATTAATTTGTATATCGGATATAGGAGATCAAGATCATGAAATAAATTTTCGCATAAAAAATTATTTAAAATTGTATAAACTGCCATAGTTGGTAGACAAATATCAGTATTGGCATATGTTGTCCAATAGTACGTAGTTGTTATTGGCCAACATGACGCATCTCATCAATATCTATGGATTATCCAAAAGTCTTAAACGATAATTCTACTACAATGAATCCCACTCATTATGAAGAGGACAATTATAGAATAGTAAAGAGAAAAATAATTACAATCTAAAGTCTCAATACATTCAAATTTCACTAGAATTTTCTTTTTCTTTTACATTCTAAGTGACGCCAATGCTCCCTTTTCCTCATCTGAATAGGAAAAGAAAAAAAGAAAAAAAAAAAAGTGACGCCAACACTACTGTATGTGCAGCTCAATATCTTTCCTTCAGTGTCTTTGATAACCCTTTTTAAAGAATTGTTTTTTGTGTTTTGATAGAAACTATTTTATGAAATAATTAAATAAAGGTGAGAGATATTTTAAGTTTTTTGTGAAAAAAATATGCTTCTTAATTAATGTTGATTTCTTTTTTTTTTTAGATAAAACATTTTATCAAGACCATCCTGATAACACCCTTTTTAGAGCACCTAATTAATAATCGACACATAATTAAAAACATAAAAAGTGCACAAAAATAAGTTAAATCAAAATACACTAAATTTTAGGGTGATAAAATCTCTAAAGAGTTAACCTTTTACCTCTAAGTTTTAGTTTTGAGGCATTAGAAACAAGTTTTGAGGCATTAGAAACGGGTTTTGAGGTAGGTCACGGCAGACAGGGTTTGAGGCATGCATTCACTGCTGGCCAGACCTATGGGTCTAGTCTGTGTCTTGCCGGTTACGGGTTTTTTTTTTTTTTTTTTTCTCTAATTTGGTGTAATTGTTATCACTTTTATTTTTTGCATTTTTCTTAAATTGACAATGTGTCATATAGTAATTGGAGGTTGCAAAATGGGTGTTATCAAGATGAACCTGATAGTAAGGGCTTTTTTTTTAATAGAAATGAAAAAATAAATAAATAAATTTTATTTTGGTAAGCACTTCAAAACCAAAAGAGAATTAGGTGTATTTGGCAACAATTTTTTTTTTATTAATTTCTCTAAAAAAAAAAAAAAAAAAAAGCCACTTTTCTTTTTCTATTGTCAAATAATTTTCTCCACCGAAAATTTAAATCCTTTTAAAAATTACAATAGTAACTTTTTATTTACAAGACTTTTACCGAAAAAGTCCGCAGAAATTTCCTCACTGACGCGACGCATAAAAAATTAAAAGAAATGCTAAACATTTTAAATTTTTGTTCTAAAAGTTGGTTTTCAAATAATGTGTCATCATTCTATGAGTTGGTGACACACTTTTCAAAATAATAAATATCATAAGATTGTGATGAGAAATAATTTTAAGAAAAAAAAAAATTTGAGATGCATGTATAACATTTTTCAAAAATTAAAGAAAAGACGTCTCTTTTCTTCCACGCAACTCATCTTTATCATATTACCAACAAAAAAAAAAAAAAAAACTAATCTTTATCTACGCATCGTTATTATTCATGTCACTTCTCCTAAATTCAAGAAGGAAAGGAAAAAGAAAGGAAGAGAACTTGTGACTTGTGAGCCCACCTACTTTATGGAATAGAAGTCGCACCTAAAGGAGCAGCAATCGTAAACTCCAAAAAAGGACAACAGACGACAACGTTTTTAGCGAAGACAAGCTTGCTATCACGAAATTGAACGCTTCCTAATCCATAGCGCAAGTAACTGACAGTGGATAGGCATGACTTTGGTGTTCATCTTCAGGCCACGTACCTCTCAACATCATCACAAACTTCTTTTATATTCTCATGGGGAATAATTAATAATTCTGCTTATACATATTATGTAATTGGAGTAACCTTTTCTCATCAGATTTTATTCATCACTTCCACTTTTATCATCTTTTTGACAGTTAAATCACTTCTTATTTTTTTTCTTTTTTTTTTAAAGTTAAACTAAATAGTGAATTTAATTATGTAATTACTTCTTATTCCAGTATTTGTAGTTTCTGGAATTCGGCTGTATAGTGTTGTAGACTTGTAGTTTAGTTTTTGCCGAGTTGTTTTTGGTTGTATTTCTTTGGCTTCTCTCTTTTGTTAGCTGCAGCCTGCTGTGCAGTGCAGCTGTGTTCCAGCTAGGTCTTCTTACTGGAGTCCGGAGAGAACCTAACGAAAAAGCTATTCATCCAAAACAAAAACAAAATAATAATCTTACGTATTTTTACACTAATTCCAACTTAAATTACTACTTATCTTAAAGTATTAAGCTAATAAATAAATAAATTTAATCTTTTAATTAATATTCTAAATACCTTTGATTCATCTTTTTAATCTCCAAGTCGGACCGAAATTTAGATGTATAGTGCAAAACCAATAGACTTTATTAATATTATTTAGTAATGGCGAAAAATACAATCTTGAATCTTCTGTCACAGACTCAGACTCAGACAGCCATTCACTGTCTGCGTTTAATTCTTTTTCAAAACAATAAAAAATCACTAAGAAGACCGACTCACCCCTAACTAAACAGGCTTCTAAGAGGAGAAAGATGAACTAATTAAGAAGCATGCAAACTAGAACATGAAGGAACCAAGGAAAAGGCCGGAGACGCAAATAGCAGAGGCAACATTGAAGGAAGATAGCCGATTTCGAATGGCTGAAGATTTTCTGCCACCCGCACGTGTGCCGAATCTACCCCTCTTTTTGATGTGAACTCCAAGCCTCCAATTGCCTGTCAACTCTCTCTGATCTTGTTGCAGATGTTGGCCAGGAACACTACTGAGGGGATTCAAAGCGCCTGCGCGAGCTGAAGAACTTGGTACAAATTGAGAGAATAAGAGGAGAGCGGTGACCGACAATGATAATATCCATCTCATGTTTGTCATGTCTTCTGAGCAAAAGTATAAGAGCCTTGGTTCTGGTGATATTGTTCAATGGAAACTTGAACTTAATTTATATACGTGGTTGGGGTGGTGCCTGTGAGATATTTGGTAAGACGCGTAGCTAAATTTGGGTCGGGCCTTCGCAATTGACTGGAATTCTTCTTGAATCTTCAATATAATTTCTTACACATAATTTATAGAAGAAAATCAGGAGCTTATTAAGGAAAGCAGCAAGTAACTTGACAATAACATGCGCTTGGGGGCAAGAAAAGGAAAGATACTATAAGCTAATGCGAAGAATTGGACCGCGTACTAGACACTAGGACCAAAGTCAAGCCTTCAGGGGTATGCATCATGCATTTTTTTCTTTTCTTTTCTTCTGAACAAAAAAAAAATCATTTATTCTACAATTTTCTATTGTCTATATATAAGGGGACCGTCCTACTTTGATGAAAGTGATTTGTTGTGGATATCTTTAAAGTGTGATTGGGACAAAAATTTGTTACAAATTGGTTTGTAAGTTGTAACAAATTCATACAAACGCATCTAATAAAGTGATGCGTGTTTCTTAATACGTGAAAAGCACGTATCTTTTTTCTTCAATAATTATGAAACACTTGTCATTTTATTAAATAAATTTGTAGCAATTGATTGCCTTATTTTCACCCATATGCAATGTTCCTAAAATCCTATCCTGCCATTCTGGCAAGAAAGGGGAAGACACCGAGGAAGATTGCGACTGCGTAGGAGAGGAAATGACAAAAGTCAAGATCCCAGTAAGAAGGTATCCGCGTATGAGATTGGACCTTTATCCCAACCCCAAGAAATCTATTACTCGTACTCCACTTTTTTAAAATTAGCTTGCTTGCAGTTTAGGGTATTGTAACTTATTAAGGTTTGCAACACCTCAGAATTCTGCAATCATCAAAATGAAGAAAAAAAAAAGGTAAAAATCGTAGCAAGAGGTGGCAGGCCATGGCTGCTTTGAAAGTGATCCACTACCCCTATTAATTATTTTGACAGTGACCCGACCACCTCAAAGTTAATTTGAAGGTGGTCAGCTACCCACAAAGCAGTTAATGGGTAGCCGGCCACTCCCAAAGCAGCCATTGAAAGTAGCTAATCCCATCTTTTTCCTGACTTTGATGACGTATTACAATTTTGAAAGTTCATTAGAAATAATGTAAGTTAACCAACCTGATTTGACAATGGAGAAGCTTTTTTATTAACAATTAAACAACTCCAAATACAAAATACTCACAAAATAATACTCAAATCTACTTTTATCTTTATATATATCACATCAAAACAATTTTTTAATTAAAAAAAAAAAAAGCACTATCTAAAAAGTTTATTCGAATTAACCAACATTATCTCATGTGTTTGAAGATGAACAAAAATGCATGCAGGCATGCAGCTCAACATTTAGTTCTCACATACTCTGTCACGCACAAACTACAACGTGAAGAAACCAAGGAAAAGGGAGAAGCAAATAACAAAGCCAACATTGAGAGCCGATTTCGAATGGCTGAAGATTTTCTGCCACCAGCACGTGCTCGGAATCTCCACCTCTTTTTAATGTAAACTCCAAGCTTCCGATTGTAAAATGAACTGCCTGTCAATTGTCTCTCTTGTTGGCCGGGAACTCTACTGTGGGGATTCAAAGCGCTTTCGCTAGCCAAACTTGGAAGATACTGAGAGAATGAGAGGAGTGCGGTGACTGAGAAGGAGAATATCCATCTCGCGTTTGTCATGTCTGCAAAGCAAAAGTAAGCTTCTGGTGGAAAAGGGATACCGAAGGTTCAATGGAAACTTGATCTTTTTATATGAAGAGAAAAACCGAACGAAAGCAGATAGAGAGAGTTGACTGCTTCTAATTCGAATGTCGGGCCTCCAAAATTGGACAAGTCTGAAAAATCACTGATAAGTAATATGGAGGGGGGGGGGCAGATACCAACACGGAATTTCTCGCTCACGCAAATTGGCCATTATGGTAAGAAATGAAAGTTTTGGACCGCGTATGACCAAAGTCAAGGTGGCAGGCGAGACAAAATGCGCATGTGTTGTGGCACCTTTCTGGCTTTCTCCCATCCTCGCAACTTAGCAACTTATACAAGATACTTTCCCTTAAATGCCATTGATGCATTTAATTTGACCCACGAGGGGAGAGAGAGAGAGAGAGGAAGAAGGGGTACATCATGCAGGATGAGGATTCTTGTAATACTTAGGGTACTGTACACCTCAAATCTTAGCCATTCATTGGCAATGAATGGTCAGATTTTTGCAATGAATTGTCAGAATTGTAACAATCATCAAGAAATGGGTGGGCCACCCCTACTTTGAGGGTAATCTGGCTACTCTCAAAATAATTAATCCAAACCTATTTGATGTGGTTGGACACTCTAAGCCTGATTCAAGGGTGGTTTTCTACCCACAAAGCAATAGAGAGAGTAGTCAAGCCACTCCCAAAGCAGTCAATGGGGTGGCCAATAACCTCTTTCTTTCTACCACTTTAGTTCTTTTACCTAAATTTGATGGCATGCACAATTTTGAAAATTCATTACAAACGAACTGTCTGAATTTGAGGTCCTACAATACCTAGGGTTTAGCGGGAATCTTGATCCCCATCTATACGTATCTAGCTTACTCGACACAGGGACCTGACTATAACCGGCAAGAACAGGGGAGGATTTCTGATCCTGATGTCAAATGGTATTAGGAATAGACAGTGTGGATATTATTTGTAAACAAGTAGATACTCAGTTTCTTATATTTTCCCTATGAATCAAATCAAAAGCATGATATGCATGTGTTTGAGAGAGATAGAGACCTCCTTCGGGTTTAAAGCTTAGCATATATTTTCCATTGAATCAGGTTAGACAAATCCAACACTTCCATTAAAATTCTTGCATATTCCAAGTGATAATAACCTTTGATCAAAATGAAGGATGAAGGAATGGACTTACATTTCTCAGAAGTAACATGCAAAGATGTAGTCAGTGGAACAGATTATCAAGAATCTCCGGTTTGAGCATCTGGAGTGATGAAGACTGTCCTACTTGTTTAGCCAATTCACCTGTGACTCGATCCATGTAAAGCACATAAAGCCCATTTCTGCTTTCCAAAAGTTCCAATGCTTTCCGCACATGGAGAATTGATGCCACCCACTCTTCGAACAGCACTGCAATATCATTATGTTACATCATTTTGTAGTTGTCTATTCATAAAAGATTGCTTCATTTCAATTACGGAGAAAATCAACGACATGGTTTCTTCAGTTGCCAGGCACTTATGCTTATAGGTCAAGATTGGAAAATCTAGCAAGTCAAAAGAAAGCTAGGGTGCTAGAATAGATGTACCAAGTTAACTAACTTATGCCGCAACTGTGATACATACTCTTGTCAAAGCCGTCGTCTCTTAACCACATTAGCAAGTAGTCTGATATCAGAAACTCAATAAGCTGGATCCTGTAATCCGCATGAGCAAATTAGACAAAGCCATCCTCATAGTTTTAAATTGTATGATCATATATATCTAACATTCTTCCCACCAAAAGAAAAAATGTATAACATAAACTAAAATTATGTCGGCACAAAATTGCACCGACAAATTACTTCTGCCAGTTGGATTTCATAACTGAAAAGATCAGGCAGATCATCAAAATAGTAAATGTGCTTTTGCAGAATACTTACAGTTTGAACATGCATTCATGCGTGCTGGGAAAAGAATCATCAAATGGATCTAAGAAAAGCAAACTTTCAGCTAGTACAGAAATTCTCTCAGAAACTGAAAGTATTGCTCGTTGTCCAATGTAGGCTTCACTTCCAAGCTTGCGGATCAGGTGCTGAACATAGAACTGGGCATCAGAGTCGGTGTGAAGTGATTCTGTGACAGAATATTGAAACCAAAATTCACAAAGAAAAGAGAAATAAATAAATAAATCTTAATGGAAATATCACCGAGGAAAAGAACAGAAAACAAACAACAATATTATATAGGGTGACAAAATTACAGTGTAAAATTGAAACTACTATATGTTTTAAGAATGAAGTTATCAAAGCATTAAGCTAAACACCAACCACAAAAAACTATTTACCATCTACTTTAAAGGGGGAACACATCCTTCTAATCAAATGCATAATTAAGCTGCTGACGATTCCTTCGATGAGTTCCACGTTCCTTTCAGTTGACAATAGATTCTTCAAGGAAGCTTCAATAAGGAGAACAAATATTATCGATTTGGAGAGTAAGAACCATGACCATATTACAACGTTATAAATATGAAGAAAAACAGTAGCACATATAAGGAGAAACTTATAAGCCATTAGGAGTTTAGCTTTAACTACTGCTCCAACTGCATGTAAAGGCGGTAGCTTATAAGGAGAAACTTATAAAAAGTGCATTGAATAGAATTAATTATAAAAAATAAAAAAAATAAAAAAAAATATTAAAAAAATAAAAAATAAATTAAAAAAAAAAAAAAGGTACTTATGAATGCGAGAAGTTTATATTTTCATGGATAATCAATTACTACAATAAACTAATGAAGCAGACTACATAGCTGATTTCTACCAAACTGATACAGCTTAAATGAAATGCATAGCAGAATGGCAACCAGTACATAAGATAAAGTCTACAGCTTGGTGTGCCCAGTTCGCAAAATTAGCCTCTCCCACCTGAAAAGCACAATCAACAACAGAATAAATAAATGGTACATTAAAATAGAGCCAATATGGAAGGCATGCACAAAAACACAGTAAGTCAAGCTGTCTGACCGGAGAAACAGTGTCACAAAGCTCCACCAGAAAATCAACGGAGGCTCTGAGCTGCTCGGTTTCAACTTCAGTATTTGAGTCTGCATTTATAACCAGAAAATAAATTTAAAAAGAAAAAAAAAATGGAAGCCCATTTGCTTTTAATATTACTCCTAAAGTTCAAATACAACAACAATTAATCAAAAGTAACCAAGTGTGTAACGCTCTTACTCACATTCTAACATGGCGAATAAAATCTAAACGAAAAATCTCAAATTAAGTATACATTCCTTTTCAACTTCTTAAATAAATAAGGATATATTCCTTTTCGAGAGAATGAGAACCACAATGCAAAGTATCATTTTGTACGGGCGTAGAAACAATTTCAATTGCGAAGACGTAAAGAACAGTAAATCAAATTATTGACAATTGAAGTAAGAACCTGAAGAATGACGTCGCTGAAGTGATCCAACTGCTTTTCTCCTCCGTTCCTTGAATCGCACTGCACAAACCAAATTTTGAACACCAATCGGACAATAGAATAATCAATCGTGACAATGATGATGGTGATGATGATTTCGATGATATTACCTTGTCTGAGAAATCTCCGGCGAAGAACATCATTGAATCTGCGATCAGAGCCGTCTCCAAGTCGCGTAGAACTCAATTTCCCCAAATTATCAAAGAAATAGCACTTGCAAGAAGCGGTTTGCGGAAACAGATCGCACTGCGTAGCATCTGAAGGCAAAATGCACATCACAAAACCTAAAAATCAAACGCTCTAAGAGACCGAGAGAGAGAGAGAGAGAGAGAGAGAAATTTAAGAACCTTCGGCTTCCGTGAGATCTTCTCTGAGTCTCAGTATCTCTTGCTTTCGTTCCTTGGCCTAGACCTCCAAAGATAAAACTCAATTAGACTAAGAAAAAAGCAAAGTAGAGCCACAAAGTTGTGTTCATAAATTTTTATCGCAAACCAAACAGAGATATGAGAAATTGGTGAGCGGGACCTTTCGTTTCCATCGGAGCGTGTCGGAATCCGAAGGATTGGACCGGATTTGAAGAACCTTCGATCGGAGAAGAGAGATAGCCACCGCGAACTTCAGCGATTGATCGTTGGGATCGGAGCTCGTGCTTGGTGGTTGTGCTTCTTCGCTCGCTGACATTTCTCACGAGGGAAAAAGCGCGGGAGAGTACGAGCTCGTTGGATTCGGGACTTGAAAAATTATTTTTCGATTTTTAAACCCAAAAAGTTTTTTTCATAATTATTAACAAATAATTCAACCAAAAAAAAAACAATCATTGCATTTATATCATATCAAAATATTTTTCTTTCAAAAAAAAAAATAATAAATAAAACTATTACCAAACATAGCCTTAACATTCCCACTTATCTCTCTCTCTCCTTTTTTTATTTTTTATTTTTATTTATTTTTTTTTAGTTTCATTTTAAGATACGAGTTCTCGGGTTTTCTTTTATTGGAAGTTGGAACTATCTGTTTTAGGATCAAATGATATAAAACACCTCTCATTTCTTTTACATTTTACGGCTAGAGATACACCACAATTATTCAATATACAATTTAGCGAGCGATTTTTCTACAATTTTCCGTAAAGACAAGATTTGCCTGCAGGGATTACAAGCAATGTGGATAACAAATTTCTCTGTTCACCACGCCTTCGGAATTGGATCCATCCGTCTTACTTGATTGATTCAAGTTGATGCATATGCCTAGTTTGTTTTGACTGGTGGGGAATTGGTCTTTGATTTTTTGTAAATGGGGGTTTCACATAACGGCATATAGCTCTTTTTTTTCGATTTGAATAGGAGGCAAAACAAATATAAGGTTGAAGATGTACCACAATCCACAACCTAGATGCAGTTTGGGAAAAAAAAAAAAACCCCTAACCCTGAAACTAGCCACAATAGAAGCCACAGATGACACAAGCATTGATACAAAACCTAGCTCATCATTATACAATACCATGTGCTAACAACAGAGCACAAAAGAAAGTAATAGTAAGCTAATGTGCACATCAAAAAAGATTGGTTTCCTCTGAAGTAATGAAAAAGCACAGAATTTATGAACGACAGTTTTGACAATAAACTAAATTACTCAGTCAAGACAATAAAAAATGATTGAAAAACTAATCGAATAAACAAAACAACTGGATCCCGTAACCGGGCCACTCTTCTCGAGCCACATGGCAAATGATTAAGCCAAACCCGAGAACAAAATCCATGGCGTTTATGGTTTGATTTCTTTCCTCAATAACACACTGCTATGACCTCGGAAAAAATATACAACTCTGATAAAAATCACCTGCTTTTGCAGCTCCACCTTATCACATATTGTAGTACAAATTGCTCTCTTCATTTGGTTATGGAAATCTGATGTACTCCTGCAAAGAAATGGTAGGGGGCTTACAAGAGCAGACTCTGGCAGGCCTCAATATCAGATGCTTGTGAGTCCAACACACCTTGGCCAGATGGAGTGGAGCTAACAACCCGGATTGCTGCTTCAACTAATTCTTTCTTGAACCGGTCATCTTCCACCTTCTTAAGGATCTCATTCACCACCTTAAAATCCAGTCCCCCAGCTAAAACAAGTTTCCCAATTATTTCACCAAAATTATTTGGTGCTTTGGGTAAGTCGATGCCAACATCGTCCAACATTGAGCCATAGAGCAAACATCCCGTTCCGATGTCTCTAGGCGTAAGAACCTTCTTAGCAAGCAAATACTCCAGAAGCTTTGCGACTGGTTCGACACAGGGAGGACTTTTATCTAGTCCAAGGAAAATAGCTTCCTTGACAAACTCTGGGTGGTAAGTTGGAGCCTTTAGTTCCTCCACACACTGTAATGCTTCGTCCAAAAGCAGGATACCGAAATACTCGTCAAGAAGAGAGACCGTTTTTCTCCGAAGATCGTCTAAGTTCAACCTTGGAGTTGGTGCCTGTGGCTTCTCCGCAAGGGGAACTGCGGGTGCAGCAGGAACAGGTTTAGCAGGTACAGGGACTTGAGATGCAGGCTCTGCAACAAAACCATAGTTGGAAGGGCGAGCAGGAGGAGGCCCACTGCCCTGCAATAGAGCACTCTTCCCACTGATGAAGCCACCACTACCCTGTGGTAAGAGCCTTGTGTTCAGTGATGGTGACTTGCCAACTAATGGTGACTGGCCCCGTCCAGCAGGTAACCCATCACCCCTTGGCATTGACCGGTTTCGAGGTACTTCCCAGTTGTCATTATCAAATCCAGGCATTCCAGGCATCTTCCTGGTTCCTGGCATTCCCGGCATCAAACCCCCAGAGCCAGGTCGGCCCATGGGGAAACCCCCAGGACTGGTATTTCCTTGACCACCAGAAATAATTCCACGACTATTCCTAATGCTTGCAGTAGCACCTGGACGCAATCCAAGATTTTTCTCTGCTTCTGAGTGTATCTCAGTGATGGTTTTGGCTTTTACCTGCAAAAACCAGTATGGTAGAGAGATTATTAAAATCCAAGTCAACACCAAATTTATATTTATATTAAAATCAGTTGATGATCCATCTAAAATAAAGATGACATTAGGATATCTACCTCTTCACGTCTAGGAACCCAATTGTTTGACCTCAAATCAAGAACATCGCGAAGCATGAACCTTACACGTGGTACCAGTTGAGGGTTTGAGCTCAGATCCTTCAATCGGCTAAAATAAATATCATTTATACGCCGTGATTTTGGGCTCTCATCAAGCTGCTTACCAATAGTGTTAAAAAATTGGCATACGGCTTCAACATTTTCTTCCTCAGGACAAGACTTACTATCAGGCCCTCCAAGAAGCTCCTGTTTCACATATACAAGTAACCATGAAAAAATTGAACGTATTTTTAAGTCAAGCCTCAGAGAGAGTTCGAATTAGAACCTGAACAATGTGATGAACAATCTTTTCAGGCACCATCCTCTGCCTCAGGAGCTCTCCAATTAACCGGATATTTCCAAGAGTGCGAAGCTTGATCAATCTTTCTTTATCTCGACGCTCCGTCTCTTGCTCAGGCGCAGTCATCTGCCTTGCTTCTTCTCTCAATTTGTCAGCACCTTCAAAAGCCTCCTGGCAGTTATTCAAGAGGACTCGCTTGAAAGTAATATCTTTACCATCGGGTTCATCAGATGGGAACGGAGGAAGCTTTTCATTAAGATCAGAACACAGAAGAGCATACATATGACAAAATGTTGGTTCCAGCACAGCCTTATCAAATATTAGCGATATAACCCCCTGTATAGCAAATCAACTGTGAGCGTAACTTAACATGAGATAAAACTAAAAAAATACTATCTAGTAGAAGCATTTGGATATAGATTATTAAATTTAAAAGTCACCTTCAAGATATCAGCCGATGTAATGCCAGAGTCAATAAGTTGACCCTTAAGCAGATCAAACTTCTCAGGGGTAAGCTTGTTCAGAATCCTGCATAAGAACAGAAAACAGTCATGTCAACCTTCTTTCATGGGCATGCACCGGTTGATGATTGACATGTATATTTACTGATTTAAAATGCTATCATTAGTTTCAGGTGACATTATTGAACCTGTTCTCTTTACTTAGGTCAAACTCCAGGATAGACTGCAACCAACACAATTCATGATTTGAGGACACATAGATTTGATCACATTATAAAGCATAGCAAAAATATGCATAACACACCATACAATCAAAGGTAAAAAAAAACTATTTAAAAAAATATATAATTAATTTCAACGCAAATAAAAATTGCATGCATGGTCCCCACTGTATGGTAAATTTAAGCATTATTGCAGGAATGCAGTTTTTAAGTGTCAACGCGAAACTAGCATATGATCATTAAATATTACCGTTTTAAAGAAGAATGTTTTCAAGTCTCAAGATCCTAAAGCATTTTCCAGATGGTATACCAGAATTTCAACATTTGAAGGAATGTCAAAAGGCCAGTCAATAAATACTACAGAAATCAAAGTGTAATAACTCTCCATTTTATAACAATGTGTTAACAATCCACATTAACTATGATAATGGAGATATTTAATGCAGAAAACTAAAGATCTCAATGATATATTACCCCTTTACAGTCTTCAATACACGGTCCTTCTCAGAGAGAGTACCCTTTCTCGCTGACCATGGCATCTCAGCCTTGACTAAAGCAGGAGCAGGTCCTCCCTATTAATGAAAAACAAAACAAAAAAAAAACTAAAACACCATGGAAATAAAGAGCCACACATACAAAAAACAGTCTTTTAAAAAGTGCAAAAGAAAAGCAGCAAAAATTAGATTATTAAGCACAAGATCATACATGATCAAGTCATCAACCTATCATGCAAGTGTAATAAGTCAAGACTTCATATCAAAATATCACCCAACAAAGATCCAAAAATATATATATATATACCATGAAAGCATAGTCTCAACACCTTGTTGAGATTTTACGAATGATAGTAAAAGGGAAAAACACTTGGCCTAGGAAGCAACGATATTGCAGAAAGAAGGCAGTACAAACACATGAAAGAGACCAACACTTCCATAAGAGGGCTCATGTCCAACAAACTAATGCCTTGTTCACAATTTCAAAATAAAACAGAACATGTGACCGGCATTATATTGGTATTCAAAAAACAGCATTTCTTTGTATTGAGAATATAAGGTATAGCTGAGAGCAATGAAATAATAGTTCATTGTCGGCATCAATGTCAACTTTGGTATGTATCCCATATTTTCTTCGCACTACTCCAAAAGGCCATTTACAATCTTTTTCATATGAAAAGCTTTTAATTGAACTTCATAAGATGTATCATTTAAGAACACGCATCTTGTTCCTAGTACGAGAAGAACATATTGTAGGAGTACTTTCTATACAGTACCACACCTCACATCATCCAGGAAAACTAAGACTATGTATTTATGTGAAAGTAAATGCTCAGAGAGGTTCACAGTGAAAAGCTTCTATCAAAAGCTTTTAAAACTATGAGGAAAAAAACCCAAAAAAATAATCTAGTGACCAGCTTATTAAGTTCCAAGTATGTCAGCAATTCCCATGGTAATAGTTGCAAAGTGTTTTACTGTAAGGCAAGTAATCAGACAAAGATCACAGCATACAATTGTTCCATTAACTAAATATATGTCATATCAGTAACAAGAGTTGCATGAGTAGTAACACAACAATACACACTTTGAACATACTATACTTATAATAATACCATAACAAATTTTGATATGCAAGCAGATATCACTTCCAATCAGACCCAACTATAAAGAAGTGTAGAAATATAATATTATTAATTACCCCTTGGGCCCTTGCAAATTGGGAGTTGTGTTGGTCTTGGCGGTTAAATTGATTGTCTTCCTGCTGTCTGGAATCAAAACGACCGCCAAACTCCTTGGTATCTCCAGAGGTAGGAAACGGTGCTGACCGGCCACGCCAGTCACGATTATCTGGCTCAGAATAACGACTCTGAGATTGAGGTGGTGGCTGGAGAACGGAATTAAACATAGTTACACATAATGACTATTCACATACTAGGATGTCCGTATAAAAATTTCAAAGCAAAATAGAAAACGAATAAAACCATCTTTACTATTACAAACTATGACTACACAGATCAATAAGAGAAGTGCAATGCAAGTACAACTAATATGGAAAGATCAGTTTTTTCAGCCTTTCATTAAAAGTGTGCCTGGGTGCTAAAATCACAAAGCGCCGGAGAAAAATGCTTCTTACCCCTAGAAAGTGCATGTAACTTAGCACACCTCGAGCTTGCTTCTTTTGCAAAGTGCTAGGTGCTCAAAGGCACACTTTTTATATTTTATTTAAGACAATTTAATTTAATAAAAAGTAACCATTTGATACCAATTCAAATTTACAGTTGATTAATTATAACAACCCAATTCACTACATTAAACACAAATATTTTTATTTTTTAACCTTATTTAAAGTCTAGAAGAAGAAGAAAAAGAAACCAAAAGCTTTAAGAGAACGCATAATCAACCCCCCCCCCCCCCCAAGAGAAAGCACCTAGTTAGAAGGGGCCAAAAAAACCAAGGAAATCAATATAACTAATTGACAAAGGAGAAACATAAGTAGCTGTCCAAAGAAACAAAGTTTTAAATAATGACTTGTTCTCCTCCAAAATCCTCACAAGGTCCTTAAAACTTTAGCTATACTGCATTCTGATCACCAACGACACAACATAAAAATTCTGCAATGTAACATGCCTATCTAGTGAACTCAAAGAACAAAAAAGATTTGACATGCCTAGGCACTCAAGTGCACCTATTGCTTTTAACAACAGTTGTCATCTCTGTGGAAAAAGGGAGGGGCGGAGGATAAGAATTCAAAGTTGGACATAAACTCACGATGGTTTCTCCACGACCCCAATTTTGGTCTTCACCAAAGAATTCAGCATCAATTTCTCGTTTGACCCTTAGAATATCATCAGGGACTTCAACAGCCTGCAAAAAGCAGGTAGAATAATCATTCAAATATTAACATAAATGGCAATAAAATTTGAAGGTCCAACTATTTTCCTCAAATGACCCACAAGTACAGCAATATCAAAAGATTTAAAAAATAATAAGAAGATAACAAAAACAGAAGTCGTTGCAAATTTAAAACATGGAGGCATGAGAAAAGGAAAAGAAATGGAGAAAAAAAGGGAAAGGGGAAAAACATTATACTTGTACCATATCAGGCTACAGGTAAAATACGAGAATAATGTGCGAACAATGATAGAATTGGAGGGAGGGTGGGGGAGGAAGAAAGAAGAAAATTGACCAATTAATCTATAGCAACCAAAAGAAATGGCAACGAAAAAAAAAATAGCACTCCCTCCATCCCATATTTTTGGTCCTCCAATCCATTTTGGGATGTTCAAAAAAATTAATGTAATTAAACACAAAAACACATTTGAGCATCAAGAGCATCAAATTAATTCATTACCTCTCTAAGCTGTAATAGCTCATCACGGTTGTACCGCACACGCTCGCGACTCTCAAACCGCGAGTCTCCAGACTACAACAACAAAACAACTAAAGAGTCAGTAAGGTTCAATCACATTATGGTCCAATAGTCAGCATACAATATAAAAAAGCTTAAAAGAGAAGTGCAAGGAAGGAGGGAGGTATACGGGCATAACTAGTTCAGTTAACTACAACAAATAGTACAAGCATTCCAATTTCCCTTGCTTACTATACCAAGTATGTGCACATTCAATAACTCAACAGATTGCAAAGTTTTACCCCAAGTCAAGAATGATAAGAACAATTGGACTATAAATGTGACAATTAAAAGGTTTTACACATAAAATAGTGAAATCAATGTTCTATGTAGAAGAATCTTCTTGACATTTTGACGATTCCAAGTAATGAAATTAGTAAAGATAACAAAGTACTACAAAGAGTCACCACAAGACTGCCTACAACAACTTAAGTATATTAAAACAGCTCCACTGCTAATGCTCGCAACCCCCTCCTCAATGAGTCTAGCCTGAAAAACAGACACAAGAAAACTCTAACTTGCATGCTAAACCACTAACAAAAGAGCCAATTACCAACTGGCATGGACTAATGACTCATTCCACAAGTCCAATATCATTTAGACTGCGGACATAGTGTATTCTCTCATGCAGTACTGAACATGCCCTCTTTGATCAAAATCCCCATATAGGAGTCTCTGTGTTTGTAGGTCCTTTATGGGCAAAATCGAAACTCACAAAATGCCCACCTAAAGCCTACATATTACTGTCTGTCCATATTTACAGCAGGTACACATACTGAGTGGCCCACCAAGAATTAGGACATTAACCTCAATTCATAACATTAACCCCTCTAACGAAAGCCTCACCATCAAAATCCCATTTTGATGCATTTAATGACTAATTTCCCATTACTGGTTGCTTAATGACACTAAAAAAGACAAAAACAAGAATAAGAAGATTAAACAGTAAAAGCGTCAGTCAGGCTCGCATTTTTAATGTCCCTTTCTCACTTTGGAAAGAAAACTCTATACGTTCTTCACCATAAAAGCAAAAAGGATTTCCCAAACAACCAAAGGTACCAAAAGCAGCCAAATTTATTCCAATAATCACAAGCACAAAACCAAAGGTACACTGCGAATCCAGAAAACACCAACAACACCAACCCAATAATTATAAGAACTAATCACACCCATGAGACCCTTAAAAATTTATATAAGATCCAGATCAAAAATATATAACTCCCCCCATATGCAAACATGCTCACACTAAAAGATCCAAAATTTCACACATCCCAATCCATCATTGCACATAACCCAATCCAAACCACAAAACCAATATCTTTCTCAATAACAACTCTGCCCCAATAAAAAAAATATAACAAAGCAAATCATATTCCAAGCCATCCCAATCCCAAAAAAAAAAAAAAAAACCAATAAGAACCAAACAAAATCAACACCCACACACGTATACATCTATTTATCAAAAAGATATGAAAAGCCCAGATCCGAAAAGAGTGATAGGGATTGGATAAAGACCTTCAGAGAGAAGGTAGTAGGAGCGCCGCCATGAGGACGCAGGTAAGGGAGATCGGAGGAAAACGAACCGAAAGCCGGGACAGAATTGGAAGAAGCCGAAGACAAAGAAGAGGAGGGGCCAAGGAGTCTGCCGCCGCGGCCGCCACCAGGTCTCAAGCTCAGCACCGTCTGATCACCCTGCTGCATACCTCGGATCTTTCGCTCAGCGAGAACACGAAGAAGAAGAAGAAGAAACAAACAATCTCCGCCGTCCGATTACGAACTAAGAGAAAGAAGATTCAGCTGTGGGATACGCTGAATCAAAGAGGGAAGAATACGGGCTTTTTCAAGCGATTTATAGAGAGAGCGGCTATGGAGGGCTCTCTCTCTTCTGCGGGAGAGCAAAGAAGAGAAGAGAATGAAGCGTAAGAGGCCGATAGAGAGGCAAAACAAACCCTTCTTTAGGTGAGTGAGTGTGTGTGTTGGAATTACTGTTTTCTCTTTTTTATATTTCCCTTTTTCTGTTGAGCTTTGGCTCTCCATTCCTTGGCCAGTTTGGTTTTTTAGGTATTGTCCGGGTTGGAAGCGGAATTACGTCGGTAACCTTGATTGTCTATGTGAGCATGGTTGGATACACCTTTTTTGGGTTGACGAATCTGCCCTCGTTTTTCTATTTACATGAATATTCTTGTTGCTACTACCCACTCTTAATGGCTTTTTTTTTTTTTTTTTGCCACGCCACTTAAAAAAACAACCTAATGCTTATAAAATCTAATGCCTTTTTGATTAATAGTAGTTTCTTTTTAAGGCCTTTGAGGTTTATTCTTGTGAGTTATGACAAATTTAGCATAGAAGCTGTCTAATTGGGACAATTAAAGGTTTAAGTTTTTGCTTTATAACAAATAAAGCTAATTATCTAACATGGTAGCTATCAATAGACCCGTATCGGACCAGATCATATTACATGTCTTCATTTGCAACTCGTAAGCAACGCACCCCGTTACCCAAAAAAGCAGACAGTTAACCTTACTTGTTACAAAGTAAAATTTGAAGCTTTTTATTATCAAAATTAAAATTTTGAACCTTTATTTTATTACGAGGTAAAACTCGGGCCCTTATAGGACAATCTAAAATGTTGATAATGCAAGATAATGTTTGGAAGCTACCTTTACGTGTTAATCGGCTAACTAATTATTATATTCATGCATCATAATTATTATTATTTTGAATCCGCATCATAATTATAATTAAGTTGATAAAATCACATAAGATACGAAACACTAAATTTGATTTAATGGGTATTAAATTGTTTTTCAATTTTCTTTGTCATTTTCACATTCAAAAAAGTGTTGTCATTGCCATCAAGTCTTGAAATCCCTTTTTCTTTCTTTTTTTTGCCCTCATATTTTTTTTCTTCCTATAGAGCACTTATAATTTCGTTCATTCGTGAATTATAAAAGTAAAGAGCTTTTAGAAGACTAATCATCGTTGAAAGCAACTTAGGTAAAGACTCGTAGCAGGTAAGAACAAAAGCAACAAATTATATATATATTAACAAACGCATGTGCTTTCTGGTTTCTGATTTTAAAAACAGAAAACACCTCACGAAGATGCATTTTGCAGTTATGATTATATATATATATATATATATATATATATATATATATATATATATTGAGAAATGATACCGTTTTTCCAGTAAAAAAGTAGAAAAAAAAACTTGGGAAAATTTCACTTTGGCTCTCTGAACTTTCACTCAATTTTACAAACCTCTCCTGAACTTTCAAATTTCTCATTTTGGACTCCTGAAATTTCAATTACTCTTAATGTGGACCCATCCGTCAGATTTTAAATGTTACATGACATTTATACCCCTGACTTTTATATAAAATTTCAACTTTCAAAATATTTTTTTATTTTTTTAAAAAATGAAAATTAAGAACATTTTGGTATTTCTTTGTATTTTTAATGGCTAAAATTAATGGAAGGGTTTTAAAACAAAAATTTCATACCAATCAACAGTAAGTTGAGAATAAATTGTACTATCTCATGGAGTTTTGACCTACTCATGCCTTTGATCCTAGTGACCAGGGATGATAATTAAGATAATGACAATATATTTATCCAACAATAATTTTTTATTTTAATTTAGAGTTAATGTAATAATTCTTAAATAGTCAAATTGTGATAAAGTAATATCGTGTTACATAGATATAATCAAAACTTAAGAAAATCTTTAAAAAAATTATTTATAAATTATATTTTGACTTTAGATCGTTTTATGTTTTATATATGTTTCGGCCACGGTTTGTTGAGATTGAGACATGTGTTTCTTTATGTTTTATTATGATGCAATGGAATGCATATTTTCAAAGACAGAAATTTTCTCTAAATCAAATTGGAAAAAATATCCTTAAATCTATTTAAATTAGTGCAAAGTGTCTATAAAGTTATAAACATTTAAAATTTTAGTCTAAGTTAATAAACTGTTATTAATGACCTTAAAAATTTAATCTGCGTTTTAAATATTTATAGACACTATTTTAAATAGGTTAGACGATATTTCTTCCAGACTGGTTTAGAAAAAAATTCTGTCCTATTTTCAATCCAAACAAATACAATTTTAATTAAAACTGAATCCAAACTATTCAACCATAGGGAATAATAATTTCAGTTCCATCTTTTAACAACACTATTTGGAGTCGAGGATTTTCAACAAGGACAAAATTGTCATTTCACCAACAAGCTAAAATTTTCCTACATCCTATCGGTTTTCTTAAAAAAGTTTTTAACTTTCCTAAAATTCCAACGTTTCCAAACAAACAAGCACGAGGAGTTTACCACTCCCTTCCCTTTGCCCTAACTACACCGGCTACCGTCTGTGGGCCCCGCACTTCCTTCTAACAATCGGCGCTCAACTGGCTGAATCTCAACGCGACAGCGACTCCCTCAACCCACACGTGTCGGTCGACCTCAGCTTTCAATCTTCTGAGAGGAGGGCGCCGATTTGTTGCTAACTGGGTAAGGTACGTACGCCCTTACGTCACCGTTTAGCTTTTGCTATTTTGGGCTCTGTTGGGTGGGTTTTTCATGTTGATTGGGTTCACTCACTTGTGGGCTTTTTCTTTTTCTTTTTTTTTTCTTTTTCTATTAAAAGAGTTTTGAAGATTGATAGTGACAATGATTCTGTGCCTTTTTACCCTGATCTGGAAAGCTCCTGGCAGCGGCGGAGAATGTTGATTCATACAAAATCATTCCTTGTATTATTTGATTCTCTATGCCTTTGCGCATCTTTATTTCGTTTTAGGCTTTTTCCTTCTTTTTCATATGAGGTTCTCTTTACAACCAAAAGTATAATTTATGGTGGACGAGCCCGATTGAGGAAAGAGCCCAACAATTATTGGGCCGAATGGTTCCACACCCTAGCCTAATAACCTTTGGGAGAAGCACCTAGGTCTAAGGTGCGAGATGGATGATAGCTACTCTCAAGAAAGGGAATATTTGTTGTCACTTTTAGATCATCTTCAGTCCATTTGGACAAATATACTCCTGCATTAACAAGGATTGAATTCCCTCCCATCCAAAACATACTAGAGGGGATCTCAGTCCCTACTCGCGTCCATGCATCCACCATTGATTTGTGCACTCTTAGAGGGAATTTTGTTCACAAATTTATTAACTTAAGCAACAAAAGTATCTCTCACACATCGGACAAACTTTCTTACTTGGTATTCATTTTGCAGGCATCATTAGCTGACTTACCGATAGGGGTGAAATTTAAAACCGCCTAACCGCTAACCGTTATAACCGTTAACCGCTAACCGCCTAACCGCCTAACCGCTTTGAAAGCGGTTAGTAAAAACCGCTAACCGCCTAGGCGGTTGCGGTTAGCAGTTAGTGGGTTTTGAAAATCCGCTAACCGCTAACCGCTATCCGCTAACCGCTTTTTTTTTTTAAATATATATATAATAACAATAAGTTGTGAGTTTATGACTTTTTTTTGGTTGATTGAAATGAGCCTCAAGCTTCAAGTTTAACCATATATGTTGGTTTTTTTGTTGCTTGTGAGTTTATGAATTTGTTTGTGTTTTATTTTATTTCTATGTGTGAGTTTATGAACTTGCTTGTGAGTTTATGTATAAGACTACAAGTGAAGTGATGATTTTGTTGTAATTTTATTTGTATATTATATGATGTGTAGATTTGTAGAAGGTGGCTAACAAGATTTTGGTATATAGCAATTTTTAATGCTAAAATGGCCATGAAAAGGGAAAAAACAAATGTTTAAAATGAGAAAAAAAAATGTTTAAAGTGAGCCCAAACCCGGCCCAAAATCGATCCAAAAAAAAAAAGCCCAAAAAAAGCCCAAAAAAGCGGTTAGAAAAAAAGCGGTTATTCCAAAGCGGTTAACCGCTAACCGGGCGGTTAACCGCTACCCGGTTAGCGGAGGCGGTTAGTAAAATTTACTAACCGCCTAGGCGGTTGCGGTTAGCGGTTAGCGGTTTTAGCCACTAACCGCTAACCGCAACCGCTATTTCACCCCTACTTACCGACATGCGGTCAATTGTATTGACACTTTCTATTAGTTGGTGGCTTTAATTACTTGCATTAATCAGTGCTATACTTTTAGAGTTTGTGCAATACATCGAAGAACATTTGATAAAAAGTGTGACCTTGCATAGGCTATGTTTAAATTTAAAATATTGTGTGTGATGAGTTTTCTTTGGTTGGATTTTGTAGGAAAGAGAGAGAGTCGAATTAGTATTTATGTGAAGGCTTAGGTTAATAATATAATTGCTCTTTTTTCAATGTAGTGAAACTTTTGTACACACAAACACAAGATTGAGAATTCTAAAATTAGGTTAACTTGAATTGTACGCAGTTTATGCAATTCAATAAAAAGGTGGCTGTGGGATTTAATTGCGTTGATAGCTGAGTAAAGTTGCCCAAAGTACATGTAATTCTAACTACTAATGATAGAAGATCATCTGACGATAGATATATCTTGTGGCCATCATCTTGATTGGAAATAATGTTAGATAGAATTAATTACTTAGCAAAACAGTTTAGGTATCATCCATCAATCATCATTCTTCTTAACAATAATGTAGGTTTCTTCAAATGGAATATTTGTTTTTTGCTAAGCAAATTTCAGTAAAATTATCTAAATTAAAGTGCATATAAGAATCCTAGAATCATTCAATCAAATCGTGAAGGATATTTGCTTGATAATACATTTCCCCTTTTTTTTAAAAAATAATAATAAAAATAAAAACATTAACAAAAACCTCAAAATATAAAACACTCATAAAATACTCAAAATAATATAAGATTCTTTACAATAATATTTGCTTTTTGCTACACAAATTTTTCAGTAAAATTTATCCGAGGTGACAAATCAGCCAAATTCAATCGTGTACGATATACTGACTTCATTTGTAAATGCTTTTTGATGGGTGTTCTTTTAATTTGAAAATATATGAAAACAATTTTAAACATTTTAGCTAGGGACGATTGGTATACATAATAAACCATTTTCCATTTAGACTAATCATTCATTTTGTTTGGTCGCACATAATTCTTTGGAATAGTCTTCCCCAAATAAAGGAATATACTATGTTTTTCAAAAAAGAAAAAAAGAAAAAGTACATTATTATTTTTTTCTTTCCTTTTTAAAAAAAGCTAGTTGAATTATTCAACCCAAACTAGAATGCTCGGGGTGGTGATGTTCTAGTATGGTCAGCCATCCATCGAATTCAAATTGTTTTAATATATATGTATTATTTATTTATTTTAAAAAATTGGATATTTTTGAAAAAGATTGTCTATTCTTCAAGGAATATCCCTTGTGTTTTCTTAGGGTGGTTGTCAGCCATACGATTTTTTGATAATTTTTTTCTAGCTTCTAAATCCTGGGTAGTTTAATAATTTTGGTTCAAGTCAAAAGCACTTATATATGTTTCCACCAAACAAAAGAATTTGAATGATCATTCATTAATAAAACATCAAATCGTAGAAATATGGAAGATTACAATATCATGAAAAAAATAAGATATTTGTCCTTCCAAATTTTCTTCACGGCTTGTTCGAAAGCTGCTTTTACCAATATTAGATGGGCTATATACCATATTTAATTCCCTCCTAATATGCAGCACTTCACATGATTGGAGACTCGGAGACTATGCATAACTAGCTTCGAATCATCTATCAAATTCCCATACTTGTTCCATAATTGATATTCCTTACGTAATGCATGTATTATCTCCAATACATTATAGAATAACATTGTGAAAACCCACATCTCTGCCAAAAGTCACAACATTTCATGCCGCATAAGCCTACGCCACAGTTGGATAAGTGATGAACCTAGCTCCTGGAAGAACAAGTATATAGTTGCTATAACCTTTCTCTCATAGTCTTTAACAATAACACTCACACTCATCAATTTCCTTGTCCAGTCAAGAGTTGCATCCCATTTAATTTTGAAAGCATGCACCATAGAGAGGGACCTGGATCTTCTCCATTTCAAGCATCTCCAATAGGGAGGAGCCACCTAATGTACAACATTTCGATCTAGTTGTCGTATTTCCTTATTATTTTTCTGTTGTTTTGCTTCACAGAACTCCTCCATAGCCTCCCTCGCATTTTTTATAATTTAATTAAGGTGTTGGAACTCTACCAAATACCACAATGTTTCAACGTAGCTATATCTTTCTTGCCTTTGTGGCCTTCAAACTCTTCCTTCTCCTGTTTATCCATTATTACTCATTTCTTTTTCTCTTTTTTTTGAAAGAAATTGTCGTGTTATTATAAATAACTGGATCATTAACCAAACAATTGCTCAGTCAATAAAATGTCTCTAATACAATTAGGACCTTCTTCAAGCCATACAATATCAGTGGCCTGTTTCAGAGCCAATTTTGCTAATACATGGGCCACTCTATTCGCCTCACGATGCACATGTTCCACCCTCCATTGTGAATAAGCATTAAGACCACTCCGAACATCGTCTATTAACTGACCAAGCAGACTCTGATTCTGGCCTTGTTCTTTGATTGCATCAATAATCTGCTTTGCGCCCCCCTCCATTATCAATTGTTGCACCCCTTTTTCATGGCCAGCTACTACCCCGAAATATGCAGGCAGAGCCTCCGCAGCAGCTGAATCCCATAGTCCCATGCACATAATGCTTTTTACCGTAAGAACTTTTCCTTCATGGTCCCGCAGAACAATTCCAAAACCCATTTTTCCTGCCTTCTTATCCAGAGCTGCGTCAACATTGCCTTTAGCCCAGCCCCTATCAGGTTTCTTCCACCGGGGTGGGCTCTCTGTGCGGACATCACTCGTGGGGGCATCAGTAACGTTGGCTTTTTCATACTCATGCACTGCCTCCTCTGCTTCGTAGGCTATCTGGCTTGGGTGCAAGAAAACTTGTTCATAAACCCAACCATTTCGACGTAACCAGATCCTTCTCGAGGTTTCAGAGAAGACCCGAAAAATTTCCCCGCCCCCTACTTCAAGAACAACTCCTGCAATATGAAAAAAATATGTTCCAGTGAACGAGCTTTTTTGAAAAAAATTTCTACACACCCCCCAGACATCACGAGTAGTCGGGCAATCCCAAAGAACAGGGACTGTACTTTCCATCTCTAAATGACAAATGGGGCATAGAGGATCCTCAAGCACCTTCTTACGCACTAAATTCTCCATGGTCGGTAATATATTCTTACAAGCTCGCTACATAAAGTTTTTTACGACATTAGGAGAATGCATCTCCCATATTCCTTTCCACACGCCATTCTGTCCTTTCCGAGTGGAGCTTTCTTGTGTGCTTTCACTCTCTTGCTCCTTCATCATATGGTACGCACCAAATTATTACTCATTTCTATTTCTAAATGAATGACCATTTTATTTACCAAATTTAAGCTGTGTTTTAATTATTTCTCTCATATTTTTATTTTGAAAACATCATAATTTAACAAAGAAAGGTGGATCTAATTTTGACCCTTAGATTCAATAAAGTGAGCCTTTTACCATACCCTACAGTTAGGGGTGTCAAGGCGGTTACGGTTATCGGTTATTGGCAAAAACCACTAACCGTAACCGTCTTAGCGGTTATTAAATTTTACTAACCGCTAGCGCTAGCAGTTAGCGGTTAGTAAAATAGGTAACCGCCCATTATAACCGCTTTTTTTCAAAATTGAGCTTTCTGGGCTTTTTTTATTTATTTATTTTTGGCCTTTTGGGCTTTTTTTTAAAAAATTTTATCACTGTAGCATTTTTTACCCTCATTAGTTTTTTGTATTTTTAGTGTCTTCTTGGGCCAAATTGCTATAAAAAGGACCCATATTGAAAAATCAAAAATATTTGACCCCAAATTTTCATTTACTTGTACTTTAAAAAAAAAAAAAATTCCTTAAATATTAAATCATAACCGGTTAACTTTTTTTTTTTAAAAAAAAAAAAAAAAACAACACAACATATATATATATATATATATAAAGTTCAACACAACATATAAAAAAAAAAAAATTAAAAAAAAAATTCAAATAAAACATTAAATGATACAAATAATGTATATGGATTAAAAAGTTCAAGTATTTGAATTGTCATTAGATCATACGATTAAGTATTGATCTTATAAACTTACAAACAAACAAAAATATTGATCTTATACATTTTGATTATTCAATATGTATAATTATAATTTATAACGTATATGAACTTATAACATACATTGGAACTAAGTCTATAGGTACTTAATTATTGTAAAATTTGAATTAGTATGAAATTGTATACTTATGTCATATTATAAATGTATAATTTGTTATTATATAATCGTATGATTTAATAATCAATTGATCATGTGATATAATCATGTAAATTATAATGATAGTACATTAATACTAAGAATGATAATGATATTTTCATTTGATACAAAACTAAGAAAGTTACCAAAAAATGGTTAAATTTCTTTTTTCAAAAAATGGTGAAAACATTGTTCAAAAAATACGCATTAATACTTCAATTGTGTTTATAAGTAACACATCGTTGAATCTAATGTCAATTATTTAATTTAATATTATATAGTCATATGATCTTATTATATATGTATTATTTGTTATTATATAATCATATGATTTAATGATCAATTCATCATGTGATATAATCATATTAATTATAGTGATAATATATAAATTACTAAAATTAGAATGATAATACATTAATACTTTAATTTTGGTCATAAGTAACACATTATTTAATTCAATGACAATTATTTAATTTGATATTATACCAATCACATTATCATTGTACATTGATAATAATATAATACGATTAACTTGAATAAAGTATTTGAATTGTCATTGAACATTATCATTGTGATTTAATTATCTAAAACAAAAATGTGATTTAATTATTAATGATCAATTGATTATATTAGATATATAAATATTATAATAATTATAATTATAAAAATATATTATATAAAAAGGTGGTTAGTGGTTATGGTTAGTAAACCCAATAACCTTTAACTGCTAAGCGGTTATAGCGGTTATAACAATTAAATGGTTAGAAATTATAGCAGTTAGTGGTTAACATGCTGTTAATAACCACTTAAACCCCTCAGCAAGCTGCCACCTCTTCACTCACTCTACCCGCCAATTCTCCCCACGTCAACCCCGAAACTCTTCATACAGCCACCGGCCCACCGCCACATAATGTCCCCTCATAGTCCCAAAATATCCTCCTTTAGGGTCCCATAATTCACCTTGAGGACCAACGGTACCCACGTAAATATCATCTAGTTCAGCCCCACTTTTTTAAAATTCAACCTCCCATCCCGCTCTAGAAACCAAAAGATCAAACACTCCAAAACCCTCCAGCACACTCTCCTACTTGTCACTCACTCTCTTCCTAGAGTTGAGATTTTCAGCTGCCATGAGGCAGCCAAGCGTCGGACATTCTTACTTTTTTTTTTTTTTCAAAAAAAAAAAAATTATTTTATTTTAAATTGAAGAGAAAAAATATTAAAGGAAAATTTAAATTTGAGGTATTAGCACTAAATTTATGATGATAAAATTCCTTCTAAGTGATACCATCCCTAAAGGGTTAACCTTCCACCCTTAGGTTTTAATTTTAAATCCAAAAATAAAATTTGAGGCATTAGAAACTAAATATTAACTCATAAAAATTTAACAAAAAAAAAAAAATAATAACAAAATCAAGCAGGACTAGGAATAGAGAGATTTTTCTACAATTTTTTTTTTTTTTTTTGTTAATAAAACCACATCAGACTTTGGCAGACACTTGTCTGACCCTTGGCAACCTGATAGCAGGACTCCTCTTTCTATTCTTCTAGTCCTCACTCGAATTTGCCTCAAATTTCTCAAATCTTTCTCTCGAGTTGATATTTTCGACAGCCTGGGGTCATCCCAGCGTCTGCCAAAGTATGGTCTTTTTTTTTTTTTTTTTTTTTAATTGAATAAGAGATATTAAAAAAAAAAAAAAAATAAATGTGAAGTATTAGTATTAAATTTAAGGTATTAGCACCAAATTAAGGCATTAGCAACAAATTTAGGATGATCTAAGTGATACCATCCCTAAAGGGTTAACCTTTCACCCTTAGGTTTTAATTTTAAATCCAAAAATAAAATTTGAGGCATTAGAAACTAAATATTAACTCATAAAAATTTAACAAAAAAAAATAATAATAACAAAATCAAGCAGGACTAGGAATAGAGAGATTTTTCTACAATTTTTTTTTTTTTTGTTAATAAAACCACATCAGACTTTGGCAGACACTTGTCTGACCCTTGGCAACCTGATAGCAGGACTCCTCTTTCTATTCTTCTAGTCCTCACTCGAATTTGCCTCAAATTTCTCAAATCTCTCTCTCGAGTTGATATTTTCGGCAGCCTGGGGTCATCCCAGCGTCTGCCAAAGTCTTGTCTATTTTTTTTTTTTTACTTGAATAAGAGATATTAAAAAAAAAAAAAATTAAATTTGAAGTATTAGTATTAAATTTAAGGTATTAGCACCAAATTTAAGGCATTAGCACCAAATTTAGGATGATCGAATCAATTTTGGGTGATACAATCCCTAAAGGGTTAACCTTCCACCCTTAGATTTTAATTTTAAATCCAAAAATAAATTTTGAGCCATTAGAAACTAAATGTTAACTCATTAAAATTTAACCAAAAAAAAAAAAATCTAGCAGGACTAGGAAGAGAGAGATTTTTCTACAAATTTTCTTTTTTTTAATAAAGCCATATTAAACTTTAATAGACACTTATCTGACTCTTGGCAGCCTCGTAGCAGGACTCCTCTCTCTCTCTCTCTCTCTCATTCTCTCTCTCACAATCACTATAAATTCTAGCTTCCTCATCCAAACCCACCACAGATTTTCATTCCCTAACCGCTCAAACAGTTATTTCACAAGCTTCGAGGAAAAAGTTTTTCATCTTTTTTTTTTGTGTGTCCGAATTCTGAGGAAATGGCGACTAAGATCGAAAAGGCTATCGGCATCGACCTGGGCACGACCTACAGCTGCGTAGGGGCGTGGGTAAACGACCGTGTTGAGATCATTCCGAACGACCAAGGCAACCGCACCACCCCGTCCTACGTGGCATTCACCGACACGGAGCGTCTGATCGGCGACGCGGCGAAGAACCAGGTGGCGATGAACCCGGAGAACACGGTGTTCGACGCCAAGCGACTCATCGGCAGGAGATTCACCGACCCTTCGGTGCAGAACGACATGAAGCTCTGGCCTTTCAAGGTGGTCCCCGGCCTCGGCGACAAGCCGATGATCGTGGTCAGGTACAAGGGCGAAGAGAAACAGTTCTCGCCAGAGGAGATATCCGCCATGATTTTGATGAAGATGAGGGAGATCGCCGAGGCTTTTCTGGGTCAGACCATAAACAACGCGGTGGTCACCGTCCCGGCGTACTTCAACGACTGGCAGAGGCAGGCTACGAAGGACGCCGGACTCATTACCGGGCTCAACGTGTTGAGGATAATCAACGAGCCCACCGCTGCAGCCATCGCTTATGGGCTCGACAAGAAGGCGTCGAGGAAAGGTGAGCACAACGTGCTCATCTTCGACCTTGGCGGTGGAACTTTCGACGTCTCTTTGTTGACGATCGAGGAGGGTATCTTTGAGGTGAAGGCCACGGCCGGTGACACCCATCTCGGCGGTGAAGATTTTGATAACAGGCTAGTGAACCACTTTGTGGCGGAGTTTCGTAGGAAGCACAAGAAGGATATAAGCGGCAATGCGAGGGCGCTGAGGCGGCTGAGGACGGCGTGCGAGAGAGCCAAGAGGGCTCTGTCTTCCACCTTCCAGACGACGATCGAGATTGATTCTCTCTACGAAGGGATTGACTTTTACGCGACTATTACCAGGGCGAGATTCGAGGAATTGAATATGGATTTGTTCAAGAAGTGTACGGAGACGGTGGAGAAGTGCCTGCGCGACGCCAAGATCGATAAAGGCGGGGTCGATGAGGTCGTTCTCGTTGGCGGGTCAACCCGGATTCAAAAAATCCAGCAGCTTTTGCAGGATTTCTTCAACGGCAAAGAGCTTTGCAAAAGTATTAACCCTGATGAAGCTGTCGCTTATGGCGCCGCTGTTCAGGCCGCTATTTTAAGCGGCGAGGGGAGCGAGAAAGTGCAGGACTTGTTGTTGCTCGATGTCACGCCGTTAAGTCTCGGGCTTGAGATTGCTGGCGGCGTTATGACGACGTTGATTCCGAGGAACACGACGATTCCGACGAAGAAAGAGCAGATTTTCTCGACTTATTCCGACAATCAGCCTGGGGTTTTGATCCAAGTGTACGAGGGGGAGCGAACCAGGACAAAGGACAACAACCTTCTCGGAAAGTTCAAGCTCACTGGCATTCCTCCGGCACCGAGAGGTGTCCCTCAGATCAACGTTTGCTTCGATATTGACGCCAATGGGATTTTAAATGTCTCGGCGGAGGATAAAACGGCTGGTGTGAAGAACAGGATTACTATAACCAACGACAAGGGGAGGTTGAGCAAAGAAGAGATTGAGAAAATGGTTCACGAGGCGGAGAAGTACAAGCAAGAGGACGAGGAGGTGAAGAAGAAGGTGGACGCGAAGAACGCGCTGGAGAACTACGCGTACAACATGAGGAACACTGTGCGGGACGAGAAGATTGCCGGGAAGTTGGACCCCGCCGACAAGGAGAAGATCGAGAAGGCGGTGAACGAGGCGATAGAGTGGCTTGACAGGAACCAGTTGGCGGAGGTTGACGAGCTCGAGGACAAGATGAAGGAGTTGGAAGCGCTTTGCGGTCCGATTATTGCGAAGATGTATCAGGGCGGCGGCGGCGGCGGCGGAGATGTGCCTATGGGTGGCGGCATGCCTGATGGTGGCTATGGTGGTGGGTCTACTGGGCCTGCTTCTGGATCTGGGCCTAAGATTGAGGAGGTTGACTGAGGTCGAAGAAACGGTGTATTGGGTTGTTTTTGTTTTGGGTAATCTTTTGTGGGCTTTGTACCAGTAGCTGGGCTTTTGGAGTCTTGAAGTTGGATGTCTAGCTAGTTTTGTTCATGTTTTTTTTGTTTTGTTTTTTAAATACCTTTTGTAAGCTGAGGTTTTCAGGTTATATAGCCCTCTTATAAATAAAACTGTTTAGTTTCGATACCCAATTCCAATTGGTTCAAGTATTCTTTCAATTTTTACAACCAAGCTAATGAATATTAATATTTATTTCATTTTCAATAATAACAATTATGTTTTCAATGAAATAGTTCTTTCAATTATTAAACATGTCTTTTGGATAAGTGATGCTTGATTTGTAATTGTCTTATTGCATTTCAATGACATGAACTTTACCTTGAGGAATCAAATCCTCATTTCAAGTGACATAACCATAACATGATAACATGGGTCATCTTAAAAACAAAGGTGATAAGTTGCAAATTTGATAAAATCATCAAATTCTAATCATCAGCGCCTTTTGGCAAAATAAAAAATATCAAAACACACTTAAATGAAGTCATCTAAATACTTTGTTCGTATGTTTTTTCACTGTTTGAAGGGTGTATTATTATTCTTAACATAAAACAAAAGATAAATAAATTTTTTTAACAAACATTAGCTTTGCCCAATTTCTGTGAGGAACAGCATGTTTATCTTCAACATCAACCTTCAGATTGCAGATCACCATTTGTAAGAACTAAAGAACTCACATTTCCTATAAATTATGGCCAGAAAAAGGAAAAAGAAAAGCTTGTACATACAAAGAGAAGTTCAATAATCAATTGTTATCTCCAAGGTTGGAACATAAGCAACCTATGTGTAGAGCATATTATTGAGGTGGAGAGATCGAGACAGAGACAGAGAGGAAGCAAATGTAGTCATATTTAGGGATAAAGTTCCTCTGCTTTCACTCTAAGTGATAGATTACACACCACCGAGTAAGCAGATTCATTAAGGTAATAGATTGCATAGCTCCTTGTCATATTGCTACTTTCATATACTCTGTACTTGCAGTAACAGAGGAAAACAGCTTTTTTAGAGGAGTTAAATAAAATGTAGTTTACTTTACAAAAAAATAAATAATAAATGTAGTTTGAGCAGTTCCCCTTGCTATGCTGTACATTCAAAACAACCACCTTGTTGCAGTCTGCACAATTATGTCCACAAATCCATTACATGTATTTCACAAGCTCATAAATCAAAATTACTTTGAAGATAAATATATCAAAATCTTGAACAAATATGTCTCTGCATTAACTGGATCCCTTCCAGTCCGTCCCAGTCCCTACCCGCGTCCATGCGCCCATCATTGTGCACCCTTTGAGGGAATTTTGTTCACAAATTTATTGACTTAAGCAACAAAGTATCTCTCTCACATCTGACAAACTTTCTTACTTGCTATTCATTTTGCAAGCATCATTAGCTGAGTTACCGACATGCAGACATGCAGTCAATTGTATTGACACTTTCTATTAGTTAGTGGATTTAATTACTTGCATTAATATATAAAGTCGACGAATATGGTTAGGCAGTGCTATACTTTTAGAGTTTGTGCAATACATCGAAGAACATTTGATAAAAGTGTGGCCTTGCATAGGCTATGTTTAAATTTAAAATCTTTTGTGTGATGAGTTTTCTTTGGTTGGATTTTGTAGGAAAAAGAGAGAGTAGAACTAGTATTTAGGTGAAGGCTTAGGTTAATAGTGTAATTGCACTTTTTTCAATGTAGTGAAACTTTTGTACACACAAACACAAGATTGAGATTTCTAAAATTAGGTTAGCCCGAATTGTACGCAATTTATGCAATTCAATAAAGAAGTGGCTGCAGGGTTTAATTGACTTGATAGCTCAAAATTCTACAAAGAGTAAAGTTGCTCAAATTACACGTAATTCTAACTACTAATGATAGAAGATCATCTGACGATAGATATATCTTGTGGCCATCATCTTGATTGGAAATAATGTTAGCTACAATTAATTACTTAGCAAAACAGTTTAGGTATCATCCATCATTCTTCTTAACAATAATATAGGTTTCTTCAAATGGAATATTTGTTTTTTGCTAACCAAATTTTCAGTAAAATTATCTAAATTAAGTGCATATAAGAATCCCAGAATCATTCAATCAAATCGTGAAGGATATTTGTTTGATAATACATTTCCTCCTTTTTTTTTTTTTCTTTTTTTTTTCTTTTCAAAAAAAAAAAAAAAACATTAATAAAAACCTCAAAATATAAAACACTCATAAAAATGATAAAATACTCAAAATAATATAAGAGTCTTTAAAATAATATTTTCTTTTTGCTAAACAAATTTTCAGTAAAATTTATTTGAGGTAACAAATCAGCCAAAATCAATCGTGTACGATATACTGACTTCATTTGTAAATGTTTTTTTGAAGGGTGTTCTTTTAATTTGAAAATACATTAAAATATGACGTATATATGAAAACAATTTTAAACATTTTAGGCACGTTTGATATACATAATAAACCATTTAGAATAATCATTCATTTTGTTTGGTGCACATAATTCTTTGAAATAGTCTTCCCCAAAATAAAGGAATATACTATGTTTTCCAAAAAAAAAATACCCACGTTATTATTATTTTTTTCCTTTTTTAAAAAAGCTAGTTGATCCATCCACCTAGGTGGTCTGCCATCCACACACACACACATATCTATATATAGGGTAAAGATCAACAGCACGCGGCGTGCATTGCACGCCCGTGCTGTTGATCTTAAAAAAAAAAAAAAAAAAAAAAAAAAAAAAATATTTTTGCACTGGGCGTGCCACGCCCGCGCGTGCTGCCAATCAGTGCTCCTATATATATATATATATATATATATATATATATATAGAGGGTTTTGTTAGGGTGGTTTTCCTTTTTTGAAAAAGCTAGTTGATCCATTCATCCTAAGAGCATTCTCAACGCTTAAAGCTGCTTCCCTTTCTTACACAGAAAAAATTTCAAAAAAAAAAAAACAAAAACTCACCTAGAGCAACTTCCTTAAATATTCTTCTCTATAGATTAGGATTGCTTTACATTAGGTTTAACTGTAGCAATCCGTGTTGTTTATTATAATCATAAAAGGACATTCTCTTTCCTCTCACACTTTCCTATGCAAAATAAATGAATATAAAAACAAAAAGAAAGTAAACAAAATAATATTTTAATGTTATAGGGAAATATAAAGAGAAGCTATTGTGGAGCATATTTGAATAAAGAAGCAAAAAGTAGTTTTTGTTCCTTAAATTTAAGGAAAATAAGAGAGAAGCTGCTGTAAATAGGGCTGGGCGTCCATGTCGGTAGAAAAAATTTGGGGAAACTTCACTAATCCCCCTTGAACTTCCGGCTGATTTTGCAGACCCCCCTAAACCTTCAAATCTCTCATTTTGAACCCCTAAACTTCTATTTTCTCTCACTTTATACGCCTCTGTTAGTTTTCAACGTTAAATGCCCATTATACCCTTACCCAGCCCACTTGAAATTTTGAAAATGCCCCAGCCCAGCCCATTATACGGCCGGTATGGGGTGGTCCGGCCACCCCATTTTGGCCAAGGGGTGGATGGAGCCACCCCGATCCTTCTCCCCCCCCCCCCCCCCTTTTTTTTTTCTTTGCTTAAAAAAAAATTAATGCCCAAAACGACGTCATTTTGGGCTGGGTGAGTTTTGTAATTTTGAAATCCAAAACGGTGTAGTTTTAACGAGGGGTATAATGTGTATAAAAAAGTCAAACCGTTAAATCTAACGTTGAAAACTGACGGAGGGGTCCAAAGTGAGAGCAAATGGAAGTTCAGGGGTTCAAAATGAGAGATTTGGAAGTTCAGGAAGGTCTGCAAAATCGGTCGGAAGTTCAGAGGAGCTTAGTAAAGTTTCCCCAAAAAATTTTGTTTCGCCAAAATGTCGGTAAAGTCGGAAATTTCACCGACTTATTCCTCCATTTTTTTGTCCTGACACCGATAGGCGGTCGGTAAAGTCGGTATGTGAAAAAATTGAAAATTATCGGCGAAGTCGGTCGGTAGGCGGTTGGTAAAGCCAGTTCCGTTATCAAATTTTATTTCACATACCGAATCGAATTTGTCGAAAGAAAAAAAAAAATGTTTTGCCTACTGCCCATTGGTTAATCGGTGTCGATAGAAGTTGGTCGACTATCGGTCAGTACGCAGTGAATTTGTCCATGCCTAGCTGTGAATGCTCTTAGATGGCTTGCCATCCATCGGATTCAATATTTTTCAAAAATATCCATCTTTTTTTTCATCCAAATTTTCTTCACGGCTTGTGGAAAGCTGCTTTTACCAATAGATAGGCTATATGCCATATTTGATTCCCTCCTAGTATGCAACACTTCACATGATTGGAGAGCAGAGACTATGCATAACTAGCTTTGAATCATCTATCAAATTCTCATACTTGTTCCATAATTGATATTATTTACGCAATGCATGTATTATCTCCAATACATTATACAATAACATTGTGAAAACACATATCTCTGCCAAAAATCACAACCTTTCTTGCTGCATAAGCCTTCGCCACGGTTGGATAAGTGATGAACCTAGATCCTGGAAGAACACATATATAGTTGCTATCACCTTTCTCTCATAGTCTTTAACAATAACACTCACGCTCATCAATTTCTTTTTCCGGTCAAGAGTCGGATCCCATTTAATTTTGAAAGCACCATAGAGATGGACTCGGATCCTCTCCATTTCAAGGGAAATGGAGAGGATCTGTCTCCTATATGAAGGAGCCACCTAATGTACATCATTTCGATCTAGTTGTCGTATTTTCTTCTTTTTTTTTTCTTTTACAGAACTCCTCCATAGCCTCCCTCACATTTTTGATAATTTAATTAAGGTGTTGGAACTCTCTACCAAATACCACTATGTTTCTACGTAGCAATATCTTTCTTGCCATTGTGGCCTTCAAACTCTTCCTTCTCCTGTTTACCCATTGTTACTCATTCTTTTTCTAAATGAATGACCATTTTATTTACCAAATTTAATCTTTGTGTTTTAATTATTTCTTAATATTTTTTATTTTGAAAACATTATAATTTAACAAAGAAAGCCGGATCTAATTTTGACCCTTTGATTCAATAAAGTGAGCCTTTTACAATACCCCACAGCCACGTATAATAAAACCCCTGCAGCAAGCTGCCACCTCTTCACTCACTCTGCCCGCCAATTCTCCCCACGTCAACCCCGAAACTCTTCATGCAGCCACCGGCCCACTGCGACATAAATTACCCTCACAGTCCCAAAATACTCTCCTTTGGGGTCCCTAATTTCAGGGGTGTTTAAACAGTTATAACTCTCAATTATTGGCTATAACCGCAATCGACTTAGATGGTTATTGGTTTTTAATAATCACAACCGCCGATATGGTTATCGGTTATTTTATAACCGCGGCAGTTATTCAATCTAATAACTGCGTGGTTATAACAACTTTTTTTTAAATAAAAAAATAGGCTTTTGGGCTTGTTAAGTGTTTTGGGCATTTAATTGCTATTTTTTTGTCTTATTTTAAAGGTTTAAGGCCAAAATGTTCCAAAAAATATGAAAAAACATGGCCAAATAAATTCTAACCAAAAAACATGGCTAAAAAAATATAGCCGAAATCCATTAATTCAAATTCAAATGAAAAAATTAAAAAAACATACATATTACAACATACAAACCAAATGGAAGCAAAGCAAATATAAAAACAATAAATATTTAATATATATATTTATATTATTATATATAAATAAAGGCGCCTTTTCCTACCCCTAAAAAATCAGACCGTAAACGACCTAGTCAGTTAGCGATTCTTAATAACCGACTACCGAATGGGTTAGTTAGAGCATTTTCAATGGAAGAGCCAAATGTTACTTTTATCTAAAATGACTCTTCAAATGTTTAAAAACCCTACATTAGATTAGCCAAAAGAAAATGTAAAATAGATATTTGATTAGAAGAGCTAAAAAAAAAAAAAGCTAAATGTAGCAGTACTTTTTAAGGGAGCCATTTTATTTTTTATTGTTTCTCTTACTTGTTTCTCTTTTTTTCAAATCTTTTCCTACTTTTTTCTGGTATGTTCTATTTTTCCCAAAACTTTTCTCACTTTTAATAATATTTAAATAATATAAATACAAATATAACTAATTGGATGTATAAGACCTTTAAAAATACATTAGCTAAACTAAATAAAATACGCATTAAGAAGCTATTTTGCATAAAAATTTAACTCATTCATTAAGAATGTTCTTAACGATTATCAATTTACGGTTATAATTAGTTATCGGTTAGCGGGTCAGATAGGAAGACCCCTACCTAATTCACCCCGAGGACCAACGGTACCCACGTAAATATCATCTAATTCAGTCCCACTTTTTTAAACTCAACCGCCCATCCCGCTCTAGAAACGAAATGATCAAACACTCCAGAACCCTCCAGCACACTCTCCTACTTGTCACTCACTCTCTTTCTATTCTTCTAGTCCTCACTCGAATTTGCCTGAAATTTCTCAAATCTCTCTCTCAGAATCACTATAAATTCTAGCTTCCTCATCCAAACCCATCTCAGATTTACATTCCCTTACCGCTCAAACAGTTATTTCACAAGCTCTAGGAAAAAGCTTTTGTTTTTTTTTTGTCCGAATTCTGAGGAAATGGCGACCAAGATCGAAAAGGCTATCGGCATCGACCTGGGCACGACCTACAGCTGCGTAGGGGCGTGGGTAAACGACCGTGTTGAGATCATCCCGAACGACCAAGGCAACCGCACCACCCCGTCCTACGTGGCATTCACCGACACGGAGCGCCTGATCGGCGACGCGGCAAAGAACCAGGTGGCAATGAACCCGGAGAACACGGTGTTCGACGCCAAGCGACTCATCGGCAGGAGATTCACCGACCCTTCGGTGCAGAACGACATGAAGCTCTGGCCTTTCAAGGTGATCCCCGGCCCCGGCGACAAGCCGATGATCGTGGTCAGGTACAAGGGCGAAGAGAAACAGTTCTCGCCGGAGGAGATATCCGCCATGATTTTGACGAAGATGAGGGAGATCGCCGAGGCTTTTCTGGGTCAGACCATAAACAACGCGGTGGTCACGGTCCCGGCTTACTTCAACGACTCGCAGAGGCAGGCTACGAAGGACGCCGGAGTCATTGCCGGGCTCAACGTGTTGAGGATCATCAACGAGCCCACCGCTGCGGCCATCGCTTATGGGCTCGACAAGAAGGCGTCGAGGAAAGGCGAGCACAACGTGCTCATCTTCGACCTTGGCGGTGGAACTTTCGACGTCTCTCTGTTGACGATCGAGGAGGGTATCTTTGAGGTGAAGGCCACGGCCGGTGACACCCATCTCGGCGGTGAAGATTTTGATAACAGGCTAGTGAACCACTTTGTGGCGGAGTTTCGTAGGAAGCACAAGAAGGATATAAGCGGCAATGCGAGGGCGCTGAGGCGGGTGAGGACGGCGTGCGAGAGAGCCAAGAGGGCTCTGTCTTCCACCTCCCAGACGACGATCGAGATTGATTCTCTCTACGAAGGGATTGACTTTTACGCGACTATTACCAGGGCGAGATTCGAGGAATTGAATATGGATTTGTTCAAGAAGTGTACGGAGACGGTGGAGAAGTGCCTGCGCGACGCCAGGATCGATAAAGGCGGGGTCGATGAGGTCGTTCTCGTGGGCGGGTCGACCCGGATTCCCAAAATCCAGCAGCTTTTGCAGGATTTCTTCAACGGCAAAGAGCTTTGCAAGAGTATTAACCCTGATGAAGCTGTCGCTTACGGCGCTGCGGTTCAGGCTGCTATTTTAAGCGGCGAGGGGAGCGAGAAAGTGCAGGACTTATTGTTGCTCGACGTCACGCCGTTAAGTCTTGGGCTTGAGACTGCTGGCGGCGTTATGACGACGTTGATTCCGAGGAACACGACGATTCCGACGAAGAAAGAGCAGATTTTCTCGACTTATTCCGACAATCAGCCTGGGGTTTTGATCCAAGTGTACGAGGGGGAGCGAGCCAGGACAAAGGACAACAACCTTCTCGGAAAGTTCGAGCTCACCGGCATTCCTCCTGCGCCGAGAGGTGTCCCTCAGATCAACGTTTGCTTCGATATTGACGCCAATGGGATTTTGAATGTCTCGGCGGAGGATAAAACCGCCGGGGTGAAGAACAGGATTACTATAACCAACGACAAGGGGAGGTTGAGCAAAGAAGAGATTGAGAAGATGGTTCACGAGGCGGAGAAGTACAAGCAAGAGGACGAGGAGGTGAAAAAGAAGGTGGACGCGAAGAACGCGCTGGAGAACTACGCGTACAACATGAGGAACACTGTGCGGGACGAGAAGATCGCCGGGAAGTTGGACCCGGCGGACAAGGAGAAGATCGAGAAGGCGGTGAACGATGCGATAGAGTGGCTGGACAGGAACCAGTTGGCGGAGGTTGACGAGCTCGAGGACAAGATGAAGGAGTTGGAGGGGCTTTGCGGTCCGATTATTGCGAAGATGTATCAGGGCGGCGGCGGAGGCGGAGATGTGCCTATGGGTGGCGGCATGCCTGATGGTGGCTATGGTGGTGGGTCTACTGGGCCTGCTTCTGAATCTGGGCCTAAGATTGAGGAGGTTGACTGAGGTTGAAGAAACGGTGTATTGGGTTGTTTTTGTTTTTGGTAATCTTTTGTGGGCTTTGTAAGTGTAGTTGTGTTTTTGGAGTCTTGAAGTTTGGATGTCTAGCTAGTTTTGTTCATGTTTTTTTTGTTTTGTTTTTTTAAATACCTTTTGTAAGCTGGGGTTTTCAGGTTATATAGCCCCCTTGTAATAAATAAAACTGTTTAGTTTCGATACCCAATTCCAATTGGTTCAAGTATTAGCTTCTTTCAATTTTTACAACCAAGCTAATGAATATTAATATTTATTTCATTTTCAATAATAACTATTATGTTTTCAATGAAATAGTTCTTTCAATTATTAAACATGTCTTTTGGATAAGCGATGCTTGAGTTGTAATTGTCTTATTGCATTTCAATGACATGAACTTTACCTTGAGGAACATCATGTTTATCTTCAACATCAACCTTCAGATTGCAGATCACCATTTGTAAGAACTAAAGAACTCACATTTCCTATAAATTATGGCCAGAAAAAGGAAAAAGAAAAGCTTGTACATACAAAGAGAAGTTCAATAATCAATTGTTATCTCCAAGGTTGGAACATAAGCAACCTATGTGTAGAGCATATTCTTGAGGTGGAGAGACAGAGACAGAGACAGAGAGGAAGCAAATGTAGTCAGATTTAGGGATAAAGTTCCTCTGCTTTCACTCTAAAGTGATAGATTACACACCACCGAGTAAGCAGATTCATTAAGGTAATAGATTGCATAGCTCCTTGTCATATTGCTACTTTTGTATACTCTGTACTTGCAGTAACAGAGGAAAAACAGCTATTTTAGAGGAGTTAAATAAAATGTAGTTTACTTTACAAAAATAAAATAAAATAAATAAATGTAGTTTGAGCAGTTCCCCTTGCTATACCGTACATTCAAAACAACCACCTTGTTGCAGTCTGTACAATTATGTCCACAAATCCATTACATGTATTTCACAAGCTCATAAATCAAAATTACTTTGAAGATAAATATATCAAAATCTTGAACAAATCCCAGCTCCATTGTAATTGGTTCACTTATCAGACAGCATAAAGCCTCACAACCTGATTTATTTTGGCTCGGCATACAGGGCAAACACCTTTCTTGGCTTTGATCTCATTCAAACAAGACATGCAACCAGCCATATGACCACAGGGAATGCATGCTCCCTCTATTGGAGCTTCCCAACATATCACACATGAGGAAGAGCTGTTTTCATCTTTCACATCATTTGTTACAGAACCTCCATCCTCTCTGGCTGGAATGGACCATTCCACTGGGCTGAAATCAATGGATGGGTAGTGGATTGGCCCTTCGTCCAAAACTTCATCAGGAATAGGTGGAACAAATGGAACCGAAGCTGACAAAACGGGTGTAGAAACGTCATTGTTTGTGGGAACAACAGGGGAAACATTATCGTTGGTCCGTGCAGAAACTCCCCAACCATTTGTGCTAATTGGTTCAGAGCTCTGGTGAGTATTTGGAGGAAGTGGTCTATCCGCTGCAGCAGACTGAATCGAGGCATTTAACGCCATAGCCAATTCAACAGCTTCTGCATCAGTTTGAGTTGCAGCTCCTGGAGTTGAGGTTAAGGTATTGTAAGGCACTGGACGAGGCATAACCTGAAAAGGAAAGAGCTTATAACATACACTAAGTAGTAATCTCGTGAGATCTTTAGGCTCCAATTGGATCTTGAAAAGAATGAAGCAAAAGAAATCATTAAATTGCTTAAGGTTCCTTCTCCAAGTACTTCTACACTTCCATTTACTTCCTTCAATCTTCTAAATATCCAACCCCAGGCTCAATTACAAAAAAGGATAGTATCGCTGCCAATTCTTTTGCAAAAATACACTAAGAAAGCACAACATACAAAACCTTTCTGAAGCATAAGCTTCCCCGGTTCCACAGGTCTAAACCAAGAAAACTCTGGATTTCTTTTAGAACAAATTGTAAACCAAAGATGAATTTCATAATCCATCAGTGCTTTCAGATTTCTATTTACAGGAAGATGCTCACGGAGCAAACAAAAAATAAGAGTTCAGATTTGGGTATAACCAACTAGGGGTGAGCAAGCCCCCACGCCCCATTGTTTGGTTCAGAAGAGATTGGACTAAGCTTACTGTTATTTTTCACACTGGGCTGATCTTGGTAAAAGAATGAGCTAGAACTCGAGTTCATTCCAAACCTGGGCTGGGGTTAACTCACCCAAGAGGAAGCCCACCCGACTTATCAAGGATATCTATGTATGGTATCCTTATAGATATCTAATGAACAAAAATTGTTTTCGCTGGCTGGTCACGAAACATAATCTATGTATGGTATCCTTACAGATATCTAATGAACAAAAATTGTTTTCGCTGGCTTGGGAGTCAAAACACTTTGCTAACCTTCATGAAAATCTAAAACACTTTGATAGCATTACTTCATAATTAAATCTATCTTAACTTTTAGTTGTATTAATTACAGACCAGCCCAAACTTGGCCCGAAGCATTTCCAAACACAACGGGCTGAGCTCAGGCTGTACACTTCAGAACTTATTTTGGGTGGGGATGAGCTTGATGATGAAGATTTCCAAACACAAGTAAGTTTCCCCTGCACACATCAGAAGGCTGAACTGAGGAGAGCCACCAGCCAGCCCAGTTGACTGATCTATAACCAACCCATCATCCTTCCATAAAATTAGCTACTGTTAATGTGGAAGCAGATTATCCCATAATTTAAGCTATCAGCAATTTCTAGTATTCAAATTAATTTGTCATTACCACGTATCAGAAGAATGTTTTAAAACGTACTCCATTTCCTATCATTTTAACTTCAAAATCCACATCATCATGCAATATATGCTTTTTTTTTTTTTTGATAACGCAAGAGAACTTTACTCAGATTAATTGCACGTATATGATCATGCAATATATGCTTATCTTGGTTAAACAAGTGCCTGAAAGAAATAACAATATTTTTTAAACCATACAGGACAAATTATCCTTAACAAGCCACTATGTTAAGGACAGTACACATTAAACATTTTACCGTGAGCAGGCAAATGGTTTCCATTTCTCTAAGTACTCACCCATACCAACAAATTTTTTTAAAAAATTGCTTCCTATCTTGTATGACATGTGAATAGTGGCAAAATGAACAGACCATAGAGTTGATCAACAATCTGTGAACACTTTTTGATGGCGTACCTGAGGAATTCCTATGCATGCATTATATGACTGTTGCAGTTGCTCTTTATCACCCTCGATGGCAGATGCAAGTTTATACCGAGTTCCTGATAAGAAAGATAGGATCATTAGACATAAACAGCTCAACAAGACAAAAAGGAAAACAGACATTAAATATATAGTATTACAAAACAAGAAGAGTAAAATGGTGTTCAGTAGAACATGTCTCTTTACTATTTATATTTTAATTGTTGCAGACTCAACTAACAATGATCTAGGACATCCACCTCAAACAAGTAAAAACCCTGTTCTATCAATTTAAAGTTGCTAAATGAGCTTATCATGATACCCCCCTTTTCCACTTAAGAAACCCAATGATAAAAGGAGACTGTAAAATCAGGAGTCAACAAAGAGAACATTAAAACATAGTATAAAATTGTTCATGAACTCTTTGCACGCTTGTTCATGAACAATTAAAAACATAGTTCACCAGAAATAATTCCACGACTATTCCTAATGCTTGCAGTAGCACCTGGACGCAATCCAAGATTTTTCTCGGCTTCTGAGTGCATCTCAGTGATGGTTTTGGCTTTCACCTACAAAAACCAATATCATAGAGAGATGATTAGAAATTACAAGTCAACACCAAATTTATATTTATATTAAAATTAGTTGATGATCCATCTAAAATAAAGATGAAATTAGGATGTCTACCTCTTCACGGCTAGGAACCCAATTGTTTGACCTCAAATCAAGAACATTGCGAAGCATGAACCTTACATGTGGGGCCAGTTGAGGGTTTATGCTCAGATCCTTCAATCGACTAAAATAAATATCATTTATACGCCGTGATTTTGGGCTCTCATCAAGCTGTTCACCAATAGTGTTAAAAAATAGGCATACGGGTTCAACATTTTCTTCATCAGGACAAGACTTACTATCAGGCCCTCCTAGAAGCTCCTGTTGCACATATACAAGTAACCATGAAAAAATTGAACGTACATTTAAATCAAGCCTCAAAGAGAGAGTTTGAAATTAGAACCTGAACAATGTGATGGACAATCTTTTCAGGCACCATCTTCTGCCTCAGGAGCTCTCCAATTAACCGCATATTTCCAAGAGTGCGACGCTTGATCAATCTTTCTTTATATCGACGCTCCGTCTCTTGCTCAGGCGCAGTCATCTGCCTTGCTTCTTCTTTCAATTTGTCAGCACCTTCAAAAGCCTCTTGGCAGTTATTCAAGAGGACTCGCTTCAAAGTAATATCTTTACCATCAAGTTCATCAGATGGGAACGGAGGAAGCTTTTCATTAAGATCAGAATACAGAAGAGCATACAAATGACAAAATGTTGGTTCCAGCACAGCCTTATCAAATATTAGCGATATAACCCCCTGTATAGCAAATCAACTGTGAGCGTAACTTAACATGAGATAAAACCAAACAAAAACAATATCTAGTAGAAGCATTTGGATATAGATTATTAAATTTAAAAGTCACCTTCAAGATATCAGCCGATGTAATGCCAGAGTCAATAAGTTGACCCTTAAGCAGATCAAAATTTTTAGGGGTAAGCTTGTACAGAATCCTGCATAAGAACAGAAAACAATCATTTCGACCTTCTTTCATTGGCATGCACCAGTTGATGATTGACATTTATATTTACTGACTTAAAATGCTATCATTAGTTTCAGGTGAAATTATTGAACAAGTTATCTTTACTTAGGTCAAACTCCAGGATAGACTGCAACCAACACAATTCATGATTTAAGGACACATAAATTTGATCTCATTATAACGCATCGCAAAAATATGCATAACACCCATACAAAGAAAGGTAAAAAAAACTATTTAAAAATTAATCTAATTCATTTTGACGCAAATAAAAAATGCATGCATGGTCCCCACTGTATGGTAAATTTAAGCATTATTGCGGGGATGCAGTTTATAAATGTCAACGCGAAACTAGCATATGATCATTAAATATAACCTTTTTAAAGAAGAATGTTTTCAAGTCTCAAGACCCTAAAGCATTTTCCACATTAGCTATGATAATGGAGATATTTAATGCAGAAAACTAAGTATCTCTATGATATAGTACCCCTTTACAGTCTTCAATACACGGTCCTTCTCAGAGAGAGTTCCCCTTCTTGCTGACCATGGCATCTCAGCCTTGGCTAGAGCAGGAGCAGGTCCTCCCTATTAATGAAAAAAAAAAAAAAAAAAAAAACTAAAACACCAAGGAAATAAAGAGCCACACATACAAAAATCAGACTTTTAAAAAGTGCAAAAGAAAAGCAGCAAAAATTAGATTATTAAGTACAGATCATACATGATCAAGTTATCAACCTATCATGTAGGTGTAATAAGTCAAGACTTCATATCAATATATTACCTAACAAAGATCCAAAAAATATAAATATACCATGAAAGCATACTCTTAACAGCTTGTTGAGATTTTAAAAATGATGGTAAAAGGGAAAAACACTTAGCCTAGGAAGCAACAATATTGCAGAAAGAAGCCAGTACAAACACATGAACGAGACCAACACTTCCCTAAGAGGGCTCATGTCCAACAAACTACTGACTTGTTCACAATTTCAAAATAAAACAGAACATGTGACCGGCATTATATTGGTATTCAAAAAACAGCCTTTCTTTGTATTGAGAATATAAGATATGGCTGAGAGCAATGAAATAATAGTTCATTGTCGGCATCAATGTCAACTTTGGCATGTGTCCCATATTTTCTTCGCACTGCTCCAAAAGGCCATTTACAATCTTTTTCATATGAAAAGCTTTTAATTGAACTTCATAAAATGTAGCTTCAATTTAAGAACACGCATCTTGTTCCTAGTACGAGAAGAACTAACATATTGTAGGAGTACTTTCTATACAGTACCACACATTACATCATCAAGGAAAACTAAGACTATGTATTTATGTGCAAGTAAATGCTCAGAGAGGTACACGGTGAAAAGTTTCTATCAAAAGCTTTTAAAACTATTGAGGAAAAAACCAAAAAAAAAAAAAAAAAAAAAAGAAATCTAGTGACCAGCTTATTAAGTTCCAAGTATGTCAGCAATTCTCACGGTAATAGTTGCAAAGTGTTTGAGCTGTACTGTAAGGCAAGAAGTAATCAGACAAAGATCGCATGTAATTGTTCCATTAAATAAATATATGTTATATCAGTAACAAGAGTTGCATGAGTAGTAACACAACAATACACACTTTGAACATACTATACTTATAATAATACCATAAGTTTTGATATGCAGGCAGATGTCAATTCCAATCAGACCTAAGTATAAGGAAGTGTAGAAATATAATATTATTAATTACCCCTTGGGCCCTTGCAAATTGGGAGTTGAGTAGGTCTTGGCGGTTAAATTGAGTGTCTTCCTGCTGTCTGGAACCAAAACAACCACCAAACTCCTTGGTACCTCCAAAGGTACGAAACTTTGCTGACCGGCCACGCCAGTCACGATTATCTGGCTCAGAATAACGGCTCTGAGATTGAGGTGGTGGCTGGAGAAGGGAATTAAAAATAGTTACACATGAAAATCTAAAACACTTTGATAGCATTACTTCATAATTAAATCTATCTTAACTTTTAGTTGTATTAATTACAGACCAGCCCAAACCTGGCCCGAAGCATTTCCAAACACAACGGGCTGAGCTCAGGCTATACACTTCAGAACTTATTTTGGGTGGGGTTGAGCTTGATGATGAAGATTTCCAAACACAAGTAAGTTTCCCCTGCACACATCAGAAGGCTGAGCTGATGAGAGCCTCCAGCCAGCCCAGTTGACTAATCTATAACCAACCCATCATCCTTCCATAAAATTAGCTACTGTTAATGTGGAAGCAGATTATCCCATAATTTAAGCTATCAACAATTTCTAGTATTCAAATTAATTTGTCATTAACACGTTTCAGAAGAATATTTTTAAAACGTACTCCATTTCCAATCATTTTAACTTCAAAATCCACATGATCATGCAATATATGCTTATCTTGGTTAAACAAGTGCCAGAAAGAAATAACAATATTTTTTAAACCATACATGACAAATTATCCTTAACAAGCCACTATGTGACGGACAATACACTTTAAACATTTTACTGTGAGCAGGCACATGGTTTCCATTTCTCTAAGTACTCATCCATACCAACAAATTTTTTTAAAAAATTGCTTCCTATCTTGTATGACATGTGAATAGTGGCAAAATGAACAGACCATAGAGTTGATCTACAATCTGTGAACACTTTTTGATGGCGTACCTGAGGAATTCCTATGCATGTATTATATAACTGCTGAAGTTCCTCTTTATCACCCTCGATGGTAGATGCAAATTTATACCGAGTTCCTGATAAGAAAGATAGGATCACTAGACATAAACAGCTCAACAAGACAGAAAGGAGAACAGACATTAAATATATAGTATTACAAAACAAGAAGAGTAAAATGGTGTTCAGTAGAACATGTCTCTTTACTATTCATATTTTAATTGTTGCAGATTCAGCTAACAATGATCTAGGACATCCACCTCAAACAAGTAAAAACTCTGTTCTATCAATTTAAAGTAGCTAAATGAGCTTATCATGATACCCCCTTTTCCACTTAAGAAACCCAATGATAAAAGGAGACTGTAAAACCAGGAGTCAATAAAGAGAACATTAAAACATAGTATAGAATTGTTCATGAACAATTAAAAACATAGTCCACCAGAAATAATTCCACGACTATTCCTAATGCTTGCAGTAGCACCTGAACGCAATCCAAGATTTTTCTCGGCTTCTGAGTGCATCTCAGTGATGGTTTTGGCTTTCACCTACAAAAACCAATATCATAGAGAGATGATTAGAAATTACAAGTCAACACCAAATTTATATTTATATTAAAATCAGTTGATGATCCATCTAAAATAAAGATGAAATTAGGATGTCTACCTCTTCACGTATAGGAACCCAATTGTTTGACCTCAAATCAAGAACATCGCGAAGCATGAACCTTACACGTGGTACCAGTTGAGGGTTTGAGCTCAGATCCTTCAATCGGCTAAAATAAATATCATTTATACGCCGTGATTTTGGGCTCTCATCAAGCTGCTTACCAATAGTGTTTAAAAATTGGCATACGGCTTCAACATTTTCTTCCTCAGGACAAGACTTACTATCAGGCCCTCCTAGAAGCTCCTGTTGCACATATACAAGTAACCATGAAAAAATTGAACGTATATTTAAATCAAGCCTCAAAGAGAGAGTTTGAAATTAGAACTTGAACAATGTGATGGACAATCTTTTCAGGAAACATCTTCTGCCTCACGAGCTCTCCAATTAACCGGATATTTCCAAGAGTGCGAAGCTTGATCAATCTTTCTTTATCTCGACGCTCCGTCTCTTGCTCTGGCGCAGTCATCTGCCTTGCTTCTTCTCTCAATTTGTCAGCACCTTCAAAAGCACCTTCAAAAGCCTCTTGGCAGTTATTCAAGAGGACTCGCTTCAAAGTAATATCATTACCATCGGGTTCATTAGATGGGAACCGAGGAAGCTTTTCATTAACATCAGAACACAGAAGAGCATACAAATAACAAAATGTTGGTTCCAGCACAGCCTTATCAAATATTAGCGATATAACCCCCTGTATGGCAAATCAACTGTGAGCGTAACTTAACATGAGATAAAACTAAACAAAAACAATATCTAGTAGAAGCATTTGGATATAGATTATTAAATTTAAAAGTCACCTTCAAGATATCAGCCGATGTAATGCCGGAGTCAATAAGTTGACCCTTAAGCAAATCAAAATTTTTACGGGTAAGCTTGTTCAGAATCCTGCATAAGAACAGAAAACAATCATTTCAGCCTTCCTTCATGGGCATGCACCAATTGATGATTGACATGTATATTTACTGATTTAAAATGCTATCATTAGTTTCAGGTGACATTATTGAACAAGTTATCTTTACTTAGGTCAAGCTCCAGGATAGACTGCAACCAACACAATTCATGATTTGAGGACACATAAATTTGATCACATTATAACGCATCGCAAAAATATGCATAACACCCATACAAGGAAAGGTTAAAAAAAACTATTCAAAAATTAATCTAATTCATTTTGACGCAAATAAAAAATGCATGCATGGTCCCCCACTGTATGGTAAATTTAAGCATTATTGCAAGGATGCAGTTTATAAGTGTCAACGTGAAACTAGCATATGATCATTAAATATAACCTTTTTCAAAGAAGAATGTTTTCATGTCTCAAGACCCTAAAGCATTTTCCAGATGGCATACCAGAATTTCAACATTTGAAGGAATCTCAAAAGGCCAGTCAATAAATACTACCGAAATCAAAGTGTAATAACTTTTGTCTCCATTTTATAACAATGTGTTAACAATCCACATTAACTATGATAATGGAGATATTTAATGCAGAAAACTAAAGATCTCAATGATATATTACCCCTTTACAGTCTTCAATACACGGTCCTTCTCAGAGAGAGTACCCTTTCTCGCTGACCATGGCATCTCAGCCTTGCCTAGAGCAGGAGCAGGTCCTCCCTATTAATGAAAAACAAAACAAAAAAAACTAAAACACCGTGGAAATAAAGAGCCACACATACAAAAATCAGTCTTTTAAAAAGTGCAAAAGGAAATTAGATTATTAAGTACAGATCATACATGATCAAGTCATCAACCTATCATGTAAGTGTAATAAGTCAAGACTTCATATCAAAATATCACCTAACAAAGATCCAAATATATATATATATATACCATGAAAGTATACTCTCAACACCTTGTTGAGATTTTACGAATGATAGTAAAAGGGAAAAACACTTAGCCTAGGAAGCAACGATATTGCAGAAAGAATGCAGTACAACCACATGAACGAAGAGGGCTCATGTCCAACAAACTAATGCCTTGTTCACAATTTCGAAATAAAACAGAACATGTGACCGGCATTATATTGGTATTCAAAAAACAGCATTTCTTTGTATTGAGAATATAAGGTATAGCTGAGAGCAATGAAATAATAGTTCATTGAAACTTAGCTCGCCTCAAGCGTGCTTCTTTTGCAAAGCGGTGCTCAAAGGCGCACTTCTATATTTTATATAAGACAATTTAATTTAATAAAAAGTAACCATTGTATTTGATACGAATTCAAGTTTACAGTTGATTAATTATAACAATCCAATTCACTACATTATGCACAAATATTTTTATTTTTTAACCTTATTTAAAGTGTAGAAGAAGAAGAAGAAGAAGAAACCAAAAGCTTTAAGAGAACGCATAAGCATAATCAACCCCACCCACCCCCCCCACAAAAAAAAAAAAAAAAAAAAACACCACCACTACCCATTTAAACAAAAAGAAAGATGCAGTTTTGTAAGAGAGCTTTGTTTCACCCAAAAACAGAGCACTGATTCTTCTTCTATTTTCAATTTTTAGTAGTCTAACAGATTCATTGTCCTTAATATTGAGCACCTTTACGCTGATCATTTTCTTTTATAAGTAATCAACAATGTAATTAAAAGCGTAAGGCTCCCTTACGTACACAAGAAAAAACACCAAATTAAAAGGGGTAAAAAAAAAAACAACGAAATCAATATAACTAATTGACAAAGGAAAAACATACTAGCTGTTCAAAGAAACAAAGTTCTGAATAATGAATTATTCTCCTTCAAAATCCTCACAAGGTCCTCAAAACTGTAGTTATAATGCATTCTGATAACCAACGACACAACAAAACAATTATGCAATGTAGCATGCCTATCTAGTAAACTCAAAGAACAAAAAGGATTTGACATATCTTTAAAAATGTGCGCCTTATTTAATTAAACACATTATTGAACTATGCACCTAGGCACCATAACGCCTAGGCACTTAAGTGCACCTATTGCTTTTAACAACATTTGTCATCACTGTGGAAAAAGGGAGGGGCGGAAGATAAGAATTCAAAGTTGGACATAAACTTACGATGGTTTCTCCACTAACAACACCAACCCAATGATTATAAGAACTAATCACACCCGCGATAGCATTAGCAACAAATGTCTTATATGCCTTTTTTTTTTTTTTTTTTTTTTTAATGTTTAGGAAAACATTTTAAAAAATTACAAAAACCTACTTGCATCAAATTTCTTATATTTAACCGTCCCTCAAGGGTTGCTACAGTATTTCCTAATGTGTAGGGAATCAAAAGTAGTTTCCTATACATTATTTTAATATAAACATTTTTCTTTTCTCTTTCGACTTTCAACTTTTTGTCTTTAATTAAGGATTGTTTTAAGATTTTGTGAAAAAAGTGAGGGTAAGTAAGGAACTTGTATTTTGTAAATAAATAATATTTTAATAGTATAGAGAAAGCTAAGAGAATCTATTATGAAATATATTTTCATAGGGAAGCAAAAGTAGTTTTATTTCTTAAACTTAGGAAAAATTAAAGGGAAACTGCTGCTAGTACTTTGACACCCTTCAAAATTTATATAATATTTGAGTAGTGATTTTTGGCATACCAGTGTGATTGAATAATAAGCACGCCCATATTAAAATATTATAAAATATTATTAAAATAATAAAAAAATATATATATATATATATATTTTAACACCAATATATTACTATTCAAACACCAATATGCCAAAAATTACTGCTCATAAGATCCAGATCAAAAATTTCACACATCCCAATCCATCATTGCACATAACCCAATTCAAAGCCACAAAACCAATATCTTTCTCGATAACAACTCTGCCCCAATAAAAAAAAAAAATTAACAAACTAAATCATATTCCCATCCATCCCAATCCAAAAAAAAAAGAAAGAAAAAAACACAATAACAACCAAACTAAATCAAAACCCACACACGTATACATCTATTTATCAAAAAGATATGAAAAGCCCAGATAGGGATTGGATAAAGACCTTCAGAGAGAAGGTAGGGAGATCGAAGGAAAAAGAACCGAAAGCCGGGACAGAATTTGAAGAAGCCGAAGACAACGAAGAGGAGGGGCCAAGGAGTCTGCCGCCGCGGCCGCCTCCACGTCTCAAGCTATCACCCTGCTGCATACCTCGGATCTTTAGTTCAGCGAGAACACGAAGAAGAAGAAGAAGAAGAAGAAAAAGAAACAAACAATCTCCGCCGTCCGATTACGAACTAAGAGAAAGAAGATTCAGCTATGGGATACGCTGAATCAAGGAGGGAAGAATATGGGCTTTTTTAAGCGATTTATAGAGGGAGTGGCTATGGAGGGCTCTCTCTCTTCTGCAGGAGAGCAAAGAAGAGAAGAGAAAGAAGCGTGAGAGGCCGGTGGAGAGGCAAACAAACCGTTCTTAAGAGCATCTCCAGCAACAAGGAGTTTTAGTTTTGCTGCTCAAAATACCACTTTTTCTACTTTAGCTACTACTTTACTTTTACAATCTATTTTATTTAAATATTATGCTTTAATACATTTTTTATTATTTCTTTAAACCCAGATTTTTCTCTCTCGTATCTATCTCCCTACCAGCGGAAGAACAAGAACCAAACAAATCTCTCATTCACAGATTTTCTTCTCTCTTTCTCTCCCGTTCTACCTCTTTCTCCCAATTTTTTTTTTTTTTTTTTCTCTCTCTCGGGTCTCTCTGCGTCTCAGTCGCTCCCTCTCTTTCTGCCTCACTCTCTCAGCATCTCATCCTCTCCCTCTCGGACTCCACTCTCGGGTCTCTCTCCCTGTTTCTCCCTCTCTTCTTTTCTCTCCTTCCCTTCTCTTTCACTCTCGTTCTCACAGATGCAGTAGCAGAGGGATGGGTTGGAGAAATGGGCTAGAAATGGGTTTGGAATTGGTTGAGACGAAGATGGGTTGATTTTGATTCTTGATATTGTTTTTAAAAAAATGCTATTTTACGATATCTGCTGGTATATTTAACTAAAAAGCTATCTTACAGCAACCGCTGGAGATACTCCAAGGTGAAGGTGAGTGAGTGTGGGTGTTGGAATTACTGTTTTCTCTTTTTTATATTTCCTTTTTCTGTTGAGCTTTGGCTCTCCATTCCTTGGCCAGTTTGGGTTTTTTAAGGTACTGTCAGGGTTGGAATCGGAATTAACGGATGCTGTAATAAAAGCAATCTCTCAAAATCTCACTTTATTTTTTCACTTATTAAAATTTTTTAAAATTCAATTTTAATCATTTTTTACTGCAATATACATGTTGTTATTAAAATAAAAGTATATAAGCTAGATCCATTTTTTAGTTGACAAATCTGTCCTCGTTTTTCTGTTTACATGAATATTCTTGTTTCTACCCATTCTTAATGGCTTTTTTATTTTTTGCAACGCCATTAAAAAAACAACCTATAATGCTTGTAAAAAATAATGCCATTTTGATTAATAGTAGTTTCTTTTTAAGGCCTTTGAGGTTTATTCTTGTGAGTTGTGACAAATTTAGGATACAAGTTTTCTAATTAGGACAATTAAAGGTTTAAGTTTTAGCTTTATAACAAATAAGGTTAATTGTCTAGTTTTTTGTCGGTCTCTTAATAGAGAGCATGGTAGCTATCAATAGACTCGTATCGGACCAATTAAAATGTAGCATGTGATAAAAGATCATATTACATGTCTTCACTTGCAACACATAAGCGATGCATCCCGTTACTGGAAAAGTAGATGGCTAATCTTACTTGTTACAAGGCAAAATTTTAAGCCTTTGATTATCAAAATTAGAATTTTGAACTGTTAGTTCTTGTGTTGGCTTAATTCAGTTCCAAAACGTAGAGGCTACTGTTCATAGGCTCAAACACTGATATAAAATGCTCAAAATCCAATCTCCACCGTTCATATGTAGATTCATATGTCATAAACGTCCTTACAAAATTTCAGCTCAATCGGACCACAAACGCCCATCGATCGAAGCTGTTGATAAAGATTGAACAGCATTTCCATAATGCCTGTCCGGACGGCCAGAAGCTAGGTCCAGACCCAAGTTCCAGAAACAACAGTTTGAAGAGGAGGTCCGGACCGCCAGAAGTTGGGTCCGGACCCCATTTCCAGCAAGCCCTTTTTATATGGGCTGTCCGGACACAAGAGTTTGATGTCCGGACACCACTAGGTTACGCATATGTAACCCTAGCCATGTCCGGACACCAACTTATCCATGTCTGGACATGGCTGCCGATTTGTTAGTTTATTTTCTATTTAAACAATCTGTTTTGTCTATTATACATATGTATTTTAAGAGCAAAAACAAAGAGCTTAGAGAGAGATATTGTTTTAGTTTATGTGAGTAAAGATTAAATACGTGAAGCCAATCGGGGTTCCAGTGAAAGGAAATCTTATAGAATAATTGTGCCAGATGTTCTGGAAATAGCTACTGCGGTAGAAGTCAAGTGGGTCGCTTGTTGTGTACAAGGAAGAGTAAATTGCAAAGGTTTTGTAATTCTTATTGTATTCCTTATTCTTCTCATAATAGATTGATTTTTTGGGTTTAGCTGCCTCGGAGAGGTTTTACATTTAGAGAGTTCTCTAAATGGTTTCCTCTTCGTAACCAAATATCTTTGTTCTTGATTTTCATTACATAGCTGTATTTGGTTGATTATTGATTGTTAGGTCAGATCTTATTCCGCTTAATATTTGTGAATCACCTAAACATTTGAATAGGTGTCGTTTGGAGTCGTTTTAGAATTTTCATGAACCCTTATTTTTAGTATGCTTATGCCGAGATCTTGGAGTACAATGTGTAACTTTGGAGGGAGATGCCAAGCAAATTGTGGAGGCTATACAAAATGAAACAGGCTTATGGAGTCGTTTTGGGCATCTAATAGAAGACACAAGACGGATATTTCTCACTCTATCAAGTTGGAATTGTGTTTTCGTTCCTCGCGAAGCAAAGGAGGCGGCTCATAAAATGGCAAAAGCGGTTACCATTGATATCAGTGATAGAATTTGGAGGGATACCACTCCCAATTGTATTAGTGATATTATTTTGATGAAACAATTAGCTCTATCTCGATGATTGTTTATTGAATGTTTATACTTTACTGACGATTGATTATCAATAAAGTTCACCAAGTTTATTATAAAAAAAAGGAAGGTGCATTTTGTAGTTATGATTATTTATTTTATTTATAAAATATAATATTTTCCTCCTTTTAGAGTTGTAACCTATGATTAATCATAGTGAGACATGATAGGTTTCTCTTTGTGATTTTCCTGATCTTAGGTGGATTTTGTTTTTTAAAAAAGTAAAAAAAAAAAAAAAAGAAGTTATTCTTACCAAAGAAAAAACGTCAAAAAAATACTTTTAAAATTTTTTACTAAACTTGTAAGCTTTGTTTGACACAACTTTTTAGGTAGTAAGTACTTTTTAAACTTTCTGACGCAATTTTAATCAGGCTCTAAGAATTCTATAACTATGAAATTTTAGTTGTTGACAATAGATTGGATAAAAGTAAGTAGCATCTCTATAATTCATATTTTATAAAAAAAAAATTCATATTTATTAATTAAGTATTTAACAAATTTTTCTTTACATTAAATTGAAAGAATTTTCTTTAATTTATTATATTAAATGTGAGAATTACATTCATTTTTAATAAAATTAACAAAACATATAATTATTAATTCAATTTATTAAGAAAATTATTTTAATTTGGACCAAAATTTTGTAATAATAAAAATTCGGTAACCCGACCCGGTCTAGCCCATTCCAATCACCCGCACGCCAAAAGTCAAAAAATATTGTGGATAAGAGCGTCTCAATTATGCGCCAAACTCCCGGCGTGGAAGTCTCACACTCTCACCCAATACGCCATGGCTGGGATTACCAGCAGCTTTCCCTTCAAGCCACTCCCGACCCGGACGTGCACCAAAAAGACACCGTCACCACTCGAATCCAAGCTCTTCGGAGTCCGCCTCGTCTGCAATCTTAATGCCATCAAGTCGAACTCCATCTCTGTCTCCTCAAGTCTCAGTCACTCCATCACCGCCCGCTACGGAGGTGGTTTCCGCCCCTCCGGCTCCGGAAATTCTAAGCGGTTCCGGAAGAGCGACTCCGAGGAAGATCAAGCCCTTGACATCTCCACCATTAGGTACTTACGGTTATGTGTATGTGTGTGTGTGTGTGGTGGAGTTCGATTGAATTGAGATTGAAGCTGGGCTGTTTGGTTTTGAAATAGGTCAGATATTGTGAGGCTAATTGATGACAAGCAGAATATGGTGAGTGGGTGTATTTTTTTTTTTTTTGGTTTTTGTTTTGTGTATGTTCGTTTGGTGGCTGAGAAAATGCGGGAAAGCGGGGGAAATTGCAAAATATGATCTTTTGTGGAGCTTTTAAGCGTAATTATAGTTCTTGATTACTGAGCTTATGTGATGGTTGGGAGGTTTTTTGTTGTATTCGTAGGTAGGAGTGGTGCCTAAAAGTGAGGCTATTCAAATGGCTGTTGATGCTGAGCTTGATCTGGTATGTTGTAATCTCACTTGAACTTATTTCTTTGCTTGTTAAAAAGTAATTTTATTGGCAGAAAGTTGTGGAAAACTATTTTTTATTGTTTTTTTATATATTATTTTTTTTGCGTTTTAAATTAAGATTTTGATGTTGCGGTCACATAGCTTTATTGAATGACCAATTTTTGTGGGTGGAAAGACTCATGACCACGAGTTTCTATGTGTTTGTGTTAAGTGAATGTTTATGATGGCGTGTCTCAAGGATCATTGTTAATAATTTGTATTTTGGATGAGTTAATGGTTGAAGAACCATTGCATTTGTCCTGTCTTCTTCTTTTAATTGAGGTAATGGTTCTTGTTCAGTTTCAGGGATGTTAGCCGTTTGGGTAATTGGGTTGCTATTGTTTGGTTTTATGAAATGCCCATGTTCTTATTAATTTAACCTATGAGCTATAGCTCAAATGATAATTCCTTCTCCTATAGAAACATGGTGGAGGGTGAGGTTGTTGGTTCAAGGCCACTAGGTTTATGGGTATCTTAGCAATTAGAAAAGAAAACAAAATGAATCTTAATCTTAATTTGTTCTCAACCATTGATTTTTTTAGAAATTATTGGCTAAAACATGAATGAGGATAGTGAAATCCATCACGAGTTACTTCTAGGATTCACATGTAATGGCATCACCATGTCTGTGATGGAATATTGCTTGATAATAGATTCTCCTTTCATCTTTGTGACATGCATCAGCTGATCAGGTCATGCTTGGCCTCCAATATTTACTTCTGGTTTGCTTGTCTTCAGTATAAATGTACGGAACTTCAATAACTTTGTAGAACGGAAACCTTTAAGTTGGTATAGGAACCATGAACTAGGTATTCTTGTTTACTTATTGAAATACGGAGTCAAATGTCATCCTCAATGAATTAATGTTCTCCTGAAGCCCATACTGCTGGTCAGCTAATTTACTGAATGTGTGACACACAGCAGTGAAGGAATACGGTTTTAACTTATTTCAATGTGTTGCTTTCTCTGTAGGAGAATGAAGGTTTTCTTTTTGAGCTTCTGGAGTGAACATATGGATATTGTTATTCATTTATGCAGGAACTTATTTCTACTTGTATCTTTTGCAGGTTATATTGTCCCCAGATGCAGATCCTCCGGTTCTCAAAATAATGGATTACAAGTACGAAGTCTTTCGCTATACATATTTGGAAGAAGTCTTATATTTTATCTTTGTTTTTATCTTTTTATTTAAGAAAGACTTATTTCTGCTTTTATATATCCACTAAAAAAAATTCAAGTTATATTTGTGTGTCAACCTTATGGAATGGAAATAAGTGGATTTAATTCATGTGTGTTTATAATTTATCTATAGTTCAGAAGGACATTGACCAATATTTCAAGTGCTAAGCAGTAAATGAAAATAGGAAGCCTTGCATATCTACATGATGGGTGATTTATGGTTTGCTAAAAAACCAAGGTAGCCTTCATTAGTGTAGATAATTGGAAGATTCTCTTCTCTGTTCACATGAAATATAAACAGTCTAAGGGCGTGTATGCTCCGTGGCCCATGATTTCTCTGCCCTGTTCTTATGATGGGAAGAATTGCCATTTGTTGCTTGGATTTGCAAGGCAGAAATAACATTAATATCGGAAGGGCAAAAGTTAAAAATGGAAGATTATTACCCTTGGACTCGGATGTCATGTCTTGGTTATCACCTATGAAGAAATGACTGTTCAATTTCTATGCATATATTTTAATTCAATTTTTACCTCTAATCTTTTTTCCTTTTATGTTTATCTTGAGGGTTATTGGACATTAAAGTCTCTTAATATTTTTTTTATCTTTTATCTCTTTTCAGTAAATATAAATATGAACAGCAAAAGAAGAAAAGAGAACAGCAGAAGAAAAGTGCTGGTGAATGCCTTCCCTAATTAGAGTTTGCTGATTTTCTCTGATTTATGTTTCTCAGATTTCAGAAAAGTTATTGACCTAAGTGTGCTCTTAAATGCTAGCCAATCGTATGGACTTGAAGGAGCTGAAAATGGGGTATGTGTTGTCAGTTTCATTTATGATTCTTTCAGTTATATCTTTCTTTAATTTCTTTTTTTGGTGGTTGCTCACTAAGGTCTGTATTTATCTATATTCAATCTTTTTTATAAGATCAATAGTATTCAATATTATAATGGATTTATATATGCAGTTCTATTTCATGAAAATTCTAAAGGCACATTTTCACCATGATTGTCTAGTTATCTAATTTTAATCAGAACACCAAAAAGTCATGGCTGGAATTCTGTCATGCAAAAAGGTTTATTACTATGAAGGAAAGGCTCATCTAAGGTGGGTGGATGCTACACCCTATCTTTGTTTTGGATTTTAGGTAGGTTGAGATACCTTAAAGGTATAAAGGACTATTATTCCTTCTGTCACTCACAGAATGACACACACCAACTCACATAACGCCTCCTTGTAATCTATCCCATATGTTTGAGTAAAGCCTTTACTACTAGCCTGGCATTTTCCTCCTTTCTTCCATAAAGCTTCACTTCAGGCAGTCTCATAACTAATTAGAGAGATCGGGCGAGGGAGACTCATTGATTCTTACTTAACGTACTAGGACTGAAACTCCTAATTTGTTAAATGATTTTCTTTGCAGTTACAATATTGATCAACATGACTATTCTGTGCGTTTGAGAGCTGCAAAGAAGTTTTTGAACGATGGTGACAAGGTTGCTGGAATTTTCTTATGATGTTAGTGTGTGGCTATGCATATTAAAATTGTCTTTATGATTTGAACAGTTTGAGATATCAAATCATGCAGGTTAAGGTTATAGTGAACCTGAAAGGTCGTGAAAACGAGTTCAGGAATATGGCCATTGAGCTTATTAGACGATTCCAGAATGATGTTGGGGAGGTACTCATAATATAGGTTTATATTCTGTCTTTTTTTTTTTTTTTTTGTTAAAACATAAGTGGGCATATATTCTGTCATGACCAAGTATATTATATATTGTGTACACCGTGTTTATCACTGGAGATCTAGTCAAACAGTTGACTATTCTGTTTAGTTTGGAAATCTTTAATGTCTAAAATTCCTGAAATAGGCAAGACCAGGTCTACCCATCTCGGCTGTCTACTAAAAGTGGAAACCAATTCAAAGTTGCTTTCAACTACAGTGCCTTTTGGCTGAAATTCTAAATATATCAAATCGCTGATAACAATTAAGTACTCATCAATTAGAGTTCTTTTCTTTTATTATTTTTTGTAGATAGCCTGGTGGAGTTCAGTTGGAAAATCCAGTGCATTTATCTGAAATAGGATGTAATCTTGAGATTTCATTATGATTTGACCTTAGTTATAGGATCGATGCAGTAAATTAGTACTTACCTAATGTTGGTGCAACCCTATTTCACATACGGAGCACTAGGTGATCATTATTCAGAAATGGTTTCTTGTGTAATAGTATAATTTTATGAGTGAATTATTTTGTTTTTTTCATGCTTCATGCTGAAGCAATCATGCCCTTTTTGTGCAATTTGGTTCTGCTCCTGATCCAGAGTTTCTTCCTTAACTTCCCACTGTCACAATATTAGAAACCGACTTTGGTGATTGGCATCAACTTGCATCATATATTGGCCATGTTTGGATACCTAGGAAGTCAAATAGTTCCCCCCCTCGGATTCCCATCTTGTTGGAATGAACCATTGCAAAAGGCTTATGTGATGTGGTTCAGGATTCCATCTTGGAATGAACCATTGCAACAGGCTGATGTGGTGTGGTTTTTGCAAAACATTGGAAGACGAAATCCCAAAATGTGATTTTTTCAAATAAATGCTTGACCACCATGTATTCAACAAATGTTAGTTGAAAGTAAATGTGGTGTGGTTTACAGGCAAACTATGCTGCACACATTTTCGAATGCTGTGCCAAATGAAATGGGCCTGTTCAGGTTCAAAAGAATATTCAAATGGTGAAGTGATGGATAACTAGAGTTGGCTTGGTCTGATTGGCTGGGTTCAGTCTTCTTTAAAACCCTCCCTTTAACTCCTTCCTATTGTGCCTGGTTCTTTTTCTTGGGATATTTGCTGAAACTAAAACTTCATAATGAGAAGGTTCCAGTTAGCCTGTTGGTATGGTCCCAAGAGATTGTACTAGACCTAGTTTTGATGATTACTTTCATTAGGGTTGGGGGAATCTATTGGTAGCAGCAGGACTATCACTGGGGTATAGTCATTTTTCGCATTTTGGACCAATTAAAAACATAGTAGAGTAAATGTGGCTTAAAGGAATGTGGTTTTAAGAATCTTTTTTTATTTTTATTTTTTTTTAATCTGTGACCTTGAGCAGTCTTCTTTTGTTTGGATATTTTTAGTTTACTTATTTGTCGTGATTTTCTCATGAGTAATACTATTTTTCACGCTCATTTCACACCGGTTGATGTAATGTGTTTTAAGTGGCTAACATGAGAAGCCACTTGAAAACACTTTATGTCAGCCGGAGTGAAATGAGTGTGATAAATGGGTATAAAGAGTAACATTAATTTTCTCTCTTAGTTTCAGACATCTTTAACCCACTAGCTTCATCTCTTTCTGTTTTCACAGTCTATGCCAATACTGTAACTTTGGTTATATATTTTTTTTGAGGTTATTGTAATTTCTGTATCTCCTGTTTGGTTGAAATGCAGCTTGCAACTGAGGAGGCGAAAAACTTACGTGACAGAAATATGTTCATAGTTATGGTTCCAAATAAGGCTATTCAACTAAAAGCTCAAGAACCACCAAAGAAAAGAGATAAGTCAGCAGTAGATGAAGTCTCGGCTAGTGTTTGAGTGCGTTTGAAAGTTTCTTGTGGGGTTTTAGAGATAGAACAGGTACTCTGTGATCTTAATTTTTATTCTTCAGCTAGATTGGGGATCCCAGAAATCTTGTATAGCATTATTGTAGATCATATAAGCTACCTTTTCAGTCTATCATAAGTTTTGGAAGCGAAGCAGTTGGGTTATGTGCAATTAATGGGCTAATCTCATCCCAAATATTTCTTATGGAGGCTGGTTACCAAGCTGTTAGGTGCATGTCTCATAACAGCATGTTGTCAATATCACAACTACTGGATAGGACTAATAATTTTTGACATAATCTGTGAACTCAACATGAAATTAGCAGGTTGAGGTTGAGGAGCTTGACTCGCATACTTAAATTGGTCGGATTAGGGTTGACTTATATAGTTTTATACTTATGTCTCAACATGATCTGAACTCGACATGCAAGATTTAGAATTTGGCAATTTTTGACGTAACTCATAAACTTGATATAAATCAAACATGAAATTAGCAGATTAGAGTTGAAAGGTTTAACCCGTTTAATTAAATAAATTGAGTTATAGATGATTTAAATAGTTTTATACTTGCATTTTAGCATGATTTATACCTGACACTTCAACATGAACTGCCACTCTTAAGATATTAACTGTGGCCCTTAGATATTAACTATGGAGAAGGACCTTTAACCATAGATGATAGATCAACCGCCAATTTTCAGGAAGAGGGTCACACCTGTAGGATGTAGAATATGCTGTTGCTTTTATGTCACTTAAAACGTCTCCTTATTTGGTGGCAATCAATTTTTTAATATTTTTTCAATTTTAGTGTATAAGCAATTTGCACTTCTGCAGCGGTGGCTATATTTTGATAGTTGCCATGTTCTTGAATAATTCTGGAAGGAGAACACGTTTGTAGGGGAAGGAGATTGAGATTTTTTTCTTCATCTATATATGTGGGTACTGTTTGCTATCGTGTTTTCCTCTTGTATTCTTCGAAGTCTTTCTCTCTGGTTAATCCTGTTGGAGCTTCTTTGAGGTCTTTCATGTCAATGAGCTGCTGTAATTTATGTTTTGACAGTATTGGCTCCATCTTGGCTCATTACCAGAGTGACGCCGGGTAGAACACTTGATTGTGTTGATGTTAATGGATAATATATCATTCTTTTGGCTGAATACAGAGGATCGGGATCTCCTATAGTTGGAGATTCCTTATAATTGCCTTTTTCTCTGCCCTCGGGTAGGCGATTGTGAGAGGCTCCGATGGGTTCTTGCTTAGTTGCTTAATTTGCTCGGGCAAGTAGACACCATTAGGAGCCTCTTACAATCCCCTATGATGTAGTGGAAGCGTTTGATAAAAGAATAATCAAATTTAAAAATGAAACAAATCATTTCGAAATTAGAACGAAATTTGGATGGAAATTGAGGTGGAATTCTTGTATGTTTGACGATTCTTTCCTTTTCATTGTTGAACACCGGATGAAAGTCTGCTCAAGTGGTGTTGATTGGACAATCGCAATTGCATTCCCCCAATAGAACGTGGTGCGTCCAAACATTTCGGCTAAAATTCCTGAATGGACTGTTTGCACTCCCGTTAGAACAAAAGTGTGATTGGACCATTTTGACTTCTCTTAGAAGGGGCGGGGGGTGGTGGTCACTATCCTATATCGTTCTCCACTCCTTGCAATCCGGGTAAAAGATTGTAAGAAATCCCGACCCGAAAGGAAAAATAACTTCCCCATTTTCTATAGTGACTATAGTATCCTAGCTAGTTTGGACCGAATAAGGTTCCTTACCTTTTTCAAGGAAGGCATATTTTAAATCCCATAGGAATTAGTCCATTCCAATGAAAATGTAAGGACAACTCTCTATTGTGCCAAACCTTTTGCACGTGTATGTCCAAAGATTTGGAAGTTATATAGAAATTCATAAAGTCACGTATATTACATGTACAAGTAGGAGCGGCTACTCTTTCCAGATAGAGAGACTTCAACTTACCTACCTAACGATTTGGCTTGGCTTCGTTTCTAAGTTCTTACATTGCAAGCATGGTGGTGTTTCATATTCTTCTCATGTCACAAATTCACTGCTGAGGCTTTGAAAGCAATGGATCGATGATGCAATACTATTTTCTATGTATTTCGGTTGGCAGATGGTAGAGTGTCAACTAGGCATTTGGCTGTCATTTTTTTTTTCATTGAGCGAATGATACACAAAAGAAAAGAAAGAAAATGAAAAATGAAAGGGGCAAAGCTATCTATGGGGGTTGATTGATATCAGTAATAGAAACCACAATGACGGGCGGAAAGAAATGAGAATGCTTTTTATTTTAGTTAGTAGAGGCAGACCATCTGGCAAGGTTATGTGCAGGCCAATTAGTACTATAATTAACTTTATAGAAAGGCTAAATTGGGATGGGGTTTAGATGAAGGGGAACTTCAGAGATGAAAGGTTTTAATTGCCACTCTATAGGTATGCCCTAATTGAACGAAGGCAGACGCGAATGATCCTCTAAAATAACATTGTTGAGGCCCTTTGCCATAGTAGGGTTAGTAATTTTTTATACAACCCATGAATCCGACACGAAATTAGTAGGTTATAATTGATGGATCTGACTCGTTATATTAAATGGGTGAGATTAAAATTGACCTATATAGTTTCAAACTCATACCTTGACATGATCAACCAAATCCTATACGCGACATAAGGACTGACAATTTTTAATATAATCCGCAAATCCAATACGAATTCAATATAAAATTAGCGGGTTAAGGTTAAATAGGCCAAGTTAGTGGTGACCCTATATAATTTTATACTAATACCTCAATACGACTCAAACCCAACACCTAAACATAAATTGCTACTAGCTAGAATGGCAAATAAGGCAGCTCTTTGGCCTCTCCCATCGAAGGATCTCTGTGTCTCTCTCCCATGTGTCTAATTCAGCTATTTCTCTTTGCACTAGTTCATTGGGACCTATGCTAGGACAGGAGGGATAGGCAGCGGAAATGTAATTCCTGGAAAATGTTTCACTTTCCAAATATTGCAACTGCTTATCCTAAAACAAATCAAAGTTTGTTGACAATTTAAGGTGTCACGGTTTAGGTAAGAAACGACCGAGGCAGGAATTCAAAACCCCATGATTCTTCTAGAAGAATCATCGTCCACCCCAAAAAAGAAAAACAAAAACAAATTGCAATAGCTAAATAATAAAATCAATCACCTCCAAAATTTAGAACAAAGTTTTCTTTCAAATTGTTATTATTTAATTCTCACATATATTTGTAGTAAGCATGTGATTTTTTCGTACTTTAAGAACTGATGTCAGTTCAATAGACTGTATTCGAAAAATTTCTTTTTATATCCAATTTAGAGAAAACTTTGCCCCAAAATTTATAGCATATTATTAGCATATAATATATTTTCTGGAAAAAAAAAAAAAAAAAAAATTCATAGGTGTGGTATGTGACCACAACATATTTGACCCGAGTCTAATTAGGAATTATTGCTTTTGAGTGACTCCACTTGGGATAGCCGATTGTTTTCATTTGATGTGAAAGAAAAAAAAATCCCGTTATCTCAAAATTATAATCAAGAGAGGGGAATGTTGATAGAAATTTAATTATTCTTTGAATCTTCATGTTCAAGAATTGCAAACAATGAGATTTTTTCTATACTTTCAATGTACTTGGGAATTTCTTCAGCATATATTGAGCTCCCTCCTGCATGTCACCTCCTGTCAACTAGCTAGCTGTGAAAAGATTATAAGATATTTTTAAACTAATTAATCAGCTTGCGGTACGTAGCTCATTTTGATATTTGTGTGCAATTATCCATCAAAAGAAAGAAAAAGAAAAAGAAAAGAAAAAGATAAAAGAGATTTTTTTTTTTTTTTTTTTTTTTTTTTTTTTTTTTAAGTTGTACTCAAAATACAAGAATGTTTCATTTTTATGGAAAGTTTTCTTTTGAAAAGGTTAAAGTAAAGTAGGATTTTTGACCCAGTAGATTAAAGTTTCATTAGAAGTCTATCTTTTTCCACACAATTTGCATTATTATAACACAAATTATAAGTTTGAACTGGGTAATGCTACGCACTACACTTTTATTTCATTTTATTAATGTGACACAGTTAATTCTTTAGTTTTTTTTTTTTTTTTAACATTGATCGATTGAATGTTCCACGTCAACAAAGTATAATAAAAGTGTAGTTTCTAACATTTCTCTTTTGAGGATTGAGATTTCTTAAGATTTTTTAAAATATGAGATTAAATTTGAGCCCTTAATTACATTCATCCAACGGTCCAAATAAATGCAGATGTTTGTATGTTAACGAGGCAAGTGGATTTGACTTTGACATGTTGAAAATTAAAATTATTTACCTCGATAACGTAAATCTCTGCATTTATTTAAACCGTTAGATGTAATGAAAGGAAGTCTGAGAAGATTATAATCCATCTTTATAATACTCCTTTTTAATTGTAATTTTTTTAAGCCATTTGACTTGTATTAATTTGTCAATAATACAACATACTTTTACAACAATTGAGTTCTTCCACACAATTACAATGATTACACTAGCATTTAGTCTGGTCATAATTTCCCCAAGTACAAAGTACAATTAGAGTTATTTGGCTTAATCGAGGGATATAATCATATAAATATGAATTAGTATGGTGCACATGCAAATATGCAATGCGTGTATATATGAAAGAAAATAAAACCATTTAAAAATTAATTTAAAAGAAAATAGACACCAAGGTGGTCGTTGGAAAAAGCCTGAAGGATGGTAGTTGAAAAATAGAGGAAGCTTAACTTCAAGGCAATGGAGACCCTGCAACCAACAACACACACCACCTTTATGTGGACACATTAGGTGAGACGACGATCACTAAGCTCTCTCTCTTCCCCTTCCCTTCATTCATAAAAAAGAAACCCCCACTCCTCTCTCACCACCTCACCTCATCATTCTCTCACACACCATGGAAGCCAGCGCCGGACTTGTCGCCGGATCTCACAACCGCAACGAGCTCGTCGTCATCCACGGCCATGAAGAGGTAAATAACGGTTGTAGTTTGTTTGTTTGTGTGTGCATGTGTTAGACTGATATATATGAATCGTGGGTTTTTCGTGGTTTTGGTGTACGTGCAGCACAAGCCTTTGAAGAACTTGGATGGCCAGGTCTGTGAGATTTGTGGCGATGACGTCGGGCTAACGGTTGACGGAGATTTGTTTGTGGCCTGCAATGAGTGTGGTTTTCCGGTGTGCCGGCCTTGCTATGAGTATGAGAGAAGAGAAGGCAGCCAACTTTGCCCTCAGTGCAGAACCAGATACAAGCGTCTCAAAGGTAACTGACTGTCATATAATGCCACGTGATACGTACAATCGTGATTTTCTTTTGATTTATTTAATGTTGTTGGAAATGTTGTGAAGGGAGCGCAAGGGTGGAGGGAGATGAAGATGAAGAGGATGTGGATGATATTGAGCATGAGTTCAAGATGGAGGATGAGAGGAACAACAAGCATAACCATATTGTAGAAGCAATGCTTCATGGGAAGATGAGCTATGGAAGAGGACCTGAAGATGACGAAAATGCCCATATCCCACCAGTTATATCCGGTGCAAGATCCCGACCGGTAAAGAAAGAAAACAGCTTAAGAGTACTATATATATATATATCATCAATGTTATTAATATGATATATGTTGCTTAGATTTCAATCCAACGTACACTTCCTTCTTAATTAATTACTGTACGTGATTTGCATGCACGCATGCAGGTGAGCGGTGAATTTCCAATTTCATCTCATGCTCATGGAGATCAGCAGATGCTTTCTTCTTCGTTGCATAAACGAGTGCATCCATATCCAGTTTCTGAACCTGGTAGGTCCATCGATCACTCCTCTTTTGGAAAAATCTGGTGAACTTTTTGGATATTCATTCATGAAGCTGCTTGCAAAATACAGGGAGTGCAAGGTGGGATGAAAAGAAAGAAGATGGTTGGAAAGATAGGATGGATGACTGGAAAATGCAGCAAGGCAACCTGGGGCCTGAACAGGATGACAATGACCCTGACATGGCCATGTGCGTCCATTTGGATTTGCAATTTCAAACGTTTTTAAAAACAACTTTTTTTAATGTTTTTTACGTTTTCAAATCTTAATTTTTTAATAGCGTACTCTCAAACAATATATCTTTTACCATTTAGTTTAAATTAACATTTTTAGTTTACGAAAGTACAATGTCAAACGTTTTCTAAACTGATGATGCAGGATTGATGAAGCTAGACAGCCATTGTCGAGAAAAGTACCGATTGCTTCAAGCAAAATAAATCCTTATCGGATGGTGATTGTAGCCCGGCTTTTTGTTTTGTCCTTGTTCCTCCGATATAGACTTATGAATCCGGTGCATGATGCCTTTGGGCTGTGGTTAACGTCTGTGATATGTGAAATTTGGTTTGCATTTTCATGGATCCTTGATCAATTTCCAAAATGGTACCCTATTGATCGTGAGACCTACCTTGATCGTCTTTCACTAAGGTATACCAATTTGCTTAGAAAAGTATTTAAGTTTGCGATTTTAAAATGTGTAATTTAAAAATAACCATTTAATTTAAACGTACACTTTGGTTTGTGAAATCACAGTGTCAAACGCAATCTAAGACTGCAAACTTAATCGTGTTTTGGAAACAATTTTGACCTCTTTTCACTGTTCTCTAGATCAGATTAACTTTTCCAAAAAGTTCTATAAGCAGGTACACCAGTTATTGAAGAGAAGGTTTAGTATAATAATAGCTTCAAAGGGATTTATTAGAAGGATAAAGGGAGAAAAGACAGAAAGAAAAAAAGAAGTCATTATTAAAAAGCTTCAACGGGGTTTTACAAGTTTCTTTTTGTTTCTTTTTTGGGCTAGCCAGAAAGTGTTAACTTGTACTTTATGCCTAACAGCCTAAGCCACCATGAAATCATTCTGGTAGCTAGCCATATAAATCAGATCCAGATTTCTAATAATTTTAGAGAACTTTTATGGATCTACTTGCTTAACAAGTGAGCGGGCTTTTCAAAAACTGTTCAGGTAGGTAGGTTTTATAGGGATTATCTCGCATTTGTTACTCAAATTGCTAACAATTCAGACAATAAAATTGCTAGGATAATGGAACCCAAATGAGGGCCAAACTGACTCCAATGGTTAATCGGGTGTTGATCCAATTGAATTGGATCCATGACACAAGTAATCGCAAATTGCTAAAGTTGTACAATTTTACATCTTTCAAGAGCTTCAAGGCTAAAATTCTGCAGCTAAATGTGTGAAGATGTTTTATCATGAAGGTTTAATCATATGTAATGCAGGTATGAGAGGGAGGGTGAACCAAATCAGCTGTCTCCAGTAGATCTCTTCGTCAGTACTGTGGATCCCATGAAGGAACCTCCTCTTGTTACAGCTAACACAGTTCTTTCAATCTTGGCCATGGATTACCCGGTTGATAAGATCTCATGCTACATTTCTGATGATGGTGCTTCCATGCTCACCTTTGAAGCCTTGTCTGAAACTGCAGAATTTGCACGCAAATGGGTACCTTTCTGCAAGAAATTTTCTATAGAGCCTCGAGCCCCTGAAATGTACTTTGCAGAGAAGATTGATTATCTCAAGGACAAGGTTCAGCCTACTTTTGTTAAGGAGCGTCGAGCTATGAAGGTCTGTACTACACAACGTCATCAATGCCATTCAATTCTGAAGTGTTCAAGTGTCGGTTTGGTTTAGCAGTTTCAAAATGAGTGGCTTGAAAAAACAACGATTTCAAAAAACAGTTAATAAAAACGTAATTTTTAAAAATACCGTTAAGCATTTGGTAGAACTTTTTCGAACGCAGTACTCATAAACAGGCACTTTTCGAGAGAAAAAACAATGGTAAGGATTCAACACTTTCCGCGATTTCGTTAAACATACTAAGTTATGGTTTTATGATGTTTGGCAGAGAGAATATGAAGAATTCAAGGTTAGGGTAAATGCACTTGTGGCCAAAGCCACGAAGGTTCCTCCAGAGGGGTGGATCATGCAAGATGGGACGCCATGGCCAGGAAACAATACTAAGGATCACCCTGGGATGATTCAGGTGTTTCTCGGTCACAGTGGAGGAGTTGATGCTGAAGGAAATGAGCTTCCTCGTCTTGTCTATGTATCCCGTGAGAAAAGGCCTGGTTTTCAACATCACAAGAAAGCTGGTGCAATGAACGCTCTGGTAACAAAATTTTCAAGCACCCTCTTGCCTTCTATTTGATCAAAATTCCCTCACCTTTAGAAATTTCATATTTATGCGATACTTCTTTTGATGCTTTGTGATTTTTCAGATTCGGGTCTCTGCTGTGCTCACCAATGCCCCTTTCATTCTCAACTTGGATTGTGATCACTATATCAACAACAGCAAAGCCGCGCGAGAGGCCATGTGTTTCTTGATGGACCCCCAGACTGGGAAGAAGGTCTGCTATGTCCAATTCCCTCAAAGATTCGACGGCATTGATACAAACGATCGATACGCCAACAGAAACACAGTCTTCTTTGATGTAAGCCACTGCTAGAATCTCACTGTTAAAATGACATTTTCCTGCTCATATTATTTCCTGCATTGTGCAAATAGGAGATGAGATAAGGTTCCTTAATTACCTCTTTGCTTATGCAGATCAACATGAAAGGTCTAGATGGAATTCAAGGTCCTGTATATGTGGGCACAGGATGTGTTTTCAGAAGGCAAGCTTTATATGGATATAACCCTCCCAAAGGTCCTAAGCGCCCAAAGATGGTAAGCTGTGACTGCTGCCCATGTTTTGGACGTCGCAAGAAGCAAAAGTATGCTAAGGACGGGGCAACTGGAGATGGTGCAAGCCTACAAGGTTTTTGGAGAGCTCTATCTTGTTAAAAAAGTTGAAATCCATTAAATTGACATGCGTCTCGGTATGAATTTGTTCCCCCCTAGCAGATATCTTTTCTTCACTAACTTGCAGTCATATTTGTGTAGATATGGACGATGACAAGGAGCTATTGATGTCCCAGATGAATTTCGAAAAGAAATTTGGGCAGTCAGCAATTTTTGTAACTTCAACCTTAATGGAACAGGGTGGTGTGCCTCCTTCCTCGAGTCCGGCAGCCCTGCTCAAAGAAGCCATTCATGTGATCAGTTGTGGCTATGAAGACAAAACGGATTGGGGTCTTGAGGTAATTTTAACAATTCTATTAAATGTGCCTCCAGATTTTTTTTCTATGAATTCCAAGTGCTTGCAGAGATGGTAGATGTGGTTGTATACAACTGAATTGAGTCACTTTCGTATGTGCAGCTTGGTTGGATCTACGGATCAATCACAGAGGATATCCTCTCGGGTTTCAAGATGCATTGTCGTGGTTGGAGGTCTATATACTGTATGCCAAAGAGACCTGCATTCAAGGGTACAGCTCCCATCAACCTGTCAGATAGGCTAAACCAGGTGCTTCGGTGGGCACTTGGTTCCATTGAGATCTTTTTCAGTCACCACTGCCCTGTTTGGTATGGCTACAAGGAAGGGAAACTCAAGTGGCTCGAGAGATTTGCCTACGTCAACACAACAGTCTATCCCTTCACCTCCTTGCCTCTTCTTGCCTACTGTAGCCTCCCTGCTATCTGCTTGCTCACTGATAAATTCATCATGCCACCGGTAAGATTATAACTGCCATTGTTTTATAACAAAGAATGATAATTAGTTAGAAGATATTTAGACCTAAGATGATTATGAACTTCCTAATGGCATCTAAAGGCACAGAACATTACATGAATTATAACCGTCTTCTTATATATAAGAGAAATTAACAGATTCCTTAATCCTATGAAAATCAGAAAAATGGAATCATTAAGTTTGTACCTCCAGAATGAGTTTCAAGTGTTTTTGCTATGTCTGCTGATAAAATAATTTCCCAATGTGCTTCATAATCCAGATAAGCACTTTTGCGAGTCTCTACTTCATTGCCCTGTTCATGTCAATCTTTATTACGGGCATTCTTGAGCTGAGATGGAGCGGAGTTACCATGGAGGAATGGTGGAGAAACGAGCAATTCTGGGTCATTGGTGGTGTGTCAGCACATCTCTTTGCTGTTGTGCAAGGTCTCCTGAAGGTTTTAGCTGGAATTGACACTAACTTCACTGTCACATCCAAGGCAACAGATGATGAGGATTTTGGAGAATTATACACCTTTAAATGGACAACCCTTCTAATCCCTCCAACTACAATCTTAATCATCAACCTTGTTGGAGTTGTTGCTGGGATCTCAGATGCCATAAACAATGGATACCAATCATGGGGACCTCTATTTGGGAAGCTCTTCTTTGCATTCTGGGTGATTGTCCATCTCTACCCATTCCTTAAAGGTCTGATGGGGCGGCAGAACCGGACACCAACCATTGTTGTCATATGGTCAATCCTTTTGGCTTCCATCTTCTCCTTGCTTTGGGTCCGAATTGATCCATTTGTGTTAAAAACCAAGGGACCTGACACCAAGCAATGTGGAATTAATTGCTAAAATTGCCACATCTCTGAAAGATACATATAAAATCTTGTTTTTATGTGCATGGTGTATGAATTGACATAGGGGAAATGCACAAAAATGAATAAAGAAAGAGTGAAATTTTTTGTGTAGTGTAAATGAAGTTTGTACCCAGTTTTGTAAGTGAAGTAAAGCCCCTGTACGTTGCTTATGATACCGAAACATTGCCAATTTATTCACAATTCATGCATCAGAATCTTTGAATTTTTCTTATCTAGTAATTTTGCACTACTGGCGTTTAGCTCATGAAACCTAACACAAATAGAGAAACAGGAAAACTAATGCAGTAAGAAAGCTGAAAGAAAGAGGAAAAAGAAAAAAAAAAGATGGCAAATACCGTGAAGAATAGAAAACGAGATAGACCGTGAAGTCTATCTTGGCAACAGATTTCTGTTTCATTGTCAAACACAAACTACTAAAATTGTTTAAAACTCCATCATGCTAATTCGAGTGAAAGTTCAAATGACATGTATTGTACCTCATATGGTTTACTTTCAGTGCTTTCCCGGGAACAAAAGTGTTCCACCATCATTTTCCTCAGATGTGAAGCTTTATTTGGGGACCATCCGAGGAAAAAAAGGAAGAAGAGCAACTGCAATAAACACTTTCTATCTCCTTACGAAAATACAACACATGCACATCTAAGGAAAAGATCGCACAACAGTTTGACATGTGCAGAACCATCTAACATCTTAAAACATCACCTATATTTCCTGCAAGATATTAAGAGGATTTAACCTATTTCAATTTGAAAGAAAAACAAATTCCTTTAACACACAAAAATCAACATATCATCAGAAGGTTTTGAATACACTGAAGCCCAACAGGACTAAAAAATCCATCAAGTCACAATCTTCTAACCATTATTATGATATTCCAACACGATTGTATACTAGAAAAATAAATGAATTCGGGGTTTGATCTGTTCACAAAGATAAGGATATAATAATCAGAAACCGTGTAAAACAATTTTTTTTTTAAGAAAAAAAAATTATCACTCAACTTTTTAGCGTATTCAATTATTCCAAAAATAATTCACAGAAAAGAGAGAATATTGCAGATTGACTAGTAGAGAAACTGACTCCCTAATTTTGGGTCTGGCAGAATAAAATTATAATGAACACGAGTATATACACATAAAGAACATGCAATAAGCATGAAAATAGTCAGGTGTTCTTATAGAACTATTATTTCCCAAATTCTCCATGAAATGAAATCAAAATATTTCTACAACGAAAATAATGGAGCAAAAAGCATGATAAGAACAATTAACCTGATCAATATAGCAATATCCTGATGTAGCTTCAAATTTATACAAAGAAAAAATGGTGGCTTAAGATTCATATTAAAACCCAGATGAATCCAAATTAGTGGATAAAAAACATAAAGCTGAAAGAGCTTGCCAATTAAGGAGAAGTGTTGGCTTGGAGTGAAATTAGTCTTCCTCATGCTTTGGCGTAAGGAAATTACACGAATGATTACTTATATGCTGTTGTCACTTTCCATATTAGAGCATGAGTAATAACTAAATTCTTCTATTTTTCGCTAGAATTGTTTGAGTATCCTAGTGAACAACTGGGTGTGAGATGCCATGATGATGCATCTTAGGATGAGGTCTAGTTTCTTTTACCGTATGAAACTGGAAAGGTAGATGCTTGTTCGGTCTTACATACCTTGACCACTGTAAAAAACAAAATTTTCACCAATAGTCTCCACAAGAACAGATGCCATCTTTAAAATGATGAAATCTATTAGCATCTCTAACCACAATAATTCTCCCTGTAACCTTGGATATAAATTTAGTTGCATTATGGCAATCTAAACAAACCCGGAGATTCTTAATAATTCTGATTTCAGTTCCAGGTTCAGTAGCGATAAGGCCAAAGGCAATGGCCAACTTCTCACTGTGAACGTTAACCATTAGCTCCTTCTCTTCCTCCTCCACATCATGCAAAGCAGTGACAGTCTGTGATTGAAATCCAGCCTCCCTCATCTTTCCAGTCAACTTCTCTAGCATTTTGTAGATTGCCGTTGCTTGAGGATGGGACCGATCACCAGATGTAAAGACATGGGGTGTCTCACCAACCTCAATTAGAGTGCACCCAGGAGTCTTTGCCAACTTTCTTTTCTTGACTACTTGTCGTACTGAAGCAGCCTTTAGAAAACTCCTGTCAGCCGAGTAAATATTAGAGAGTAAGACATGATATCCAACATTTTCTGGTTCCAATTCAAATAGTCTTTCGGAAGCCACACGGGCTAGGTTTGTGTCTTTGTGAATCATGCAAGCACCAAGTAAGGCACCCCAGATTGCAGGACCTGGCTCAATCGGCATTTTCTCTATAAATTTCAAGGCCTCATTTAATCGTCCAGCTCGGCCAAGGATGTCAACCATGCAGGCATAATGCTCAGGTAATGGTTGAACCCCATAATCATGGACCATAGAATGGAATATGTCGTTTCCTTTCCTCACCAAGCCAGCATGACTACAAGCATACAAGACAGAAAGAAAAGTAACCCCAGTTGGGGAAACTCCAGAATGCAACATCTCATTAAAGAGCTTTAGCGCTTCATTCCCATGCCCATGGAGGCCATAACCAAAAATCATGGCGTTCCAAGTTACCACATTTTTATCCTTCACCAAGTCAAATAATCGCTGAGCCTCCACAATGCTCCCACACTTTGCATACATGTCAATTAGAGCAGTTGAGACATATACGTTAGACTCGAGATTCTCGCTTTTAATCAAGCCATGGACCCATTTTCCAAGACTTAAAGCTCCAAGCTGAGCACAAGCGGAAAGAATACTTGTAACTGTAACAGGATTTGGGCGAAATTCGAGCATCATATCCCGGAAAAGAGAAATTGCCATCTCCGTTAATCCATTTTTGGTATAACCAGATATCATAGCATTCCAAGATGCCAAACTTTTCTCTGGAGTTTCATCAAAAAGCTGCCGTGCGAATTCAATTTCATTTACTCTGCTATAAACAGTAGTTAATGCAGTTGAAACAGAAGCATGTGAAACAACGCCAGATTTAATACCGAAACCATGAATACAGTGAGTGAGCTGCAGATGCCCGAAGGGTGAAAATACAGGAATCAACCCCACCAATGTGCTCGAATTGGCTTTCTGCCCAGAAGCAAGCAGTTCCCCAAATAGCATCACTGAAGATTCAGTCTCGCCATTGCAAGTGTACCCAGAAATCATTGCATTATAGGATATCAAATCCGGCTGACCAATCTGCCCAAACAACCACTTCACCTTGTCAATATCCCCACATTTTGAATACAATGAAACCAAACCCGTAATCACAAACACATCACGTTCAAACCCAACTTTCAAAGCCAAGCACTGAATCCCCATCCCCACTTCCAACTCCTGCAACTCCGCTGCAGCTGGAAGCACAGTCGCCACAGTCGTCGAATCCAATTCCACACCTCCCTTAACCATATCCCCAAAAAACCCTATGGAATCTCCGAAATAACAATTTCTCACCAACCCAGATACCATCGTATTCCACAGAACCGTATCCTTCTCAGGCATTAAATCGAACACCTTCCTCGCCATCTCAACCCGTGAAAACTTGAAGTAAAAGTCAACCACCGCGGACCCAACAAACAGATTGAATCCCAACCCATCAACAATCGCATTTGCGTGCAATATAATCCCCAACCTGTCGGACTTAAAATCCGAGGCGGCCGATACCACGAATGAATAAGTATACTTATCAGGCTTAAGACTAGTCCCTGTTCTCAAATGGGTATAGAGCGAAATGGCAGACAAAGGCAAATCGTTGGTGACGAAGCCTTTGATGAGGACATTGAAGAGGAAAAGGTCGGGCTTGGGGGTGGAGAGAAAGAGGTGGCGCGCGTGGTGGATGGCCTTAAAGTCGGAGAGCTTGTGGGTGAGCTTAGTAAGAGTGGCGAGGTCGTGGTGGAGGCCGTGGAGGGTGATCTGGGCGTGGGTTTGCGAGAGGTGGGAGAGAGTGGTGGCCTTGTTCAGGAGGTCCAGGAAGAAGTTGCGGCCGCGTGGTGCTGCACTACAGGCCGTCGCTATGCTTCTGCTAATCATTATCTGTCTGTGGGCTTCGGAATGTGTTTGATAGTTTTCGTATATCGAGAGTCTCAAACAGATTAGAGCGGGAAACTCTTGCCGGTTTTTTCCTTTTCCTTTTCTCTTCTAACGGGAAATTTTGCTAATTTCAAATATTAATTCCTTATATCTGACTCAATACTTACGGGGCTCGGCTTTCCTCTGGTGGTTATCTTTTCTTTTTTCTTTCTAATGGGAAATTTTTCTAAGTTAAAATGTTAATTCATTATATCGACTTCATAGTTATTACTGGGTTCGGCTTGCCTCCGGTGATTCACTTCACATGAGATTTCTTATTATGGTTACCATTTGCTAAATGTGAAGATTAAAATTTAGGAAAAAAAAATGCTAAATTAGTCGTTATAGTTTGGAATTTTGACAATTAGCTCTCCAAAGTTTAAAAAGTGACTAAACACTACCTAGAATAAGCGCGCACAAAAAAAAAAAGTCACTATCATTAAAAAAGTTGACAGAATTTGATAATGTGTTATATTAGTACCAATCATATTATGCTATGTGTCACTTACAATAAAAAATAATTAAAAACTAAATATAAAAAATATTATGTATTTTTAGTGATGGCTATATATATATATATATATATATATATATTAAATGAATAATAGCATATAACCACTGTCCACAATCTCATAAGTTTATGCTTATGATTAAATTATGATGGCCTGAGCATTCAGTAGAGGAAATGGGGCGTGATTCATTTATTAGTTCAATATAGTAAGGCTTGATGGTTATTGAGCTCATGAAGTGAAAATGACTGGTAAAATTAGCAAAGGTGGTTATGAAATTACTAGTTAAGCCATGCACATGGAGATCTGAGATGGAACTTTGAGCTCTCTTAGGCATCGAGTATTTGCCAGGTCCATCCCTACCAATTTCACTGGGTGATGAAAAGCCTTGGGGGCAATGAAGGCCCAAGATTATGAAAATGGAATTTGGATCAGGTGCAATAAGTTATATGTATTGCATACAATATATGTGAAGAGAGGATTATGATAGAACCCACCTGTCCAAGTAGATATCAGGCAGTCCGCAGTGCAAGGCCACCTATTCGGACAAGTAGGTCCTATACAATATGAGCAGCTAATTACAAGAGCTTAGAACCAGAAGCCACATCCTACATGTCATTATTTCTCTACTATCATAATACCAATTTTGCAGTTCACGAATACTTAGATGTGCAATGCCATTGTGAATGTTATAATACATTAGGGCCAAGGCTTATCAAAATTTGAAATGTGTAAACCTGCATCCATTAATAAACAAAAAGATATTTGCTTCTAAAACAATTTCTTTGCTAATCTTCCCCCCTTTTAACTCTACTTCTACATTTAATTTCAATCTTTTTTTGCTTCCTTTGCATTTTCTTTTCATTTGCATAATACAAAAATTACAAGTGGAAGGATGGAGCCAATAGCTCTTTTGTAGTGGAAAGAAAATAAAAAGAAAAAAGAAAAAAAGAGATAAAACGCAATAAAAATTCTCATCGAAGATTAAAAAAGAAAATAAAAATAAAAAATAAATATACATTCGCAATGAACCAAGGCAGACAAGGCGGTAAGTCGTATCTGCGGAAGAGACAAGGCGGTAAGTTGTTAGCTTAGCGGCGGTCAGGGTCAAGGAGGTGTCTTGATTGCCAAGATCAGCTTACCCTTCTCCCAATCTTGTTCCATTTGTATGAGATGGGTCCTAAGGCTGTATTCCTCAACCTGCTTCAAGCCAAAAGTGCTCAGAAATTCTGCTTTGCATGCAATGTTGAGGAACAAGGACAACGTGTATTTGAAAAACACTAGTATTAATTCAAGTTACAAGCTCTATTACGAGTCATAGTGGGTTCAGAATGAAATTTCCAGAGGGATGAACTTCCTACTAAGCCATGGCAATAGAAGACAATCTATGCCAGCCAATTTGATAGAAGACATTCGCATGTTTGGGACTTCTTCAATTGCTACATGACAAAATACTAATGGCACTGCAATTGCACTTACAAAACCAGTGTCAAAAGGACCAGAGAAACCTGATTCACCACTTCTGAGAAGATAATATGTTCTGAAAATTTCAAATCGAGAAATGCTACTTAGCATTCTCAAGTGTTCATCTCTTAGCATTATCTTTTTTTTTTTTTTGGTGAATGTGCCACGTACAATAATGCTAGGAAATGGATACTTGAGAATGCTGAATAGCATTTCTCTTTTAGATCACCATGTAAGATTTCCCCCCAAAGATGTAAGGACTTAACAAAAGCAAATAGAAGTAAAATGTAGCAAGAGATCATTGAGAAGAAAAATAGACTGCTATGAAAGAAGGTAAAATAAGTTCATAAGAAAGCTATCCATCCCGTGAGACGAGTGATCAGTATTGTTTTCAAAATAATTATTTAACGTTATCTGAATCCTTTGTTTTGTGACTTCAGAATGAGGGCTTACAACACTACTTGCTGATTTTTGAGAGCCCTGAAGCATAAGGTTTCAACTTAAAAAACATTGAAATTGAAGCACTAATACTAATGAAAATGTGAAGTAGTGGCAATAATTGCCTCCTTATATTCTTTTCATCAACAAGACACCCAGAAGATATTATGGGCCCAAGCAAGAAGATTTGCATTTTTAAACATGCAATCATATATCATTATCTCACCTGCATAGCTGCCATTGAAGCAAGTAGTGCTTCACATTCATCAAGCGTGGCTTTCTCCTGTGCTGCCACGACAGCAAGTTCATAAACCAGACTGTTCATGCCCTCCACCTAGAACACACCAATATAAAAGGTAGCATTCAGCATCAAGAATTAAGCACTGGATGAACACATCTTGACGGTAATAGTTTGGACTTTGTGTACCCCCTACAGTAACAAAGGCCTCGCCACTTGGGAGTTGGCTCAAGTGGTGAAAGAGGGAAATGCTGTTGAGGTAGATCTAATAAATCTTTCTAAAAAGTGGAGAGGGAAAAAATGGAGCAGCACGGTCCTAAAACTCAAAAGTGATAATGAAAAGGCTCAAATGGAAGTAGACGTGCATAAAAAGGAATAAAGATGGCAAGCAAATGAAAATCTTATCCATCGACTTTCTTCCCCTTATTAGAGCACTGTTACCCAAAGAGACTTGTTGAGCGACAAAGAAGTGGGGGAAAGCTAAATTTATGTTATGCATTGCACATGCATTACAATATAAGCAGCAAAAAACCATATCAACACAAATCTCACCCTTGAGAGCAAAGAGCATATAGATGATCCCATTGCTTGCATCACATCAACTGCTGAGCAAATAGCAGCTTTCAAAGATTCAATATCTGCCTGTAAAAGTACAAATGTAAAAATGAGGGAAAAGAGTTGTCTTACCGGAAACCAAACCCAATTAATTTCTAGAACCTAACATACCCGTGCCCCTGCAGTTACCGGAAGTCGGAGAGTGCTTGCCTCTAAATCTTCTACAGCCCCAGATAAAGAATCAATATGATCGCTTTCAAGTAAAGCCCAATTGTCAAGGTAGGCCATCTGAACCATTAATCATACATGCAAGCACTTAGAAAAGGCATCACTTAATAATAGACATAATAGATAAGTAACAAACTACATTCAGACATAAATAGGACATGAAAATAGAACCACAAGTTCAAAGAACTTGAAAGCTTCTAAGCTAAGCAAGGTATCACTGGAAATTACATTTTACATGAACAACTTTCTCAGTGCAACGGAACTATCTTATATGTTGCTGGACAGAACATGACTTGAAATATAGTATCAAGACAATTGTTTTGGCCTTTGGCATCAACAATTTCCTCCACTTCTTGAACAGATGGGTTGCTGTCTAAATTAGTTCTGTAATGCTGGAAAAACAAGACCAGCTCAGGACTCTAAAACATTGTAAATTGACAGGGCAGAAACTAATTTCATCTAAGGCATCCCATTTGCATAGTGCACCGACTAGATGATGGTTTAAGCAGAATTTCGTCAGCAACACAAAACTATATTTCTCCAAAACTGCACAAATTTAGCACTCAATGCCACATATGACCTCTTACCACAAGAGGTAAGCCTGAAACCTTAGTAAGGCCTTTCACAGGAAAGTGCTAGATATGCATGTTAGCGCTATCCCTTGACAGAGCCACATACTCCAGTCTTACTCTTCCTGGAGTCCCGTCAATGTATTAAGGCTTTCCACAGGATGGTTATAAATATTTTTCGTGTATAGGCTTCATAGAGTTGCGTTTTTTGAAAAGAAAATCATTTTAACTTTTAGCTATCATAGGAACTGAAAAAATATATATTCTGGACAAAAAGAAAACAGTGATTAATTCGATTAAATAGAAGTTGTTAATGAAATAATAAAATCAAAGAGAACAAGAGGCAGTACTTGATCATTCAAAACTGAGTTCAGCTTAAGCTCTAGCTTCAGCTGTTGGAGATTGATCCGTTTCCTGATCACTGAATCCCACAGTTCTAGTGTAGCGTTCCAAACGTTAAATAAAGTTCTCTGCACCATCAGGTAGAGTTTAGATCAAACATATAACGTAAAATAAAATTATGTTTTAATCCAAACATCAATGCTTAACAAGTAAAGACAACTAGACAAGTATGGCACAGTGGCACTACAAATGTTAACTTCACTTTGTGATAACTAAAACATTTCTTATAAAACCCTCAGAAAGTACTCTAGTCTTCTGTAGAAGACTAAACCGCTTAAACTATCACAGCAATTTTGTTTTTCTTTATTTTCTAACCTTCTATACCACTAATGTGTAAATCATACAAAAATACTCCGTTGCAACATAAAAACAAAACTAATGGTTAGGGACTGCCAATCAATGAACAAGAGAATCTGAAGCAAATGTGCGTTTTCACAAGGGCGTGTGTGTGTTTACAAGTCATTGGGATTATTTTTACTGAAAACATGATTCTGTAAAATAGAACAAGAAAACATTATTAAAGAGTTTGCTAATAACACAAAGATCAAAATCCTACCTCTGTTGTTACTTTCTGAATATAAAGTACAGCCCCTGCCCGGGCATTTGCAAATCGCCATTGCAAATATCTATTGTGTAGCAGCCGCAGCTGATGAGCATCTTCTACGTAGCTTGCACTCTTTTTTCCTTTTTTAACATCCGCAATAAAACTGAGCACAGAAGTAGTAGTATGGGATTGACCAGAAGAATTGGCAAGGCGATTCCTAGATGGACTAATCCCCCGAGAAGGAGGAGTTGAAGGTCTTGTCCGAGATGGACTGACACCTTTACCAAAAGAAGATGACACCACTAAGTTCCTACTAGGTGATGGTCGCCGTGCAATAGGAGTAGGCAAAGATTGAGATCTAACTACAGGTGTTATTAATGTAGTTCTATCTGATAAACTTGTAGAAACAGACTTGTGAGGTCCAAGTACCCGAAGTGTATTATCATCAATTGAATTTGCCTCAAATCCTACTCTAGAACTTCCATCAAGCGATAATAGCCTCGCAGCATCACTAGCAGACTTTGGTAAAAGTTTTCCCATACCATCAGATGCAACCATTCTCCTCATCGAAGATAACCCAATTCCCGGAACTGGGTTACTGAAAGCCTTGACTGCCCTGTCACCGAGATCCACGCTCTTAGTCATTGCATTGGAAGATAAATTCCCACCAATTCTACTTGGCCATCGATGCTGATCCATCACTCGGATATGTAAACCATCAACTGGCCTAGAATTCTCAGACTGATCAGGCGCATTCTTTCCTTTAAGAGGACTCCTCTTCCTCTCTGGCGTGGGTTTTCTTGGAACGGTAGGTGTTTCCACGTGCTTGTGCGCCACATTCGATGACGGCCGTAGAGTGCGGTCTGATGGAGTACTTACTGGTTTCTCCTTCTTGCTGATAGGAATTGATATGCTATCAGATTGAAATGAAACACTCAAACTACGCATTGTGGAAGGCCATAAGCTCTCCGGTGACCGACCATTCCCTATCCTTCTGGATGACAATTGTATATCGGCAGCTGAATCATGGACTGGTGTAGACGGCCTAGATGATGGAGAAGGGGGTGTGGAGGGCCGCTTCCTCTCAGCAGACTGGGCTCTCTTAGGTACCAAATGGGAAGATATAGGAACTGTTCTTGTGACGTTTGGAGAAGGGAAACGCCGGGGACTGGCAGGCGTTGCCGGAGCAGGTGACTTGTACCTAGAACTAACTTCCCTCGTCCGAGGGCGCCGGGTGGTGACTGCATTGTTCTTTTCCGCCGGAACCAACGGTGGTCTTGGGCTCACCACCGCCGTGTGCTTCCGCAATGCTTGCTCTGACTCACATACATCCATCCACACTACATAAATTAGACCACATTGACACAATTTTTCACATAGCTAAAGCACATTTGACAGCCTTGGCATTCATGTACACCCCAAAATTCAAAGGAATAACACCATCTCCTCAAAAAGAAAGATCCTTTTCTCTGCAATAAATCTGCCACAAATACACAACCAAAAGTAAGAAAGATACTAAAGCAAAGAATAACAAACCCATATAAGAGAAAAAAGAAAAAAAGAGAACTGGAAAGCATACATCTTTACAGAGACCCAGATCTGACTGAGAATGAATACGAGAATCACAGCTAATAAACGCAAATGGGTCTTGTGTTTTCATCAAAATAAGCCCAAATCCAAGCAGATCAGGGCGTAAAAAAGCGGTTAGAGAGTGAGAAAATAACATCAGGTACAAATGGGGTCAGAAATTTGTGGAGAGTGCCACAACGTGCCCTTGACGGTTATCATGAGAGGTTTGCATTGCAAGGGAGGGTCCCCTTCGGAAATTGAGGAGACCAGGGAGTGAACAGGGGTAGTGGTAGGTGTAGGATAAGAGAAGGAAGGGTGCGCAGGATAAGGGTGGTGATTCTTTTACTATTAATATATATTTTGCCTTTTGTCCCTCTCACGGGAGTGCCATGGTCGGCTGGGCTGGAAATGGGGCTTCACTCACAACACAACAACACTATACACCCCATATCAATTCAATGAAAGTGATTTTTAAAACTTGCACTCAAAAACCAAAAATCAAAAACAAAAGCACACAACTTTCTCTCTCATACTTTCTTAAGAAGAAACACCCAATTATCTTGGGATCAACTGTGACTCCAGAGATGAATTACACAATTACTTTACTACTAATAACTATTACTGGGTTTTCAAAAAAAAAAAAAAAATCGATTTTTTTTTTCCAAGAAATAGAATAAAATAGTAAGAAACTCCGTGAATGATGTATTTTTGTTTGTATTCTTTGATTGGGAGAATAGAAGTTTTGAATTTGAAGCCAGCAAGTGCTAATGTTCTTAGGGAAATGGAAAGAGACAAGGAGCTCCACGTGCAAGGGAGATCACCATCCCCATGAATTTACATTGCGAGCACTGAACAGAAATTGCAATTAAAAATTTAACAAACCAACAGCAACAAAAAACTAGCATTAAAAATTATTAACGAGACATCATTATTTGCTCGGTGAAAGTCTGAAAGATTTGATTAAAACCAAAAAAATAATAATTTCCGTTTTGACCATATCGGATTAATCTGCAAGATTTAGGACCGGAAATCGATGAAAGACACGTAAACGAGGTTTTTGAATTTTGAGACGGTGGATATGCTTGACAGGTTGTGTCTCTGGTATTGAAGACATGCTCAATGTTCGACTGCTCTTGTACTCTCTCTCTCTCTGTAAAGTCTCAGAAATTCTACAGAGAGACAGGGGGGTCACTGATTCTCTCTCGTAAAGTTTCAGAAATGTTCCTAAAATAGCAACAAATTCGATTCTGTTTTGTTTTTATTCATCAAGTATAAACTTGAATCATTTTCATTCAATCCGAAATAAGTTCCAAAAAGAATATCGAAAAAATTGAAATAACACCGACAAAATCAGATCGATAATTAATTTAGTTAATCCATTTTCGTTCAAATTTATGATCTTCATCACTAGAAATCAAAATAAACGAATTCAAAAAAAAAAAAAAATTCTCACCTTTATCGATTGCCAATGCCAAATTTATCTCCAATCAGAAAAAGCTCCGAAACGCTCTCAAAGCAAATCATCCAAAAAAACGCAAACCCACATCAAAAACCCTAAATTTACCAATAATTTCTCAAAGCTTCGATCTCTTCCAAATTTGGATTGAAACGACGCGCCGAGGTCTGGGAGGAGTTGCGAGGTTTGGACAGAAAGTCGACTTGCCGGCGCCGGCGGAGAGTAGAATATTCTACTTTTATTTATATATTTAATTATTTTGGGGAAGCGGAGAGCGAGAAGGCATGTAGCCTGTAGGCTGTAGGCGATGAGTTTAAAGAAGAAATACAAAAGTAAATTAAAGAAATTAAAGAAAAAAGGAAAAATAAAAAACGGTTTGATTCAGTTGGGACTTTGGGAGGGAGGGAAGGCAGTCAAGGCACCAGGACGTTGTTTTCGCGCCACCTAATTCTATTAATCTCTTATTATTATATCAATCAATGTGGCTTATTTTTCTTGGAGATTTATTTAAATCTTAATCATTTTTATTTCTTAAAGAATACCAATATCTAGGAATTTTTAATGTTCATTAATACAATAATAATAACATATTCAACTACACTTTTATTACAATTTTATAAACCCATCTTTTGTTTAATTGATTAGAGGGATGATATATGATTTGGATGTTAATGAAGATTTAATGGAGCATATTTGCTTGTAATAATAAATAGAACAGTACAAATCTGCAACATTTATTCTTACAAGAACGTTGCGGCTTAAGTTCAAAGCATTTTAAGAAGATTGTATTAAGCTTATTACTAAATAATTAAATGTAGTAATGGCATTTATAAGAGAATTGATTGAACTTGTGGGGAAAGTTGCTAGTACTGCTTCCATAAAATCCCTTGAATTGATGGGACTTGTGGGGGAAGGTTAGGTGAGTCTCGAAATCTTTAATAACGTTATAAAGAGAATTAAAGGCTTATTTAAGTCTTTTTAAATGTATTATGTTAATGAATTTAAGATGATTAGTTTTTAATTTTGATAAGTTACATTACATTTAAAAAGATTCAGTAAACTCTTTGCAGCATTACCATGAAATCTTTATTAAACAAGTACGTATAAAGAAACCTTAAAAAAAAAAAAAAAAAGTTGTCCCTAAAAATTGGATTTGAAGAATTTTTCTTAACAAAATCTATTACATGTATTTAGAACACTTGATTCTCCCATTATTTTTTTTAAAAAAATAAATAAATGTGATAATCACATATTCTATTAATCCTATTAAAATTACAGGTGATAATTACATGTTTTAAGAACATATGTGAAAATTGGAAGGAAAACTTGGTGGAAAAAGAAATGTATTGAATAAGTTCCCTTTAATCACAACTAACTAATGGATAGGACAACTCAATTAGCAAATTTCTTTTGCACACCCCTTCCAAGAACATCTTTATTTAATTAAAAAGTGTGGTAAACTAGTCCAATCCTAATTTTTCTTTATATATATATATATATATATATATATATATATTGACATGTCCGCATAAGAGTGGGGAGGAGGATTCAAACTAGTAACATTCGCTTAGCCAATTGATCTACTTCTTAGGGACTTCTTTAGATTTGGCATGTAATTGCAAGACACAACATAGCTTAACATTAGTGACAAAGGACAAACACAGTTTATTTCATTAATATGTCTATTTTTAGGCGCAAATGCTCCTAAACCTTAAGGTGGAATAGGTGTTTTTATTTATAAGCCTATCATTTTCACCATTATTTGTAGTATGGTATAAGCATAATTAAGGTGACAAAGTGTTTTATTAAAAATATAAAAACATCACTATCTGGTGGTTTGACCTTACTAAAATAGTTTTCAAAATATTATAATTCAGATTTATTATTTTAATAAATTCTAAAGATATCATATATAGAATTGGTGTTTCACTCATCTATGAAGGGATTCATGTAAAATAATAGGATTAAGTAATATAGTTTTTACTACAATCTCTTTATAAACTCATGTGGTAAGTGCATAAAAGTGTCTTGTGGCTAATGTGAGTGAAAAATTAGGCAACAAAATTTGACAAAGAAATTTAATTATGGAAAAATTATACTTTACCCCTTCAAAGTTTGGGGCGATTTTCAATTCGACCTTCAATGTTTCAATTTTTGCAATGCACCCCCCCAAACTTGCAATTTTTTTTCAATTCGACCAATGTTATCCCAAAATTCCCATATTGCCCCTAATTTTTTTTTATTATTTTTTATTTAAAAAAAAAAGAGAGAGAGAGAGAGAGAAAATTTGGCGGTGAGAAAATGGCTCCGAATTTTTCTTAAAAAAAAAAAAAAAAAAATAGGGGCAATATGAGAATTTTATGATAACATTAGTCGAATTGAAGAAAAAAAATTGCAAGTTTGGGGGGGTTCATTGCAAAAAATTGAAATATTGGAAGCCGAATTGAAAATCGCTTCAAACTTTGGGAGGGTAAAGTGTAATTTTTTCTTTAATTATTTAGTGACTGACTGACATAATAGGTGTTACATAAACTGACACATTAGTTTATAATAAAAACTATAACACTCGTAACATATTTAAGCATAAAATAAAATTTTGTCTTAGGGTTGAAGTATCTTAAAATCTTGTAGATCCCTTTTATATATGGTATGAAAGAAGTACAAGTGTCCAATAATACGTGACATCAACTAAGAAGAAAATTCATGGAAATCTCACCATTTTTTTTTTTTTTTTTTTTTTTGAGGTCATAATTCCTTGTCATTTCTCCTTTAAGGGATTGAAAAATCGTATCAACATCCTTCATATATGTTAAAAACGTGTCTCATTATGAATCGCAAAAGCATCACTTAAATTGCATTGAAACACCATCCTTGATATGCAATTGACTTTAAGAGCATCTATCAGAATTAGATCTTCATCCAATGGTTGCTTTTATGACAATCCATATATATATATGCAATTGCCTTGAAAAGTGACCAGGACAGATTTTAGAAACTGTAGATTTGATTCATATAAATGGATCAAGAAAACAAGCAATTATGTTGAGGTCTCAAAAGAAATGTGGTACCCACCTAAAGTAAGAGAAAAAACTATTTTTCATATTTATTTTGACGTATTTTAAGTGGTTATTTTTTCAAGTCAGCTATTAAAAAAAGTCACTTAAAACACGTCACGTCAACCAGTATGAAATGAATGTAATAAATAGGTGTGGAGAGTAAGTACTCATAACGTTGGTCTTTTATTCGCAGAGTAGATTTTTCATATTGAGTGAGTAAATTTTAAAGGTGTTTGTAGATGTCAAGTCATGAAAAATACTACACACATGACACACCCACGCCTATACTCTCATCATTGAATACAAAATTTAATAATGATCCATCCAAAATCTAATAATAATTTTCACAACCACATCAAAAAGTGTATGAGTGGAAGTATGTCTAACATTTCTCATCAACTGATATATTGATTTTCTACTGAGTGAGACAAAGGTTTATAAGTGATTTTTTTAAAAATTAATTATAACTTAACTAATTTATTTAGAGTGACAACGGTGCAAATGTAGCTGACCCTTTTCTTGATCATTAAAAAAAATATCAAAGTATTTAAATGCAGACCCTAATTAGCACTCTAAATTGTGATTCTGAATTTAAGAATCACATAAACAATAATTAAAAACTAATTATTTTCTTCTTCTTTTTCTAAGCAATAATTAAAAACCAACATATCGTAAAGGACACTCTGGAATATTCTGTCGTTTTACTTTTCTGAAAGATTACATAGAAAGAAATATTATTGTTGAAGTAATAGAAGAAAATGTAGTTATACCCATGGTCGTGTAATTCATGAGCCAAAAAAGAGACCAAGATCATTTGGAATTACCATGCGTCACCATCATAGGACTAAAATTCTCTTCTCTTGCTGGAAGCAATTCCCTTTGTCTTGTCTACTTCTCTTTTACACTACCAACTTTTTTAATCATCAAGACTTACCAATTTTTTCTGTACTTTTTTTGTTTTAGGCAATCCTGGAAAAGGAGAAAAGAAAAAAAAAAAAAAAAAATTACACAGGTGATGTTTCCATTTGTTAATCTTAGGGTATGTTTGGGTGTACATTGAAAGGGCTTATAAATGTATTTAACACTCAAAAAGTCCGTTTGAAGAAAAAATACAGGTTTAGTAAAAATAATTAAAAGTGCTTTTAAGGGTTAAAAAAGCATAAAAATGACCGAAACACACTTTTGGCAAAAACTTCATTTTTTTTAAAGCTTTTTGACTTAAAAGCTATATTTCTTAAATATGATCTTAGGAATGTTTTCAAAAATTATGTGAAAAGCAGTATATTTTGTAAGCTAATGTGTTATAAAATTAACACTAGAGAAGGTCTTTAAAGCGGTACATCTTTAAAAAAGTTAGTGGTAATTTCACTTATTCCCCATAAAATTACTCGTCTTTTGCAAACACCCCCAATGTTTAAGGTCTCTCACTTGATGTATCGAATTTTGATTTTCTTCCATTTTTTCCATTCCGTTACATATTGCAATTAAATTAAATGGTGGAATAAGTAATTTCAGTAAGGATATTTTAGTAATTTTACACATTTCTGTTAGGATTTAACAGAAAATCCTAACGAAATGAGGAAAGTAGAAAAAAATCAAAGTTCGATACACCAAAATGAAAGACTTTGAACATTGAAAAGGTATTTACAAAATGCACGTAACTTCATGAGAGTAAGTGAAATTACCCCAAAAACTTAAGAATAGTTGTTGAATGTCTCTAATGATTACAGTGAAGTTCCAAAAGGAAATTGTTAGGAACAAAACAAAAAACATATCAAGGTAAAGAACAAAGTTATTCTCCAAATTAGTTGATTTTTTTTTTTAATTTAATCTATTAAGTTAATATTATCTTAAAGTGCGTAATTCTCAAATGCATTTTTTTTTAATTAATAAAATTAACAAATTACATGCATTTTCATTTGCATTTTAAAAATATACGTATGAATTATATGTTTTAAATATATATGTTTTTTTAACTCAATTTTGAAGGGAAACTTTGTCCCTAAATAAATTGTTTAACTTAGGAGAATGAGTCCCAATTTGACCGATGAGATGGAGAAGGTTTTGGGGCTCTTGTAATTAACTATTACTAGTTTGACCAAATTAATAAAAATAATAATGTTTATATAAGTAATAAAAATAGAAGAGGAAACTAAAATATGGATTGTTTTCAGTTAATTTATGGAAGCTATGGTTGACAATTATACCATCCGGTGTTTCCGGAGCCGTGCAAGGATTTTTATTTTCGTTGAATTAAAAGTAGTTGTTGGATACGGAGGCCCACACCTATCCATAGGCTGCGACTCAATGATCATTCAGCAGGTCAACAACCCAGGTGATGAAACAGTGTAATCCCACAGAAAAGATCGGGTACGATTAGTTGTATATGCAATTGGTGCAACCCCGTAGAGAGGCTAGATGTAAAGCCTACTTGTTTGAACAGCTTGAGATTTGCAGATAGTAGATGCAATACGAACAACTGATTGCATCCAATCTCAATCTGTGTGCATGTGTGTTTGTTTGTTTGTTTTTTTTTTTTTTTCATGTGAAGTTAGGGTTAGTAATATTTGACATGACTCAATCGACATGAATGCAACATGAAATTAATAAATTAAAGTTGAAATGTATGATGCATTTAATTAAATGAGTTGAATTAGGGTTGACCTGACTTAAATTCGACATACCTTAACATGACTTAAATTCGATATGCAGCATAAGACAGGTTAATAGTTTTTGACACGACTGACAAATCCAACGTAAATTAAGATTAAAATTGACATATATACAGTGGCGAAGCCAAACAATTCATATTGGGGGTGCCACTAAAATTTGTTTGGCGTCTTAAAATTTTTTCTACCTTAAAAATTTGGTAATTCACATAATATATGCATTATAAAAAAATATCTATAAAAGTTCATAAATATGTGCTCAAATTGATATATTAGAAATGTAACATATCGGCACTATATATATCAAAAAGACAGAAATACAAAATAATAATAATAATAATAAATAAATAAATAATGTCTAGAATTGCACTTTACAGTCTAGAAGTATAAAATCATTAAGTATCGAATCTAAATTGAAACTCTTAGCAAGTTAAATCAATCAATTCATAAACTTAAAGTTTATTCATGAACCTAAAATTTTTAAGTTAAATCACAACCTCGTAAGAGACAATCAAAGTTTATAAACATTAAACAACAAAATAAACAATCATATATATGAATATTAAAGTTTATCATACATATGTATTAAATAAGCATTTTTTTTTGGTTACCATACATATTTTTTTAAGTTTCGACATTATTAAAGTTTACCGTGCATAGGCAGCATGCTTGGAATTTTTTTATTTCTTTAATTTTTGGGGAAAAAATCTCGGCACCCCCAAAGGCCTATGTCCTCCACTATATATATATATATATATATAATATTATATGGTTATATTCATACCAACACAACATGAACCCAACGCCAATGCGAATTGCCTACAATCATGTGTCTAATTATTACAGGCTAGTGTTTGGGACCTGTGGAAAGGTTAATGCTGGAAAATTCTGAACAATTGACCAGAAAAAACAAAATAAAAAACAAGGAAAAGTCTGAAGAATTCATAGATAGCCAAGGTTGGACGTTGTTGTGATTAGACTCTGGAGTTTTTCTTCAATCCTTTTCATACGCAATGTTTCTGGTTGACCAAACTCAGACGGCTAATAAGCCTAATATTATAAAATATTATTAGGGTTTATCACTGTGCTTTTGGAATTGTCAATGGCTGTGCTGGCAAAGGCTGTGAGTCTTGGGTGGCCTTATGGAAACCCTATAGCTGTAGTGAATAGACATGAATGCGAGTCAGCTTGCTTTAACTTCTACTTAATTTTATATTTTTTTCTCTTCGCATTTTCATTGGTTAGAATGTTGTTGTCAATTAGAACTCAAACGATAAAAAAGATGAATCAAAATTTGGATAAGTTATCTTGAAAAAGAAAAAGAAAAACCTATTCAATAGGGTGCTACAAGTGGTTGGGCTGGTGTTTATACCTCAAGATAAGGATCCCGTACAATGAGATTGTCTGTTGCATTGAGCAATCAATAGCTTTATTGTACGAGATCTAAATCCCGTACCTCAAAACATTGTGATTGCTAAAGTGAATATGTTTACTACAACTTTACTTACAATCTTCTTACGAACTCATGTGTCGGTTTACAGAGTATCTCAGAGTGGTATTAAGGTAACAAAATTAGGCAACAAAATTTGGCCGTTAAATTTAATTGTTTTGTGGCTGACGGGGTAAGTGTTATTGATTGAAACATCTATTTGTAAAGGACTTGTAGTGAAAATTATAGTACTTATAACCGCACTCATATTATATTAGGAAAAGAGGAAATTCCATAATTTTTTTTGTCTTATTAAATACAAATACTAATTCAGAAAGAAGTGGTCTAGGTAGAAGAGGGGTAGAGCCATAAAAGTTTGAAAGTGAAAAGAATGTTCCTGACCCTCCCACTTTCGGCAGAAAGGTGGAAGACCCATTTACAGCTACTAAACGTTGGTAGGAAAGTGAAGTTTGGGTCCACAAAAATGATTTGAAAAGTTTGAACCAATGACAAATTCATAGAAAGCTGGCCGTTAAAGCCAACTGGCCCAACCCACCTCAATCAAGAGACCACTAACACAAGATCTACCAAGAACTAACAAAGCTCAGTTGCAAGCTTGGGATGTCTCATTGTTTCAACATATAGCAAAGGTTGAAGTTATTGTGGCATTATTAGAGTTAGCTGGAAGAAATTCTTTCAATTTAGTCTATTTATACCGACATTTGTTATTAAAATATGTGACAATTATATATTTCTATTATAAACTGGCACTTGTTCTTAAAACATGTGATTCTTACATACATTTTTGTTGAAAGGAGAGGCATCTATAGTAGGCGTGCCCCTCCATTTGTTTTTAAGAAGAGAACGTTATAAATTAGGTGTGTAACTTCAAAGTTGATGTACGCTATGCCCGTCATATTGATTATCTGAGGAATAGCCCTTGGGGCGTTACCTGCTGCTCCTCCTCCCCATTGGATGAGTTGAGATATTTACAAATTATAAAACTCTCTCTCCTTTCTCTCTCTCTCTCTTAGTGTGTTTTGAGTGCTCTTAGACTGTGGGTTTTGTGAGTATTACTCTAGTAATTCTGCTAGTGTATTCCACTGCCAAGAGAAAGAAGAAATTCATTGGAGAATCATGTGAAAATTACATGATTTGAGGACATATGTGAATTTAAGCTAGCAAATTTGGAACCTACCGGAACCTATTCTTCTTGACTTGTAATTTGCTTAAACCTAAATTGACTAATTTCCAATCAGCAGCCTGCTCTTTGTCTGTGTCCCATGTCTCATTTTTCTATCATTTTCCTTTCTAACATAAAAAGTGTACAGAAACAATGAAACAAAGCCGTCCTTCCCTTGGAGTAAAACCTGTAACATCATGAATGTTATGTGATGTGCATGTAGAGCTAATACAAAGAGCCAACATTTATGCAAAGTATCCCAAAGGACAAGTCTCCAAATATTGACCTTAATAATTTGAAGATTGAAGGAAGGCTTGTCTATGGATTTGTCTTTATTGCTGCCACATGAGATGATTGGATGTATGGTATGTCATATAACTCTCAACACCACATTGTGGGCCTTCGTACCCATCTTATTATCAGTGTTTTCTAAATTTTCTTTTTCTCTTTCACAAAAGGAATTTATAGATGCATTGGATTTGAAGCATTGAAAAGATTGTTCAGGATAATGCAAGGTAAACCCAATTGGAGTTATATAAGTCTAATGACTAATGTATTTCACTTCTCCCTAATTTTGGATTTGAATTGAGTGCAATTAACTGGTCATATTTCATGCAATATGGGCAATTAATGTGAGAAGGCAGATGGGCTCCACACTTACTTGGGTAGCCCAAGTAGGTGGTGCTAAGCAGATGTCAGGCCTACCTGTCCTCTCACATTAGTTGCCTATGTTGCATGCAATACAGATAACTAATTACAACTGATCATATTTCATAATTTAAACACTAGAATTAACAAGATGTTTCCATATGTGAATATGTAACAAAATGTTTTGTCACATTGCATCTAAAGTAGTTCTACTAGATAGAGTTTATTTAATAGGTAGTAAAGTTTTTATCTAGATTAGGTTAGAGAAATTCCTTCAACTTAATTTTGTTAAATTGATATCCATTCTTAGAGCATATAATTTTGACATGCTTTAAGGATAGACGGTTTAATAGACTGAATTTGAAGAACAGTTGCAAGAAACTTTTTCCTTAAAAGCATAACTATATTATATTGCCTAGCTAAAAAAACAGGTTAGTATAATAAGGAAAGGATGGTAATCAAGCAACCACAGCAATTTTAATAATTACCCTGGCCTTTCTACAGTATCAAAAAACAGGTTGTTATAATGATTTAACTTCCACTGCTAAATAATATGATAAGCTTGAAATTATGTATGAACATTTGGGAAAAAAAAAATTGCAATTTTAAATTTAAATTTGGATTAAACAACTCAAGACCAAATGATGGGCACTCATGTGCCGGTGGATGGAACACAATCATGGTGATCAAAGCCCATGCATATGCCATACCCTTTTTCATGTCCCATTGCCTCTCCAACATGTCTTCTTTATTAGTTTTCTAAGAAATTTTCAAAAAAGATCTCCTAAAGGGTCCCAACTACTCACCCAAATCTCGGAGCTCAACACATGTCAAGGTGTCCCCAGGTCCCAAATTTCATGTGGGTATTATTAATTGTTTGGGACAGTTTGTGGAGACCAGAAGTATTTTGTTTCAGAATGATGTTTTTGTCCTTGTAATAAAATGATGAATGATTCTCACCGATTCTAGTTTTGTTTGTACTGCAGGATTATTGTACCTCGGAGACCATTATAAAATGGACATACCATAATGGAAGAAGAGAATGGCTCAGAAGTTTATTAGTTTATATATGAGAAGAGAATGGCTCAGAAGTTTATTTGTTTATATATGAGATTAAAAATTATATTTTACTTTCTGCCACATGGTGTAATATTATCAATATTATCCTGGAAAAAGGGTCTTCCTTTTTCTTTTTTCTTTTTTTCTTGGATCAGGCCAAGGCGTATCTAAAGGGTCTCCATATTCTTCTTCTAGTTATTTCAAAATGAGTTCCCTTAGTCTTATTTCTCTTCTATTGTTATTATTTTATTATTTTGAGTATGAATGAAGGGAATATTTGTTCTATATTCTCACATTTTAAGGAAATGAATAACGTGGACTACCATAGTAAGTGCCACGTAAACTGCCTCAAGTTTTTAAGAAACTTGCAGAAAAACTACACATCTCGCTCGCAGCACTCTATAGGTTAATGGGAGACAAAGTTAAATCAAAGACAGAATCTGTATCATTGATCGGCAAAACTTGACCTTGACAGCATCTAATCAAGGTTTCCACATGAACAAAATATGTCTTGGTTAAATGTCACTTCCGAAATTACAAGTATTAATAATTTGATCAACTGTAAAATTACAAGGTCAAATTTTACAAATTGCTTTCACAAGTCCAGGTTGTTTGAGATGTTCCTTGCTATGTAACTTCCATGGGGTTAGAGAACAATGGATGTCTCAGGCTAGCGATCAGCATGCTACTCTTATAATACACCCTTCCATCACTGATTCCAGGATCCACTCCAGCAGTAGATACTCCAAGCAAACAACACAATCAACTGACTTACGAAAACAAGATAATTGTAAACTGTTTCGTAGTAACTAAGCAGTATATGTTGCCGTGTCTAACGGACACGAAAAGACATTGTTCTTCAACTTTGCTTCCAAGGTACACCGTTCGGTTCAAATTTCAGAGTTCTGGCTCTTCCAAGCACAATTATAGAGGAGATTTATCTGCTGTGTAAGGATAACAATGAGAGGTCATATTATTAACAACATGAGAAGTGATATTATTAACAACATGAGAGGTTCTATGTTAATATAAGGAGTTAAATTTGAAACCCAGTCCTTTACCTATCTTGGATATTTAGAACCCATATGGATGATTATTGACCTTGTTCTTGTGGTCTGCATCAGTTGCCGGAGAAACGGCCAATTTCTCCTAGTACCTCACAAATCCAGCGCCCTGAGCCTTGCCCAAAAAGGACTCTACACAACTGTCATACAAATCAAAGTTTCTTGCCACAGCAAAACCTGCATGCATGCCATCAACCGCAGCACTTACAATTCCTCCAGCATACCCTGCTCCTTCACCAACTGGATAGAGTCCTTTCAGTGACGTGCTCTCATAGGTGTCAATGTTGCGGGGAATCTGGATGGGAGAGCTGGTTCTAGTCTGGGAGCCAAAAGAACAAAAAGGAAAAATGGGGAAAAAAAAAAATTCATTGCAGAAGAGAATCATGTGATAACTGAGAGCCTCGAGCAATAAAACATGTGAAGAATCACATTTGTACAAAAGAGGGAAAATGAAATAATATACAATCAAATGAGATTACCTCCACTCCATGCAGAAGGGCTTCACTGGATATAAATCCTGGCAACTAAAAGTTTCAAGTTTGGAGTGTGAATACGTTGTTCCACAAATATATCATAAAGCACAAGTGAAGAATAAACAGTTTTGAGGAAAGAGAAGTCTAAACCTCTTTGTCAAATGCTGATATTGAACGTTGCAAAGCCTCTGTAATATGGGTTGGGAATAGCTCATGGAGATTTGCTGCCTTCACTCCTAATCGATAGCTTGATGGTGGCACAGATGTTACTGACAAAACCATTCAAGATAAACTAGATGAAGACTTGAAAGTTAAAAGGTGAAAACAACTTGGGGAAATAAGATTATGTATCTACCCGATAGCTTGTTTTCCAGAAAATCAGTTACTGTCTGTACAGGCACCACAAAATTTCCCCCACCCATTATTGCTGCTCTTCTCTCATATTCCCTCTGAAAGTAAAGAAGAATATTAAAATGACAATTTAGATAACATGTTGCAGATTAGAGTGATACTATCAAGGTTTTATGTAAATGTATGAATGTTCCAACAGAAAAGATCCTTCGATAGAACATGGTGTAATTTGATGTATCATCTATGGCAGCATAAAATAGCCGTTAAGGATGTTTTCTAAGAGTTAAGTTTATCATGCCACATGGATGGAAAAGAGGTATTTTCAATCCTAAAGTTGCCTATTTCTATAGAAGTTGGTTGGGGAAAGAAAGGACTATCAGAGTGCAAAAAGCCAAAGAATAAATTGTAAACAGGGAAGGAAACCACTAGAATCAGAAGGTAAGGACTGAAAAGATACCTGAAATTCAACCCCTGCAAGAGCTCCATGGCAACTATGTGCATCAAAATCCTTGGTTGAGACAGACACAACAAGTGCTGCATTTGCCCACTTTGATGCACGTCTAGAGAAGGACATGCCATTGATACAGAGTTCAGATGGGTTTGTACTAGTGAGAACAACCTGCAGATATATTTGAATTGATTCAGTGTAATATTAAAGTAACATTTACTATTAGCAATGATAACACCATGCCCCTTCACATTCCAACTCGCTTAGAACCTAAACAAACTGGGCCTATCTTTTTACACAAGACAATTTGGAGAGCTGAACTGTATTACACAGACTCACCTTACCAGATGATTGAAAATCTTCAACAGTTATTGCAACATATTACACAGACTCACCTTACCATATGATTGAAAATCTTCAACAGCTATTGCAACTAATTCAATTGACCACCCTGAATTAGTTTTTTTCTTTTCCAAATAAGATTTTATCACTTTTTCCATTGTGAAAACAGCCCGCCAAAACCAAGGTTGACAATTGGGTGACTACATATGTTTATTGCATCAAGAGGTAAAAATATTGCAAAAGAAATTAAAAGAAAAACATACCTGCCCACCAGGACACATGCAGAAGGAGTAGCAGCTGCGACTTGGTGCCCGTGAATTGGAAGGTAGGTCCCCATCCTCTCCATTAACATACTTGACGACCTTGTAATCTGCCACTGGTACTTTTCCACGTCCTTTACAAACCTCAGTGGCCAAAGTGGAATACTACAAATTTGTACAAATGAGTTTGTTTACATCTTTTGTCACAATAAACATCAGATGATGATGTTTATCAAAAAAAATAAACATCAGATGATGAAAACAAATTATTTACATGACAGCTCAGAAAAAAATAAAATAAAAAAAATGATTTACATGACAAAATCAAGCAGTAGAATCAACATACTTAGACCTTGTCCAAGCTCTTGAAGAACAATTTGGCGATTATATTGTATCAAATCATAGAGAGGATGAAACAATCGAGTTACCATCTATTAATGAAGAAAAGAAAAAGGTAAATACTTCCCTACTAACACCAAAATATCGAAGCATTAGAACACACAATTCATATATGCTAAATAATGTCTCTAATGCTTCAGGGAATAGTCTACCATCTATTATTTAAAATCTGCAGTTTTCTCTAAACCTTCTGAATAAACATTTACACTCGTATTTTCTTCTTCCTCACATAATACAAATTTCTTTCAATGCATCCTTCTACCAAATTCACTATCTCTGCACTCTACCAACTTTAAGGGCATTTTGAATCTTTGATATCAAATTAACCATTGGGAAGCACTCTTTCTGAGCTTCCCCAATTGTTTCCTGCAGATTATTGCTTCAATTGAGTTTTCTATACTTTTGACATTTTTTCGTGAGCCTTTCAAATTCAATGTCCACTCTTGAATTGTATTTCAACATATTTTTTTCTGATGCCACCTATCTGCAACAAGGACGTCTGATGCCCAAAAAAAACCCATCAATGCATTAACTGTAGTCCTATGTGGCAACACTCATTCAATGCATAGGCTAGGAATAGCATAAATTAATCTGCGGACTCATGTTCTTCTCTCAACAATTCTATGACACTAAACCCTCATCATATTTCCCTGAAAATAATATTGGTTGGTTTCTGTAACTTAATAAATTTGAGGAATGTAACTGCATAACTATAGCAAATTAAAAATGAAGACAATATAGCTAAAGATATTAGCCAGGGGAAACTACATTTACCCTCTCTAACTACCATAATTTTTGCAATGTTCCCCCAATCTACTATCGGGTTGTAGTAGAGGACATTGCAACCCATTGGTAGAATGGGGGTGTTGCAAACATTGAGACATTAGGGAGAACATTACAAAAAGGATACTAGTTAGAGGGGGTAAATGTACTTAACCCTATTAACTAAAATTACTTTGCATCTACGAGAAGTGTAGAAACATATATGAATCGGACCAATAGTTGATCAATTTATTGAAAAAAATTAGAGAAGACAACCAACCTGTATTCTGTTCATTAGTTCTTGAGGATGCTCAATCCGCAAACCAACCTGTTGAGACATACACACATGACCCGATGCATACATATTGACATTATAAAATTGATTAATTTATCCAAACATAAAAATAAGCAGAAACTTACAGAAAAATCTTTTGGTATCAACACCATATTATGAGAAAGAAGCATATGATATATATCACGGGCAGAATGCCCAACAGCCAGAACAACCCCATCATATCCCAACTTCTGACCATTGAACCGCAATTTGTCTCTTGAATCAGAGACTTTAACCCCCACAACATGTCCATCCTCTACAAGCAGATCGTCTACCCTTGTCCCAAACTTGATTGTGACCTTAAAAAAAACAAAACATTCTTATAGTAAAATCTGAAATAAGTTCTAGTAATCCCAAGGAAACCCAATATATTTATACATCCATTTGTGTCTGTTAGAAAGAAGTTAGCTATGTTACTCACACCAAGTCCTTGTAGATGTTGCCGAAAGTTGCGAAGCAAAGGAATCAACCTATCCGTCCCCAAGTGAGGCTTACCATCGACCAAAATATTGTTTGGAGCTCCAAAGTGTACTAAAGTTTTCATAACCTGAGACAACAAATACTGAGTAAACTAATAAAGGAAATGTTAAAAAATCTGCAGTTTCATGGTGGCAGAACAAACTGTCAAAAGTTGAGATAGAAGATTAATCCTACTAATATCCTTGCCAATGGAATGCAAATTGTTAATTTTGAGAAAATGATGTGTCAATCAAGAATATGAAGAGCAAAAGACAGCATCACATTTTTATCAAACTGTCCAGGATGTGCACTATGACACTTGAAGGAAGGAAATGAAGACATTTACTTAATCAATATGAAATCACCTCCATGTTATCACCCGTAGCTATTAATTTAGCGACAACAACATCTGTCAAATTCTACCTGCAAATCTTTCTTACTTTTTTTTCCCAATATTTGGCTGAGTTTTGTTTTCTTTGAGTTCAAATTAATCAAAATTATGTGCTTGGAAAGATGGCATTGGAGGCTCAAGGTTAAACTAATAATAAAATGATCGCATTTAACAGTAGACAATGGCTCTGTTGTGTCCTGGGAGAGGCAAAAGAGTTCACTAAATTGGCATTACTCATTTTTCATGAACAGCACTCAACAATTCAAAGAAAGTAAACCAATCAGGGCTAAACTCTGAGTTTACCTATAAACTAATATGTTATGTTCAATCTTACTGAGCATCTTCACTGAATACACCATCTTGTCAGTTAAAGTACAGATTCTTATACAGAACAGTGGACAGTTATTCTTTATCTACATGCATGACTTACTGAAAACACTGCCGGAAAAACTTTATTTCAATTCACAATGGCAAACAACATTTTTACTAATTACCTTTACCAGGAGTATTAGAAGTAGCTATGGTTTCAGCAATGTCACCACAGAAAAGTTTACATGTTATGAACTTACATCTAATTAGATAAAAGAAAACAAAGTACAAGGATAGAAGTGGCGTCGTTACCGTCAGAACACTGCCACTGTTTCTTCCAATTCTAGTTACCAGCTTTCCATCACTCCAGGTACCTGCACCACCCTGCCATGCATAAGTCCTTAACAAATGAATCAAAACTCAAAAGTAAAACAAGTAACGAAAAATCACCAGCAAAATGACCAAGGAAAGAGAAAGAGAATAATGAAATAAAAATAAAGAGATCCATGTGAAATTTATCTTAACTTACAAATAACTAACATGAACTTACAAATAAAATTCAGCTGCAACACAAGATATTGCTCTTTGTGGAATTACAGTTGCACACTATATTTTGTAGCTTGGCATAAGATAAACCCTATGAAAAGCCAAGCTAACTTTGACCATTGCCTACATAAGTTTAGACTATGCAAAAACCAGGTTGCAAATTTTGTTTAACGGATTAATGGTCCAAGATGCCTACCTCTCAAATTATCTGAGCAGGGCATGATTTAACTAATTCCATATGAAAAGGAGAAATAGATGATCTTATCTAAAGAAGTTTGCCGGTGGAAAACCATAGAGTAGTTAACTCATATGACATGTCCGCTAAACAACTAGCGAATAAATTCAAAAGTAAGACTATAAATCAACCCTATTAGAGAAGATTTGTCAAAACTCACCAGGGGGGATCGAGTTTAGGGTTTGCAAGTTTTATCAAATTGACATACAGAGACATAAGCTTAAAAAATGCTAAGTGCTTTTCATCGTCTTTTAACTGTCATTTCCCCTAAGCGAGATAAAATTAGGCATATACTGATGTTGGTATAGAGAATATTAAACCACAAACACAAACAACATTATTTTGGGTTATAGAATAATTAATAATGTTGCTTTAAAACTGAATTTTTTTTGGTAAGTTTTTTTTTTAAAAACAAAAAAGTAGAGAGAAATGAGTAATCCAACTTTTCAGTGGGAATATATCCAAAAGATAGTTCCCTTTTTTTTTCACTGAAAATGATAGGTCTTATTTATCGATCTCTTCAATGATACCACCATTTTCAAAGTTTTCTCATTCCTCAAGAAAGGAGAATAGGGAAAAAGAAATACAAGTACACTCTTTTAGAAACACAAAATCAGTTACTACAATCCTTCTGGAGATCGCAAACAATCTAACTAAGATATGACGTAAATAGCCATAGACTCTCATTAGAATGCAATATAACAATAGATTCTTCCCAGATCACTTGGCCAAAGATAGAAACAATTCCTTTTAAAAAACAAAATAGAGTGCAAAGAGTTGAAGAAAGCAACTGCACAAATTAGAATTAAAGATACTAAACAACCTTCAGTTAAGTACAAAGTGAATCAAGATATAACCTCCCCAAAGCAAAAATTGCTTTCTACTTGTAGAGCACGGCGAACTACCAAAGCACCAATGTCACGCCCCCTTTGCTCAACAGCTTGGCCTCTTTCTATTAAGGTAACATCAGCGCCAAGTTCCGCAAGAACAAGAGAAGCAAACAGGCCAGATGGTCCACTACCAACAACTGCAATTTTGGGCTTTCTGGTTGTCGGGCACTTGTATGATTTTTCTGACACAGAAAAACTGTTAGGTCCATTTTCTCTTGTCATTTTACCTGTGTCATTCTTTTTTCCATCACGTATTATACTAATCAAATCACCAGAAACTCTTGCATTAGGCATATGTTCTACTAGTCCAACTTTAGGCTCCAGCTCGGAAATGAAATCCCAAGTACGAGGCTCTAAACTCAGGAGTTTACTGACATCCATGTCCACAGTATATACAAATTTTGGCTCCTTCAACATCTGGGAAACAGTAAAGAAAATTAATTGGATAAACAGATAATGCATGTCTGTATTCTTTCCAATGTTCTACCATTATCCACAGCCATTAACAACATGCAACAAAGGCAACGAAATTAACAAAAATACAATCAAAGATAAAAAAAAGGAACAAAGATATCATATCACATAGTGCATAAGAAAACAGCTTTTGGCTGACAAAAGCATAAGCATTAATAGGCATCCAAACTAGTTATGCTAATTGAAGAGACCCATTAAAGGGTTTCAGAACATGTTTCACACAAATTGGAAATGAACAACATAAAAAGGCTGCAGCAACTTCATGCATAAAGTTGAATAAAGTGGTAGAGTTTAACCAAGCACTTACATGTGCATGCCACTTATAAGGGGTATCCGTCTTTTTTTTTTTTTTTTTAATGAACTTCAAATAGATATAGCACGACTCATCCCATATCAATGTAGTCTACATTGATGAACTTTATTTATTAGTTTAAGTCGTCACATAGAACTACCAAGGTCTGTTGGAATATATACATGCAATTAGTTTTCTACAGAGCCAATCTTTCATTTTGTTCACGAGTTCACAATATGAAGAATTTGGCAAAAGACAGCTTTAAGGTAAAGCACAATTAATAAAATTTGCCATCTTTCACATGTGAATAGATTCAAAATGTTTTATCATTTTTCGGACCTTCCTTGCATCAAAAGATTTCCGAAAAACAGAGAACGCATCCTGTGGCAGCATCAAAGCAACCTGGCACAATGGAGAAAAGAATTATGGATGAAATTCCTCACAACAATAATTCAAGTACTCATTAATCATCATTAATCAAAATAAACTAGAGTGAGAGGAAACGTGTGAAATAGAACAATGTGAGGAACTTTTGATTTTCAAGTTCTCCATTATTTAAAATCCAAGAAAGCAAGAATTTCCTACTAACTGAAACCAAACATACAATACTTAAATGAGAAATAGCACCAAGCACAACATACATTTAGGCAAAAACAGTTTCAAAGATTATTACTTAATTCTGTTTGCCAGCAAAATTTACCAACGAGGACAAAATCATTTTCTGAGCCTAAAACAAAGGACTACAGCACAAAATTTCTCATTTCCTCTCTTTTGTTATCATTAGCTTTCTCGACAATTAAATATAAATTTTTTTATTACTTATATTCTTTATCAACTTATCCAAATTTCCAAACTTTCCATTTCTATTTTCTTTTCATTTCATTTCTTTTTCCTCAACTTTTTCAATTGTCAGCACCCAAACAAACAAATATCTAAACGCCGAAATACCGGGAATTCAAGCACTTTGGCAATCTCATCCAGCAAGCCCTCAGAGATGCCGAGGAAGTCCTTCCCGGGGTCCTTGTGAACCGGAACTCCGAGCTTGGACAGCCTCCAGATCCCCTCGAACTTGTTCTTGACCTGAACTAGAGTTTCCTTGTGCTTGGATTTCAGCTTCTTCTTCTCCGACGGGTAGCGCTGTTTGCCGGTCCTCTTGGCGCAGAGGACTCGCAGTGTTTGGGGACGAGGATAAGGGAGTCTCCGGGAGGGATAGTGGAGTTCTGGGTCAGGGTACGGAGGGTGAAGAGGAAGAGTACAGAGCTTGGAGAGAAGGAGGGACATTGCTGCAGAGAGCGAGCGCAGGTGTTGTTCAAGTTTGGGTTGGGATAAGGAAAATTTTACGTAAATGAGGGTTTTAAAAATAAATAAATAAATAAATAAAAAGGTCATGATCTGTAAAGGCGACATTGCGGCGAAATTGCGGCGACATTTTCATCTGTAAAGGCAACTCTCTTACACCTGCTTTCCGTGTAGCAAAAACGACACCTTCCCGCCCCAATAAATTATACATAAAATGGTCTAATTACGGTGTCGTTTGCTTCTTCTTGTAGACGTAACTCTATCTGTGTGACGCGCGCGGTTGCTCAGATCACGCTAAATGACTACTTAGAGCAAAAGTTTAACCAAATTGTGTCCTTTTCAGAATTTGATATAATATCATCTCAGATATAATTTTTTTCGTTTTTTTTTTTAATCTTTAAAAGTTATAGTTTGATGACACACCGGAAAATGTTGTGTATCATATAATGGATAATATATATATGATTCCAAATTACTAGACAAATTACATTAAGTTAAACTTAAATCTTTTCATGAAAAGTTGTAAAAGTTGCCTGTTGTGAATGGCCTTGAGTCTCTTTCTTGTAATTAATTTCAAGACTATTTGGCATCTCAATTAATGTTGACATTATATACTTGACCCGTGTTAACCATTAACATTTTAACATATTAACTAAATAATACTATATGTAATATGATAATAGTGATTAGTGTGTGTGAGTGTGTGACATAAAGCGTTTTGCGTTATAATTTAAAAAATACTTAATTTAAAATAAGAAGAAGAAAAAAATACGCGATTGAAAAAAACCTAATTTTTAAAATTGTAATTATTAAAATTGAAATAACAAACTGACCATAAATAATATTACATAACACAATTTTTATTACTAATTTCTAAATTTTGAATTTTGAGTTTTTTATTGAATTTAATAATTTACTTGAATTTGAATTTGATCTATGGTATATAAGTGTAATCGTAGCCATCCAAAATGTTTTGATGATCTAATAACTGTTCGATGATATTAATGGATGACAACTATCAAGCATTTACTAAGAAGAATGTATATGGTGTAACAGAGACACCGTAAACTTGCTTTGTTTGATCTAATCTGACGAGTAATATTAAATGTTGAAAACGTATATATATGATCAATGGATCATATTAAACAAGCACACCAGATCTAAGTAGACACAGCCACATGGGATAACTTTTTGGTAAAACGAATCCAACCGTTAATATTTAAAATTTAATTATTTTTCCAAATCCAACGGTTGTAAATCTATCAGATCTCTCCATTCTCTCGACAGGTCTCACAGACTCTCCACCATCCTCCTCGCCTCCTTTCTCTGTTGCCGCTCCTACCACTCTCCCAGTGCCCCCAACAGCATCCACCACCACCACCACCACCACCACCGCACACCTCGACGCCTGGCTGAAGCTGAACGGCTCGTGCCCGGTTTCCAAGAACTTGCCGCTGCCAACCCCGCTGTCCACGCCGCTCTCGGAGGACGTTTCACTCTCGCACTACGCCGCAGATCGGAGGCGGAGGAGGTGATAAGATTTGTGGGTTTTTCTTTTCTTTTTGGGTTATTTTTTCTCCGTTTCTTCTTGGGTGGTGGGTGGTTTGGGGTTTTGCCGTTTGATGTGTTTGTTTGGTTGCCCAGAAAATATTGGGCGGATTTCTTAAAGTTAGGTTAATTTTATGGTTGTGATTAATTTTTGGTGGGTCGAGATTCCTTGTAAATGTGAGATTCCTTGCCGTTTGATGTGTTTGTTTGGTTGCCCAGAAAATATTGGGCGAATTTCTTAAAGTATGATAATTTTATGGTTGGGACCAATTTTGTTTGGTTGCCCAGAAAATATTGGGCGGATTTCTTAAAGTTAGGCTTAAATTTCGGCCATGGATGGTTGTGAGGTAAAATCTCTAGCCTCTTCTTGTAATTTTCGTCTTACTTGTGAGATTAGAAGTTAGAAATTGTGTGGATTTGTGAAGCTTTGGTTTTGGTCTGAATTTGGGGGAATTTTAGTAAGAAGCCTAATTCCTAAAATTAATGTGGGGGCTTTTATGTGTAGTAGATTGCTATGCATTATACAAGTTCCGGGTTATTGAATTAATGGGTTGAAACTCTAATTATACCTATTGGTAAAATATGAACATAAATCCTAATTTTATATAATTTGAATTAAATTTGGGGCTTTTGGTATGTGAACACTAGGAATGCTATTTGAATGGGTTAATTACATTTAAAGTGTTAATTAATTATAGACTTTCATGGGTTCCATGGAAATTGAAACCTATGGGGTTAAGGTTCTAATATGTCATATTAGAGTCATAATGATTATTGTAAGTGTTATGAGTATTATTAAATTGGGGGCAAATTGCTAGATTAAATGGCTTAGGAAGAGAATAACAATTATAGTGTTAAAGTGTAATGCCTAACCTAGAGTCTATGTATATCATATATGTCTCAAGATTTAGTGATTTAATATATTATGATGTAGAATCATAGTTTAGTGTAACAAAGTTATTAGATAATTAATGCATTAGCTTATATATATGTATTAAATGTAAGTAAGGATTTTTAGGGCTTTAGTTGAATAGATTTGGGGTCACCTATAGAACGTGATACTTGTAGTGCTCAAGTATTTTTAAATAGTGAGAGTTGTTGAGTTAAGAATAGAGCTTAATTATGTGTTTATTACCTAAATGCTTAGGTGCATTGCGGTTGAGTCAAGAGTTCACCAAAGGCCGAAGGGTACCCAAGCGAACATTGTAAGTATTTTACTTACTGGGCAAAAGATACTTTGTTTTGCGTTTACCTTCAAATTTAAAATCGTGCTTTACGTGTAGCTGGGTGGATAAGCCGAATTGTAGAGCAGCCATTTATGTTGTGCCCTTTCAAGTACTTGCTCATCTCCTTAAAAATCAACTGAGCTTAACCCACATTATTGGAGCCGTGGTCATGGAAGCCATGGTGAAGAAATATCAACAAAAGTTGCGGAAGGTTAGAGACGAGATAAACCATTGGGACAACTGCCAATCCCGTTTACTGTCACAGTTCAAGAACGCCTCCTCCATCATCGAGAGGTTGCAGGTTACTCTATTATGACCCACCCTAATTTTTCTTTTATTTTTTATATACAGTTATTACTTTTTTTTTCCAAAATATATATTTAAGACTTTTGACTGTTGTCTATGATCAGGTGATTGAGGACTCCAAAAACTATGGTTCCCTGAATTGCATGGATGACATCGTAAACGCAGTTCTGACAAAGCAGGTGGAGTCTTTGGAGGCTATTTTGGTTTCCATGAAAAAAACCATGTAATTGTTCAAAATTCGTTTTATTTGTTATTGATTAGCGAGTTAAATATGCATATCAGTTGTTTGATAAATGTACTTTGAGAACATAGGAGTTTAGTTGCAATAAATTGAAATCAGGTAAGTCAACGGATAATGGATATAAGTGTATACTAAATTTTTTCCCACTCATGTTTTGTTGGCTCAGCATTTACCACGTCCAGTTTTCCCTTTATCTCATTAATTTTTATGATTTGCTTTAGGGAAGAGTTTCATGGAATTGTTTTGTCAATCGAGAAGATTCATCGAGATAGTAGACAACAAATTAAAGGTGGTTCTAGTAAACTGAGTGCAAAACAACTGCAGCAACGAGTCGGCATAAAACCTTGTATTGCTGATTGCTTAGATGGGCTTATGGTTCTTTATGATATGCATCATTCAGAGTATGAACTTTTCTATGTTGGGAAACTCTAGAATATGCCATTTAAACTTTGTGTTATATATTTTTTAGAACCATGAACAAATTTACAGCCTGCTCTATTCTCGAGATGTGAAATGAGGTATTAGGAGTGCTTAATCAATTGGGTTAACATGTTTATTTATGACACACAAACAAGTGTACCCTATGGACGGTGTCATATAAAATTTTCTTTGAATTTGTTAATGATCGTAGTCCTTAAATACAATAAGAGAAAATTAATAGCTAGTGAGAGGTCCCGTATTGCTGCTAGATTCAGCCTCATGATCAAATTTTGTAGTGGGGTCAAAGTTAGTTAACTTGGATTATTAATGACTTGCGTACTTTTTGTTTGCCAGGTACCGTCTTAAAGCATCAGTGGTTTCAGCACTATCAACACTTACCTTCAAACCTAGGTGTGCACAAAAAACTGTTCTAAATAAAAATATATGTGTTTGTTTAATTTGTTAAGGAACTCAGGTTTTTCAAACCTAATCCAACTCTAAGCTCTAAGTTGGTCTGAATTTTTCATTATACATCTCCTTGATTCATCTTTATTGTATGCTAAAAGACCTATATTTTAGTATATTCTTTAAAGTTGATTAAGCATATGCAAAGGATTTTGTAGTCAAAGCCAAAAGAGAAGCAACTGTAAATACTAAGAAACACCCATAAGTTCATAAACCCCTTCCATCTCTTCATTTCTTAAACTTTTCATTTTCTTCCTTCCTTTCTTTGTTACTTTTGCTTTTCTTGGGGGAGGGGGATTTGTAAGACGGATATTACTGAACTTGGCCGTTTTTCATGATTTTAGCTAATTTGACCGGAAAAGAAATGAAAACTTACTTATTGGGGTAATCTGCTGAGTTATATCCATTCATATGTCATCTGATCTTGGATAATTAGACCTGCCATATATTTTCTCAACTATTATTTATTGCAATTTTGGTCAATGTGTTTATGTTAGCATGTATCTTGATTTGTTACGTAGTTCCGTGCTTTGTATGCATTCTATTGTTATTTGGCCTTGACATGTATGTTGGGTTTGTCTACATTGCAGTGCAAGTGACCTTTGTGCTCTCCAGCAACTCCTGGTTGATCAGCCTAACATCCCCAAAGACGAAGGTATGCATAGGATACAAATGATAGAACTTCAATTAATTAAAAGAAACATATGGACAACGCATGAGAAAAGGGAAATACTGGTTGTTGGCCATTGATGAGGGCTGCCAACTGGGTTGCTGGGTTATTGACATCAATTCGTATAAAATTTTCTATAGTTAAAGAAGACATTGGCTCAGGGATGTAGTTATTTCTTTTACCTTACCAAGTTTTGTAGTTTATTTATAGTGTCTTTGGGAAAGCTATCTATCATAAATATTTGCTTATTATAATACATTTTTCATTTAATTGCCTCACTTTCCCTGCAGTTCAATCCATCTTTGATATCATATTTGCAGAAGAAATCTGTTGATTCACCATATGATTGGGTAGACAGTTTTGTATCTTGGATACCTGATGATGCGGGAAGACGAGAATTAACTAGGTCTTTAGTTTTATATAATTATTAATTATTTAGATGTAGTGTTTAATTTCAATTTTAAGAGTTGTATTATTTTAGAATTCAATAATGGGTTTGGCCCAAAATCAGTCAAATGAAAGTTAAAATTTAGTCATAGAACAAAGGTTTTGTCAGTGCTCTTTTGTACTCCAATGGAGAAAGCAGGCTATTGAGATGGCTGATGGGTATTATATTATGCTTAATTTCACATGTTTATTCTTGTAGCCTTTATTCTTTTTTGATATTATTTGTTTTTTCGATTGTTTATCTTATTTTCTTTCATGTTGCCTCTGCCCTCTCTGTTACACGCCGGCCTTTATACAATCATATGTATCAACTTTGGACCAACTGGTTGTAGCATCGTGGCAGGTTTAATTTGTTGAAACTGTTTGGCCAGCCAAAATATATGACTGAAAATTTAGACTTTTGAAGCAGACGAAATTTTGTTTAATAAATAAAAAAAAGCACACCTTTCTTTCACTGATGGGCCTTTCTTTACCCTATTGAAAACATCCTAATTCAACCATATTGAAAACAATATGGGCCTGGTTCTGAAAAATCAATCTTAGAAAGAGACATCATAACTTGGATCTTAGCTTGTTTTACAAGTTTTTCTCTGTTTTGAATGATATAGAGAAGCCCGATTACAAAACAATTACAACATGACAAACCCACCAAGATAACTAATCTGGCCCAATACGTTTACCCTTACAAAGTAAGTTGGCAGCCCAACTCATTAGTAAAAAGAATCCATATCATCTACAATTCATTAGTACAAATTTTGATTCTATTCGCCTGCTCAGAGTTATAAACAGAAAATCACGAGTTGTTTCAGAAAATCACATGGATTGTTTTCTCTTGAAAGGGTAAACAGTAAACTGCATTACACATTATCTGATCAGCTTTACCCTGAACATTTTGTTTTAGAAAAATGTTTGGGGTTAATAATTTGTCTATTTTTTATTTTTTTAATATTATCTTATGTGTAGTCTACATAAGTCTACAAATCTAATGATTAATTTATAAGATAAGATAAAAAAATATTAATACCAAACATTTCTTTTCTTTTTTTAATTCGTTTTTGCTACGACCTATGTTCCTCACACCAAAATCATGTCCTCAAGCCAAAATCATGCTTTAGAGTTCAGTTTTAGATGTACAGTGTAAACCAACCAACAAACCAAAAAGGATTTATATCTTCCACTTTTTTTTGGTTTTCCATCTCAACAAAGTCCATCACACCTCCCTTCTATCGCCGTTTACATTCAAAATCTCAAATTTGGAACCAAATATCTAAAAACTATGAAGGCAAAACCACCCGACCATTGGAATGGACCGTTTGGGGAATGTGCGGTTTTGGGAAGATTAGAGATGATTAGTATAATTATTTAGAGAAAGGTACTTTTTTGGAAGACTTTTTTGGGTTTTATTTTTAGTTTCCTTGGTGGTTTCTTTTAAGGGAATATTTGAAATTCGGTTGTGACAGAAAACTTGAATTTTCTGCCCTCCAATGAGAGAATGCCACGTCAGTTAAAGCATAAAAGTGCACAAAATTTGCCTACAATTAAAACACTATATCCCGGCCCAGAGATCATTGGCACCGTCAAAATCCCAGCATCAAAGATCGCCTCCGGCAAGCATCGCCGGCTGGTTTGATATCATTAGAACCACTGACAGTTGGTGAAGAAGCCAAGAGATGAGATCTCTTATGGTCGCCAAGTGCTTGTCCAAAGCCAAACACTTTGTCGCAAAATGGGCATTCGAAGATTCTCTCATTACCGCCATGGCTGGCTTCGTCTCTGTAGCAAATGGTTTTGTGACTTTCCAAAGCTTGATAAGATCGAAAAGTCTTCCTACATTTCTCACACCAATGCTTTCCTTGAACCCTCCGGTTCTTCCGATTCCTTAATCTTATCGATCGTTGTACTTGTGTTTTTATCCTGTTCTTTATCATGTTCCCCATTGTTTCTTCTCATCCTGATGTCCTTTGAAAGCATCATGAGGCATATCGCAACATCTTCCTTCGGCGACTCCGACAAACTAGGTTTTCTCAACTTCGCCTTCTTCACTGATTCCAAGTCGGGAGTAGTACTCTGCCTCTCTCCAACAACACCCGGTTTCCGATTCTGCTTGGATCACTGTGCCGGCCACCCCCCAGTAGACATGGGGTGGTTGGTCCTCCTCACTTGGGGCCTTCCAATTTTATTTTATTTTTAAACACATTAACTAATATTTTAAATCAATAATCAGGTGTAGTTGTGTTTATTTTGCAAACTTAAGTTTGGTAGGATTAGGCTAGGTGGCAACTTCTTATTGGTGACAAAAATTCCCTCTTTTTTGCCACTACCGAATGATGTGCTGGATTGGACTAGTTACAAGTGTCAAATTGACTGAGTGATAATTTTGGAAATGGTTCACGTTGCCTATAAAAATTCCCGCAATTTGATGTAACAAGACGTCCAAGCTGTAATCTTTAGGAACAAAAAACACTTTTTTTACATTTTTTTTTTTTTTTTTTAAAGAAATCAAATATAAGAGTGAGAACATGTCTGTTCAATTATATAATAAATATATATATATATTTTTCAAAAATAAATATATATATATATATATATATATATATATATATATATATATATATATATATATATTTTGGTGAGGATGCTATGTTGTATGTGTATGCATAAATTAATATTTTTTTATGTGTATTTTCACTCTTATATGTCTTGTTGCCAAAGCCCTTAATTTGTCTCTATCATACCATCATCTTCCTTATCTATATTGCCAACGCCCTTGATGTGTTATATCATATGATCTATTTGTTTATAAATATTATTACTACATACATCTTTTTATGTGCTAGCTTTAACACAAAACTAATGATATGGAAGAGTGAAATACACAAGAAAGAGACCAGGAATTATACAATGCCGGCCAAATATATATATATGCATCCATGTCCCACACCTCCAAATAAATGCCGGCCGTTTGATCTCTTCCTTTGTCTCTCTTGCACCTAGCTATCAATAACTTTACTGTAGAGAGAGAGTGTTTGAGCGTCAGCCATGGAGGAAGCTAGGAGGGTGGAAGAAGGGTTTGGTCACAAATCACCTTCCAAGAAAGAAGATGATCATGACAAGGCTTGAAAAGTAGATAGAAGTGACGGTGGAGATTGCATAGACCATGAGAAAGACAATAGGGGGCAAGTGCTTGGTGATCAGCCAGTTGAACAAAAGGGGGAAGAGCAAGAGGGTTGCAACCTTGGACGCTTTTAGAGGCCTTACCATAGTGGTTTGTATAGACTATAAATTTTACACTTCATGTTCAAAACTTTTTAGAGATTGTTTGTTGCATTATGGTTTAAAAGTGTTACGATGTGTTACAATCCTAGGTCTATTAGTAATCTATTAGTAGTCTCTGCCTTGTCTCTTAAATTGGTTAAGAGTAATCTTTATTATTTCCATATGATTGTTATTTTTCCCTATTTCTTGTTAAGTGTCGTAGTTCTTAAATAAATAGGTTTTCCAAATCCTTGTTGGAGTTGTAAGGTATTTCCTTTATGATGGTGCCTTATGTCTCCCAGTCCTAAAAGTATAGGTTTACAAACTCTAGATCTAGAGTAAATCTATGTCGGTTGTAACCTCTATTTAAAGCAGACTTTTGCAATAATATTGGCAGAGAATATTTCAGTAAAATCAACACTTTGTGTTGTGAGGTTTGGGGTCTCTCTAACGATCTCAATTTTCTGCAATCATAGGTAGGAAACGCAGGACTAGTCCTATTTTTCCACGTACCCAAGGTCCCGTTACGAGATCTATTACTCAGGCTCGTAACAACATGGTATCAGAGCATGGTATATCTTCCGCATCGTCTTCGCCTGCTGAGGAACGGCTAGAACGTTTGGAGACTATTGTTGCAAACATGAGTTCTAAGTTTGATCAACTGCTAGAGGATCGGCGCACCAACACTGAGATTGGGTCTTATAATCGTAACGGAGGTCCACGGATAACTCAGACAGGGTCGGGAAGCAAGGGATCGACAATCCCTAAAGTGGCTAAATTGGATTTTCCACGATATTGTGGAAACGAAGATCCGACCAGTTGGATTTACCGGGTCGAGCAATTCTTTGAATTTCATAAAACAAACGAAGAGGACAAGCTATCTCTGGCAGCCTACCATCTGGATAGTGATGCGCAGCTATGGTACCAAATCTTTCGTGGGGAAGAAAAGGAGCTCACGTGGGACACCTTGAAAGAAGGTCTCAATGCCAGGTATGGGCCAACCCTTTATGAAGATTTTTTTGGTGATCTATCAAAATTGAAACAGGTTGGAACAGTGTGAGACTATCAGGTTCAATTTGAGCGACTTCTTAGTCGTGTGGGCAAACTGTCTCTCCAACACCAGTTGGGATGTTTTATCAGCGGGCTCAAAGACACCATACGCACAGAGGTGCAAGCATCACGACCTGCAAGCCTCACTGCGGCTGTAGGGCTGGCACGGCTGTACGAGGCCAAGCAACACGACCAACGTCGAGGACTGTTGTCGGAAAACCGGAGAAACCCCGACCTACCGCCCATGCCATCATCGATGCTCACTCGGGCCAAGAATCCTCAAATAAAAAAACTCACACCAGAAGAGATGAAAGACAGGAGGGAGAAGGGGTTGTGTTTTAATTGTGATGAAAAATACTCACCTGGCCATAGGTGTGCTAAGTTATTCTGGCTTGAGCTGCAGAATGAGGAGGAAGAACCCCACACTGGCAGGAGCAATTTTGATAATCCAGAAATTTTCAGGGAAGAGGAAGAACCTGCAATTTCATTACACGCTATCACCGGAATTCAGGGCCCTCGCACGATGCGGTTGAGAGGCGTTGTGGGTTGCTGCAGAATTGTGCTCCTTGTCGACAGTGGGAGCACACATAATTTCATCAGTTCAGCCACAGCCCGGAAGTTGGGCATCACACCGGCGTTGACAGGGAAGATGGAGGTGCTCATGGCCAACGGAGAGAAGCTTTCAAGTGGGGGGGTCTGCCGAGGAGTAACCATTTGTTTGGGGGAGTACCAATTTACGGTGGATTTTTATGTGCTAGAAATTGAAGGGTGTGAGGCTGTCCTTGGAGCCGTGTGGCTAAGAACATTGGGACCCATCTTGTGGGATTTCTCTAACTTGTGGATGAGTTTTAAGTGGGGAGGAAATAAGGTCTTTTTGCAGGGAATTTCAACACCTAAGGACAAGATTGTGGATGGGCCCAATTTCCTTAAGTTGCTACGTGGGTGTCATAGGGGTGCTGTGCTACAACTCAAGGTTGTCCATTTGGGAGATAAAATAATTAAGGATGAAGAGGTAAACCCGGATATCCAGGTCCTGTTAAAGCAATATTCAGCTTTGTTTCAGGAGCCTAAAGGCTTACCCCCACCAAGGGCTCATGATCACAAAATTCCAGTTATACCCAGTCAAGGCCCAGTTAGCGTTCGCCCTTATCGGTATCCGTTTTATCAAAAGAACGAGATAGAGAGCCAAGTCTCCAATTTGTTGAGCTCCGGAGTAGTAAGAGTTAGCACAAGCCCATACTCTTCGCCAGTACTATTGGTAAAGAAACATGATGGATCATGGAGGTTATGCGTAGACTACCGAGCTTTGAATCAAATCACAGTCAAAGATAAATTTCCCATCCCAGTGATTGATGAGCTTCTAGATGAGTTACATGGGGCCCAAGTTTTTTCAAAATTGGACTTACGCTCCGGTTACCATCAAATTAGAGTCAATCCATCGGACATTGAGAAGACCGCTTTTCGAACCCACCATGGGCATTATGAATTTCTAGTGATGCCGTTTGGCTTAACCAATGCTCCATCAACTTTTCAGGCTTTAATGAATGATATCTTCCAAAAGGTACTTAGAAAATTTGTTTTAGTTTTCTTTGATGATATTTTAATTTATAGCAAAAATTGGGCGGACCACTTGCATCACATAGCTCAAGTTTTTGAGATTTTACACACCCACCAACTATTTGTGAGAAGAGATAAGTGTCAATTTGGCAAATCGGAAGTATGTTACTTAGGTCACATTATTTCTCCTCAAGGGGTGTCAATGGATCCAAGGAAAATTGAATCAGTTATGGGGTGGCCCAAGCCCACGTCTCTCAAGGAGCTTAGAGGGTTCCTAGGCCTCACAGGGTACTATCGAAAATTTGTCCGTGGATATGGTGCTATTGCCAAACCCTTAACAGAGCTACTTAAGAAGAATGCATTTGAATGGTCATCTCTAACAGAAGAATCTTTCAACCGATTAAAGTTGGCCATGACCCAAGCTCCACTTTTGGCTCTACCGGATTTTTCCAAACGCTTTGTTGTAGAATGTGATGCTTCGGGGATGGGCATTGGGGCTGTACTATTACAAGAAAATAGGCCTATAGCCTATTTTAGCAAAGCAATTAAAGGGCGGGAGTTGGGCCTATCTACATATGAGAAGGAAATGTTGGCCATAGTTTCGGCTGTCCAAAGATGGAGACCTTATTTATTGGGCTCAAAATTTATTGTTCGCACGGATCAAAAGAGCCTGAAATTTTTATTGAATCAAACTATATCAACCTCCGCCCAACAAAAGTGGTTGGTGAAATTATTGGGGTATGATTATGAAATTGAGTACAAGCAAGGCAAAGAAAACTTAGTTGCAGATGCTTTGTCTCGAATAGAGGGCCCAAAATCATTGATGGCTATTTCTCATCCAGTTCCTCATTGGCTTGAACCTATCCAAAAGGAAATCCAATCAGATCATGAATTGCAAGCTTTAGTGGTAAGAATACAAGAGGGAGAGGCGGTGGGCCCATGGAAATTCAAAGAAGGCCTGATTTTCTTTAAAGAGCGAGTGTATCTGTTGAGCACTTCTTCTCTTATTCAGCCCATCATTGCAGAAATTCATAGGAGCACACATGAAGGTTTTTTCAAGACTATGAAGAGGCTAAGGGCAGTGTTTTATTGGCCTAAAATGAAAGAGCACGTCAAGGCATTCATTAGACAGTGTGACGTGTGTCAACGACACAAAACAGAGACAACAATGCCTTCAGGCCTCTTACAACCATTGCCTATCCCTATTAAGGTTTGGGCTGAAGTTTCAATGGACTTCATCGATGGGTTACCTAAGTCTCATGGAAAATCGACTATTTTGGTGGTTGTTGATAGACTTACTAAATATGGCCATTTCATTCCTATAAGTCATCCTTATACAGCTCCACAAGTCGCTTGGGTTTATTTTGACAATATCTTTAAATTGCATGGCATGCCGGAATCCATTGTGTGTGATAGGGATCCAACGTTTACAAGTCGTTTTTGGACAGAACTATTTTCACTCCATGGAACTAAATTCAATTTTAGTTCGGCTTATCATCCGCAAACTGACGGACAGACCGAAGTTCTCAATCGCACAGTCAAGATGTACTTGCGATGTTTAACAAGCTCGCAGCCTAAGGAATGGGTTATTTGGCTTCCTTGGGTTGAATTTTGCTATAACACTAGTACCCATTCAGCCCATAATCTTACTCCCTTTGAGTTGGTATATGGACGACCTCCTCCCACTTTATTATCATATGTAAAGGGGACGGCACTAGTAGAAGCTGTTGAAAAAAAATTGGTGGAACGAGATTAGCTTCTTAGGGAAGCACGTAACAAGTTGATACAAGCTCAGAATCGGATGTCCCAAATTTACAACAAGCATCACAAAGAGAAGCAATTTAATGTAGGAGATTGGGTTTATCTAAAACTACAGCCCTATCGTCAGTCTTCTGTGGAGTTTCGAAGCAATGTCAAGCTTTCTGCTAAATATTATGGTCCTTTTAAAATTTTTTTAAAAATTGGATCCGTTGCTTACCTGCTCGATTTGCCCAAAGATTCTAAGTTACATCCTGTTTTCCACATTTCAGTCCTTAAGCAACATGTGGGTACTGCAGAACCTACAGAGATTGAGCTGCCTGTTGTTCCTGATTCACCAATTCAGCCTCAATCTGTCCTAGAGCAGAGGGTGCGCAAGGGTGTAGTGGAGATTCTAGTCCACTGGGTGGGATTTTCCCCTGCGGATGCTTCATGGGAAAACAAGGATGACTTCATTTCTCGATTCCCAAATTTTGTCCTTGAGGACAAGGACACTTCCAAGGAGGGAGGAATGTTACAATCCTAGGTCTATTAGTAATCTATTAGTAGTCTCTGCCTTGTCTCTTAAATTGGTTAAGAGTAATCTTTATTATTTTCATATGATTGTTATTTTTCCCTATTTCTTGTTAAGTGTCGTAGTTCTTAAATAAATAGGATTTCCAAGTCCTTGTTGGAGTTGTAAGGTATTTCCTTTATGATGGTGCCTTATGTCTCCCAGTCCTAATAGTATAGGTTTACAAACTCTAGATCTAGAGTAAATCTATGTCGGTTGTAACCTCTATTTAAAGCAGACTTTTGCAATAATATTGGCAGAGAATATTTCAGTAAAATCAACACTTTGTGTTGTGAGGTTTGGGGTCTCTCTAACGATCTCAATTTTCTGCAATCATAGGTAGGAAACGCAGGACTAGTCCTATTTTTCCACGTACCCAAGGTCCCGTTACGAGATCTATTACTCAGGCTCGTAACACGATGTGACGTAAAAGTATATATATATATATATATATATATATATATATATATATATATATATATATATATATATATTTTCAGGCAGTAGCTATGGCTCAAACCGGACATTCCACAGCGGATGGGAACCCCGATGGTCACGCTCAAGGGGAGAAATTACACTGGTCGCCCCTTCCCATCCTTTAAATTAGAAAAAAAAATATATATATATATATATATATATATATATTATTATATTTGCATTTTCTGACTCTTGAATCCATGACTTACTACATTTTTAATTTGCTACTTTATGCTTAGGTCTTTGAGAGTAATCTGCTACTCCATTTTAGCATTTTAGTATTTGTTATGCTTCTACTTGGTGGTTCATTACATATCATAAGTTGTTTAATTAAAGAAGTTGAATAATAATGTGAACAAAATTTCCTAATCTTTATCTAGCCTATTCACATTAGCTTGATTGCTTCACAAATTTATATATCCAACAACTTTTTTAAAGTTAATGCTGCCACTAATCTTGCAACAAGACTCTTGCTTGATCAGAACTAGAAAAACTGACAGAATTAAGTAGATTTAAAGAAGTCATTCCAGTACTCTTATAGCATTCCTGGAAATTAGAAAGAAAAGAAAATAATATATATATATATATTTTTAATTTTTAATAAATTCAGATGTGTTTTATGATCCCAAGGTGGGTACTTCTACATTGTCACTAAATGACATAGATTTGGAGTTGGACAAAGTTTGGGAATTAGACAAGCGAATGACAGGTTGTAGGTACGAGATGAAAGATATACAAAAATTGAAGAGACTTGACGGATTTTAAGATATTATGTAACGTTGGATTGAAAGCAAAATGTTGGAAGTAGAAAGTGGTGAAAATTGGAAGATGAGGGAACTGATAGAGAGGAGGTTCTAACTCAGGAGTTTACTGTCATACACAACAAGCGAAATATTAATTCTTCCTGCACAAGATTAATATTTATGAGTAAGAGTATTTTAGCGATCATAGTTTAAAACTCTTACAACATAATAGGTTTCTATTTGAAAGTGTTGATTAAATGATTAAATTTACCTATTTATATCATCTTAAGCTTTTAAAACAAATAGTAGTTTGACATGGTATTAGTGTCAAAGGTCTAAGTTCAAACCTTAACTCTGTTAGTTATCTTAATTTTAATTAAATATTTTACGTATTAGACCTCACATATTAAAATATATAATATTTTGTCAACAGGATAGTCATTGTGCAATGGGGGCAGGTAGGGGTGTAAGATGAGCCCAGCTGCTTGTGAACTTGGCTCGACTCAGTGAAACTCTCGGTTCAAATAATAAATGAGCTGTTCGTGAATACAATAATATGTTCAAATATCAAATGAGACATACTCGTATGAACTCGGTTCGGCTTGGATAAACTTGTATAATCTCATATAACTTCATTTTTATAATAAAAATTAGTATTATTTTAATTGTGTAATAAGAACATCTTAAGTGAGAGGGAATTCTCTACTTAATATGATAAATATAACTTGAATTGTTGTTGTTGTGGGTTTAGTTTTAGAGATTTATGTGTATATATGAGTGTGCTTGTGAGTATGTATGGATATATGTGTGTGCTCGTGCCCAGGGATGGAAGCAGAGTTTAGTATGAGCAGAGGCCAGGGGCCAATAAATTATGTTGTTAGGAGCCAATATGCCAAAAAAAAAAAAAAAAAAAAAAACCTTATAAATTATTATTTTTACCTTCATTTTTTTTTTCTTATGAGTTTATTTTTTGACGTGTTTTTTTTTTTTTTTTTTTTTCTTGTGAGGGATATCCCGCGATCCAAGTGTTATTTTGTGTTGATGACGTGAGAGAGAAATTGATTTTAGAATATTTTTCATAAAGAAAAAAAAAAACAAAAAAAAACAATATTTAAATATAATAATAAAAGTGGATAACGAAAATAAAATAAAACAAAAAAGTAATTTGGATAACTAAAATAAAATAAAATAAAAAAGTAATTTTTAATTAAAAATGTTTCATGATAGGTTGATATAGACATTTGTTTGATGGTAGACATTCATGGAAAACAGGAGACAAGTGATAGAAGAACATTTGGTGCCAAGAAAAACTGGAATACCAATTTGTCCAATCAATGAATTAGACATACATGAACATAATCCTATTGAGCTAAGTACATATATCATGTATATATTATTTTTTGAATTATTTTTTTAGGAATAAAAGGGGGAGCCTGATTAATTTTATTTTCTTTTAATAAATTTAGATATATGTTTTGATCATGGGTTGGGAATTTGTGCATGTTCATCCCCCACTATATAGGATCGGATCTATTCACTCCAATTTTTTTAAATCTTATTCTTCTTTTTCTTTTCACCAGTCTTAGCTTTGTTGTAAGAAAGTGGGGGCCAAAGATGATGAATGAAGAACTGCATGGTATACTAATTCAAATCATGTTGGAGAGTTTCTTCTTCATAAAAATTATAGTAGGTTTCAGTGCTAGTATTTTATTTTGATATAGATAATTAATGTTGTCTACTTTGCTTGTAATTTTATTTTCATGTTGATTTTTTTTTTTTTTTTTTTTTTTGGCTTCACATATCACTTTTTGACACTATTATCAGGTTAAAAGATCAACTATACAATTTTGAAGAATATTTTTCAAGAGAATAGCTAAGAGTATTTTCTATGTACTTTTTTATATGTTGATGGTATATTATGTTCTGACATATTTTTCTTCATAAATATTAGTTTTCAATGCAAGTAACAATTCGTCAATAGTAAATGTAAAATCATATAAATTGTATATTTGTGGGAAAAAAAAATGTAAAATCACTTTTTGTGATGTATTTATTTACAATAAGCTTAATGTGTCCTATCAAAATGTTTCAAAAGCTTCTTGAAGTAGGCATAAATAACAAATATACCAAGGAGGGTTTATCCTATAACAATTGAGATACATTTTTCTCAACATCCGTGAACAAAATCGGGATTTTTTTTTTTCCCCATAAATCTAATATAATGGGGACATAAAAATGGAAGATGAAGCAAATCAAGGTATCTCAACAAAAGTTTGAAAAACAAGAGTGTTACTAAAAAATAAAAAATAAATAAATAAAGCAATTGTTATTTTTAAGTCTTGACATTACCCTACGGCCTCAACCAAAAGGAATAATCTCCATCTTGTCTCAATGGACCGTGGAGCACATGATGGGTGAAAGAAACAAAGATGTCCACATGGTATCTATGGACTTACCATAAAGGCCGACCAGGATTAACCCAACACACAGTTATCACTACTATGAATCTAGGACTGAAATCCCTATCAAAAGCCCCTTTTTTGGTCCTGTCTATAAATTAATTGCCCCGTCACAAAATCTAGTGTCAAACACTGTTTCAATTAGAGAGAGTAAAGAACAATTAAGGGTGTCAAGGCAGTTATGATTACGTAACCGCCTTAGCGGTTAGTAGATTTCACTAACCGCAACCGCTAACCACCTAGCGGTTAATTGTTAGCGGTTAGTGAAATAGCTAACCGCTCGCTAACCACTTTTTCAAAATTGGCTTTTTTTTGGGCTTTTTGGGCTTTCTTTAAGCATTTTTGGGCCTTTTTGAGCTTTTTTTTTACCCTCTTTTTTTTTTTTTTTGCATTTTTAGTGTAATAATGCTTTAATTAAATTGTAGTTATAAGTAATATATTGTTTAATTCAATTGAATCAATTGTTATTATCATTGTACATGAATCATATGATTAACTTGTAGACTTGTGACTTATGAGTTATGTCATATTATATATGTATTATTTATTATTATATAATCATATGATTTAATAATCAATTCATCATGTGATATAATCATATCAATTATAGTGATAATATATAAATTACTAAAATTATAATGATAATACATTAATACTTAAATTGTGTTTATAAGTAACACATTGGTCATTGTTTAATCCAATGTCAATTACTTAATTTGATATTATACGAATCATATCATCATTGTACATTAATAATATGATTCACTTGAAGTCTTGAATAAAGTATTTGAATTGTCATTGAATCATATGATTAAGAATTGATATTTTACATTTATATTATTCATATGCATATGTAGACTTATATAGATTTATAACATACATAAACTTATAAGTTCATAACATACATTGAAAATAAGTCTCTAGATATTTAATTGTTGTATTAGTATAAATTGGTATACTTATAAGTTATGTCATATTATATATGTATAATTTGTTATTATATAATCAAATGATTTAATGATCAAGTGATTATATGGTATAATCATATAAATTATAATGATAATATATTAATACTCAAATTGTGATTTAATTATTTTTTTTAAAAAATTGTGATTTAATGATCAAGTGATTATGTTATAGGTATAAATATTTTTATAATTATAATTATAAAAATATATTATATAAAAAAGGTGGTTAGTAAACCCAATAACCGCTAGGCGGTTACAGCGGTTAGCAGTTAATACAGTTAAGCAGTTAAGCGGTTAGCGGACGATTTTTAACCGCCCGCATTGACACCCCTATAAAGAAGAGGCAGAAAGAAAAACAAATGGTTAGCATAAAAGAAGAGGCGCACTGCGAAAGGCTTCAAGTTTACAATTAGACACAGAAGCGAGGGGGGCCGAGTGGGCTCTCAGGGACTTCTTGTTTGTAGGGGTGAAATAGCGGTTGCGGTTAGTGGCTAAAACCGCTAACCGCAACCGCCTAGGCGGTACCGAGTAGCGGTTAACCACCCCGGTTAGCGGTTAACCGCTTTGGAATAACCGCTTTTTTTGGGCTTTTTTCTTTGGACCGATTTTGGGCTGGGTTTGGGCCGGTTTTGGGCTCACTTTAAACATTTTTTTTCTCATTTTAAACATTTTTTTTTCCCTTTCCATGGCCATTTTAGCATTAAAAATTGCTATATACCAAAATCTTGTTGGCCACCTTCTACAAATCTACACATCATATAATATACAAATAAAATTACAACAAAATCATCACTTCACTTGTAGTCTTATACATAAACTCACAAGCAAGTTCATAAACTCACACATAGAAATAAAATAAAACACAAACAAATTCATAAACTCACAAGCAACCCAAAAAACCAACATATATGGTTAAACTTTAAGCTTGAGGCTCATTTCAATCAACCAAAAAAAGTTCATAAACTCACAACTTATTGTTATTATATATATAAAATATATAAATATATATTATATTTAAAAAAAAGCGGTTAGCGGTTAGCGGATTTCCAAAACCCACTAACCGCTAACAGCAACCGCCTAGGCGGTTAGCGGTTTTTACTAACCGCTTTCAAAGCGGTTTGGCGGTTAACGGTTATAACGGTTAGCGGTTGCGGTTAGGCGGTTTTAAATTTCACCCCTACTTGTTTGTCATCATGAACAACTTTACCACCAGTATTCTTAGTGAAGGTGTGATGCTCCAAAATATCAAAACCGTAAAAAGAAAATTTATTAAAAACAATCGCTCGTTTTAACCATAAAAGTTCTACTCTTTTTAGAAATCTTTTTATTTAAAAAATTGCCCAAAAGCCCATTTTTAGCTTCTGATCGAACACTCGCTGGGAGGCCACCGAATGTTCGAGCCCAACCCTCACGTTCGTTCAGGGACCACTCCGAACATTCGTTGACCAAATTATAAGCCACTGGGCATTGAACAAACATCCAACCTGCAACCCTAGAACCATCGTGTAATAGTACTGAATATTCGGTGACAGTTTGAAAAGCAATTTTAACCCATTATCCACCTTTTCAGACCAAGGCACGCCACTCCCTCTATAAATACACCCTCCTTCTCGCCCCAAACTCACCCCCTACACCAGAAACCCTAATCCTAAAGTGAGAAGAGATTTTAGAGAGAGAATGAGATATTTTGAGGTGGTTTGCAATTTTTAAGGTAAACTCTTCTAGATTTACTTAGTTTTCATGTTGTTCTTGTGATTTTCGATAAAAGGGAAAATGGTACATATACTTCAAATGTTCACAGTTTGCTAACTAGATACATTAGTAACATCACCTTGCCCATGGATCTATTAGCAGATGGTCCGAATACGAACACTAAGAAATGCCTATGGAATGACTAACGGAGAGCAAATTATGCATATATTATTGTTTAATAACCTTTTTGTCACTTGCTTTAATCCACGGGAACCTCTACCTCCATCTTCAAACCAGAATTGCCAAGAACCTGCGGGTAACAAAGGATCTTTTTCATTTAACTTGCATAAACAGTCAATACAAAAATACCTTAATACAAGGAGATCTTAGGCTCAAACATTGGGTACAAATATATATATTCCACGTGAATCTAACATGCCGAGACATTGGATTAACATTCCTTATAAATTAAGCAAGCAACAAAATGTACAATAGAAAATGAAGAATCAGCAGCACACCTACTTATGCAGAAGAGATGGTCAGCATAATCAGAAATAGCTAAGAGCTCAGCCAAGAATGTATAAGAAATGGATTCATTATCTAGCGAAACCTGATAGCTAGCTATGCTTTGTTGGACTATAAGTTTACAAAGGACAAATTAAAGAGACGTTTGACAAAATTCAAATGAAAATGCTATGCCCTAGAAATCTGTACATACTAAATCAATACAGAATCAGTATTATCAAACTCCCCATTTGACATCCTCAATAAACTCTTTCAACATCTCACCTAAAACAACATAAGCATGCCCCCTATTTTCATTAGGTTGTACTGAAAAAGCAGGAAGTGCAACCTATAAGTAAAACTTTTTCAGAATATAATCACATGAAATGTCCTTAAAAAATAACTAGTTCAAAGTATTTGGAAAACAAGCTAAGGAAAGTTTACATGGAAAGAATCTTATTTAAAGTAAAATTACACATACCTTCATGAAGTCGGACAAAACTAACAAAGAATCCTTTGTGTAGCCGGCTTCCTCAAGGACTTGATTCAGAACTTGCTGCACCAGACACCAAAAAAACCATGAATGCGAAAAAGATATATCAGCAGAGCGCGCACGCAAACACACACACACACACACAAATATATATATATATACACCAGCATATATAAGTGCCATACTTTTTTACGTTTCAAAATTACAAAGTATATTTGCAGTAATCAATATGATCTCCAAGCTTTCTAACGTTTCAAGATAAGACAAGTTCCTCCAACGATTCAATATCTCCAATTGCACATTCCATGCAATTGGATATTACTATAAGACATTAGAAGGTATTTTCAAGTTTATAGATCATTCCAAAAGGTCACTGGAGATAACTAACACAACTAAGTTTGGCATGTTAATAACCTTAAGTGATAGCCGATAGGTAATTAACCACGAAGTTCACTTCAGAGCAAAGAAAAACAAAACATTTAAACCTAAGATTCAACTAAAGCAAAGCTATTAATACCTATAACTATCGGAGACCTGAGTAACTTAAAAAGTAAACTTTTCTTATACAAAATGTATAGTTTCACACCTTTCAAAAGAAGGCTACTAATCAGAAGATGCATTCTTCAAGGATTTTCTAATAACAACTGACCTCCCTCTGTTGTTCAGATATATATTGTCCCGTCAAATCCCGCAAAACTTCCAGCATGTCATTCATCGCAACTCTTCCATTGCCATGCGAATCATAAACCTTAAAAATAACTAGAAAACAACAGGACATCATCATGCCAAAAATGGGCATTCACAAAAAACACAATTTCTATAAATATACATGACTTTACAAAAAGGAAAATACTTAGGGTACAGCTTTTACTACAATCCAACTTTTAATGAAAATGAGTACCACATGGATTGCCACTAGCCGTCCACATTTTATTAGCCAATGTGGTAAGTGTTACTTAGACTATCATATCAATTTATAAACGTAGTAAGCATAATGTGGACTTTCACATTGGCGATCCATATTTTAGTTACTGGCGTGCTAATGGCCATGAGGACAGTCACATCAATTTGTACAGGATTTGTAATAAAAGCTGCATCACACTCTTAGAAAACCTATATGTATGTATATGTATATAATCATCATCATAATTACATTCAATTTTCTGTTGCAAGGTGGCTCGAGGACTGAATGCGGACAAGAATGCCACAAATTCCTTGAAGTTTAACCCATCCAACATCCTCAACAATCTCTGGGAGACAAGTAATTGCAGCACAGCAATCTCAGTAACCAAAAATGAAAAATGCACACAAGAAGCACATACAACCATAATCTGCATATACACATATAAATATCAGATCAAAAGTAGGACCTGAGAGAGAGGGTTAACGGCGAATTCGGGAACGGACAAGAACTCCTCGGCGGAGATGAAACCACCGCCATTGCGATCGAGCTGACAGAACCTCTGGTACAGAGACACTATCTCCTGCTGCGAGACTACAACGTACAAAACCAGATCAACGGCTCAGAATTCCTAATCCTCATCGTCAAAATTCAACGAGACCAAAAGAGAATGTGAACAGATGCATAAAAACTTACACGCGCGGTTGCAGTGCTCCTGGACCTCTTCGATGTCGTACTGCGTGAGCATTGACGATGTGTTGCCCATGGTGGTGACTGGTGAGGCCAAAGAAGATTCTCGGACAGTGAGAGGTGGAATCGGGTGTAGTGGGGGTATATGGAAGCTGTGGAAAGCCTAATGGGAGATAGCTACTAGATGAGCGCCTCTGCAACCACCTCGGTGAGATCGCAGGCTTTCAGTTGCTTGGAGCGTGTGCGTCTTGAAACAAAAGCGCGTGGTAAAAACTCTTTTTATTTTTTATTTTTTTAATGACCCTAACTAGGGCCGTAGAGGGGAAAGCTTATATAAATGGATGATGATATAAAATACACCCGCGTGTATGAACAATCATGTCATGCACGAATGACTTGTTTTTTTTTTTTTTTTTTTGTAATAATTATAATAATAAAATATAATTATTTTAAAATATTACATAAGCCGGGCGTGCATCACGCTATATAAATACTAGAGTCGTGATACAGGTTACACGGCTTGCTTAGCACGCCCTGAAGGAAAATATTTTTTTAAAATATTTTAATGCAAAAAAAAAAAAAAATTTTGCCGATGCACGCTGGCGTGCGATTTTACTTCACCCTAAATACTAATGTGATTGCTTTCACATTTTGTTTTTATATTCTATGGATATTAAGGGGGGAGAAAATCCAGTTCGTTGCTTATCTAACTTGAGGCCATCCAAAAATGGGCTTTTGTTGTCATCCCATTTAAGGCACTCCTCCCCTCCCTCCCCATCCTGGCCCCCTCCCCCAAAAGAACAAAAAGATTAAGAAAGTGGCCTCAACATAGCATCACAGCCTTGTTGATTATCAATCCGGGTGACTTACTTCTCAAGATAACAATAATATAATCTGGTCCTTTCAGATATAGATCATCCAACCTTCTAACCATTCAATACAAAGAGTAGCTTAGGATAGAACTAAGAGAAAATTATAAACTACAAAATAACTATTTTTTCTTTACTAGCATTTTCTGACTAGCTTTTTCTGACATGTCACGATGTCTGACACGTCAGAAAACTTTTCTGACGTGGCATTTCTGACGTGTGTTGAAGGTTAAAAACGTAGGGGTCAGTAAATTTTTTTTATTGATGTGTTACTACTTAGTACGTCAAAATTTACTAACGTGCTACCGTTTGCCACGTCAATAAAATTTTTTGACGTGGCAAACGAACTTCTGATGTGGTACTTTTACCACATCAAAAAATTAAGTCATCAGGGTATTTTTTTCATTTTTTTTTGTAAATGAAACAAACGGACTTGTTTCATTCGTTGAGGGTCAATTTACTATTTCATTTTTTTGTTTCATTTTTTAAAAGGCCAATTTTGAATTTATTTTTTATTGCAGAATTTTGAAGTTGACCCAATACACATTTAACGAACTATATATTCATGAAACGACGTTAATCATCCATCAAAAATTTACTTGATGGAGCGAACTACCATATTAAATCCTAAACGAATTTTTCATTAATCATCCATCAAAAATACTTACTACTCATGAAATGAACCTCCACATTAATCACAAACATGCAATTTCCATCAAGTATCACAAACATGCAAATTATACAAAAATCACAAACAACCAAACTATATCTGTTACCCCGAATCTAGACATAATTACATGTAACAGTAAACATCAACAAAACAAGAACAAAATATTTATAAGTTTACCAACTACAAATTGACAGACAAAGCTCACTCCAGGTCAATTCTTTCATTGTGTACGACCTCTCTGTTTTACCTGGAAATGATAAAACAAACAATCAGCACCCAATACGTACCTTTCTCATCAAGATCCTAAGCCAAACACAAAAAAGGGCATCGTAACAACTTTAACATATATATTAACCAAAATAATATTAATAACTATAGTAAAACAAAAAATGCTTCCACTATAAATAATAACAAACATCATCAATGTAATATTTATCTCTTACAAAGTGTATAGGAAAATAATAATATAACAAAACTCGAAACAAAAACAATACTAAAGTTTAATAATAGAAATAATAATATGCAAACCTCATCATCATCATCATCATCAATAGTTAGAAAATCAAAAACAATATTTTTTATTGCAGAATTTCAAAATTAATCTAAAACACATTTAACGAACTATATATTCATAAAACGATACTTGATGGAACCAACTACCACATTACTCATCCACCAACAAGGCCAGTAAATGCACAAGAGATGCATAAAGTAAAGCAGTAATGACAGGATCGATGGTACCTTCTGATCTGCCAATGTCTTTGAATAATCCTCTAATATTTCTCCAGTACCAACTAGGATCAAACGCTGATTATTAACTGGTTGTTCAGTGAGGACATGCAATTTCTCCTTTATGTCCAGAATTATTTCAGTTGGATCACGCCGTATAAAGTAAGTTGTCTTACTACGCTTAACACGGACTGCACGAGATTCACAGCATAAATCGTCACAATGTTCCAAGAATGCATAAGAGTAGGACCTTTTATTCTTTTAGACTTTGTGACTCACCTTGAGTGACCCGCCGTTGGGTCACTATTTTTTTAATAAAAAATGAAAGCATTTTAAGAATTTCACATTCTTCCGTTAGGATATAACAAAAAATTCTAACTGATGGGATAAGTAAAAAAAATCAAAAGATTAATACATCAAAGTAAAAAATTTTAAACTTTAAAGATGTATTTGCAAAATACGTGACATTTCAAGAGGCTAAGTGAAGTTATCCTTATAAATCAAGTATACAAAATACTTTTTTTTTTAAAAAAAAAAAAAAAAAAAGTGGTGAACCACCCTACTCCATATGACCCTAAAGCAAAGCCCCACTTAAAGTTCCTCTTGTCGTCGCACTCTTTGTCATTGCACAATCTCTTACTTAGCATCTACAACATTGGTGGCTAAATAAAGAAAGTAGGTCAAAAAAAATAAATGCGTCTATAACATATATAGGTTGCTAAATATGGAAAGTAGGCCAAAGGACCATCACAAATCAACAAAAACAAGTGATGTTTTTCGTTGTCTAGAAATAAAGCCCAATTCAAAAGTTATATTGTGCGCCTACACCCAAGGACTAGATCCTCTTCATTTCATTGAACTAGTTAGTTGTTTTTAGGGGACAATTTTTCCATTTTACTTTTTTTTTGAACAAAAATGCCCTCTTAAAACAACTAGATGGATCCCCTCCATTTCATTTGAAATGGAAAGGATCCTTTTCCTACACCCAATTGGTCATTTATTCTTAAGTGGGTCCTTCATTGAAAAAAAATATCTCTTTTTCTTATCGTTTATCTCAACCACAAGTAAATATATGTTGTTTCTATTATTAATTAAACTGTTAAAGGATTGCACTACTCAAAACAACCCTGATGCAGATGAATTTTCCTTCAACCTAATTTATTAAATTGATATCCGCTTTTAGAGTACATAATTTTTACGTACATTTTTTTTTTATCATATATTTTAACAACCAATTTAATAGACTGAGTTGTAAATATTGAACTGCTTTGTTACACATCTGTGAATTTCACAGAGGCCACATTGAAGCTCTCGATGAGCTCAATTAGAAAGAAAGACAACTTTTTTTTTTTTTTTTACATGTCCGCATAAGAGAAGGGGAGGGGGAGATTCTAACTAGTAACATCCACTTCATTAGGCGTGGTCCTAACCGATTGAGCTACCTCTTGAGGACAAGAAAAACAACTTCTTAAGACATCTTAGTAGCTCTATTTTAACCTTGAGAAACCAAAAACAAAAACTTTGATAGAGACATAACAAGGAACAAACAATCACTCATTCATTAAAAAAAAAAAAAAAAAAAAAAAAAAAAAATCAGGGTTCTTTAAATTTGAGTGATGCCATGTTCTTAAAGTGTAAAGTAAAAGACAAGTATGTTGCCATATACAATTGCTTCAACACTTGAGAAGGAAAGGAAAAGCAAAACTTTCACAGATAGGGAAAAGACATAAAGTAATCATCTGAGGGGTAATACTCAACTAATAAACCTCAACTAATAAATCTTAGCTAATGAATGGTCAGAATTGTGACAATCATCAAAATTAAGAAAAAGAAAAAAAGGGTAAAAATGGTAAAAGCAATCATATTGTCACTTTTTCTGCCTCTTCAGTTTCAATTATTAGGAATATTGGAAAGAACAACTCATATGATATTTATTTGATGGTCAAAAGGAATGACCCATTTATAATTAGTAGCTTAGCAATTCCTTTTGGTTAAGACAGTTTAATAGGCTATTAAACTGTCTAGTGTCTAAAATATATACAAGATGCATATGATTTTTAAAAATACGCATGACAATCACATGTTTTATTAAAAATTTATTATTTAAAAAGAAAAAGTCTTAACCAACATATGGATGAAGGGAGGATTGGTTCAACTTCAACCCTTCATCCCTTAATGCATATGTAGATATCTATAAGGAAATCATATGAAGTGGATGTTATTATTTTAAATCTAAGCAATTCAGTGAATTACTTTTAAGAGTTGACTGAGAATAGTGTTAGCTAACTAGAGTTACTTATGAAACAAGTTAAATTTACAAAAGAAAAGAAAATCGTCCTCCTCCACCTGCCGGATTCCCTCTTCATAGTATGACACAGACATTTTTCGGCTTTTGATTGGTTGGTATTGTTTCTCACCACCTATATTTTAATATTTCCACGAAGAAACATTTATGATTGGTAAAGCACAAGTGCTTTTGCGTTTGTGCGTAGTGGGGCTAATCCTTTCCATTTTAGGAAAGGCCATTGTCACGTGCTAATATGCTTCATACAATAAAAGGCTATTTTGGCATTCTACGATTACACTTCAAGTATAAGATTTAATTGATACGAGAAAAAAGTAAAAATATTTGATATAAAATAGTAAAAATTTATTTTATAGTAATTTTTTATTTAAATAAAATTTTACTATTATTATTATTCAAATAAAAAAGTCACAAATTAACAAATAATTGATGTCGTCTGGAAATAAGGACCAATTCACAAGTTATATTGCGTGCCTACACCCAATTGGTCCTTTATTTTTAACTGGGTCCTACTTTGAATATATATATATATATATATATATATATATATATCATCTATTTTTCTTATCATTTATCTCGACCACAAGTAAATTATATATGTTGTTTCTATTATTAATTGAACTGTTAAAGTATTGCACTACTCAAAACAGCTTCGATGCGGATAAGTTTTCCTTCAACCTAATTTATTAAATTGATATTTGCTTTTAGAGCACGTAATTTTTACAAAAGCAAAAGTAAAAGTAGAACACTTGAGTGGGGATTAGGGATTTAGCGAAAATTTTGGTATTTTCGAGTTGATCATATTTATTATTTCACACTTTTATGTGTCATTTTCTTATTAGGTGGTGCAAATTATTTGGTTAGTGCAAAGTCCATTATTCTAAAAAAGAAAATGTAAAAGGGTACATGAAAATTATGAGACAATTCATATAAAAATTATGACAGAGTAGTCCAAAATTGATTTAGACAAATAAGTTTCATACGGGTTATCTCATAATTGTTACTTAAATTACTGGCAATTTCAGCAGGAAATTAGTTGAATTCGAGATCTGGGTTCTTTAGTTGAGAATAATGGAGCATCAATAGTTCTCAGTGACATATCAAATCGAAGTTGATGATGGCTTCTTTCTATTGATTTGGAATATGTATGCATGCACCAATGGAGATTTCAGCTCCTTTTGCAGATGCTTTTTTGCCGTTTTAGGAAGGTTCTTCTGCTTCTTTGTCCCTTCCTTTATATCCATTTCTTTGTCCCTTTATTCATATCTCCACCAAACATAGTAATCATTGGATTGTCAACCAGTTAAAAGAAAAGGTTGGGTCAGTTAGCGTGTGAAATATATAATTGAGAGATTGAGAGACAGAGATGGGTCATTGAGAGGTTAAGAGAGAGATGGGTCCTACGGATGTAAAACATATAATTGAGAGAGAGAGAGAGAGAGAGAGAGAGAGAGAGAGAGAGATGGGTCATTGAGAAGTTGAGAGAGAGATGGGTCCTAGTAAGAGGGAAAAGAAATTAAAACACCACATGCATACGGCACCTTCGTCACCAACTGAAGCCCTTCCTTGTACTATAAAATGGAAAGAATCCATCCCCCACTTATCCATTCTCTCTCCCTCCTCTCAGTCTCTTGCCCTCCTCTATCTTAATATCTCAGCTCTCTCATCACTCCCTCTCAGCTCCCTCACTCTCACTCAGTTCTCTCTCCCTCACTCCGGCCGGCAGCTCTCTCTCTCAGGCATCTCTGGTACTCCTCTTTCTCACAGTATATATATATATATATATATCAAGCATCTTTGTCCTATAAAATTGCCCTACCCACAAGACACACGGCTGAAGAGGCGAATGTGAATGGTTGCTAGTTTACGTCGTTGCTGTGGAAATGTTGGAAATAGGGACGATTTTTGGGCATAAAATGTCACAATCAAAATGTCCCTAAAACCTTAAGCTTTTTTTTTTTTTTTTGGTAGTATTACTATCCGAGAGGGAGAAAACCCATCCCGTCAAAAATTTTTAAGTTTTTTTCCTGAATATTTAGTTTTTCTTCGTTGCTTTCCTTCGATCATTTCTTATTGTTAATATATAGCTTATTTTATTTTGTAAGTTTGTTCTTTTAGCAGTGAAAATGGTGCATTTTTAGTAAGCTTTACAATTTCGTGGACTCTGTATATATGAGAAGTAATGTTTAAATGTTATGCTATTACTAGTTGAGAAGTAAAGTTGAAATGTTATCTGGATCAAATTTGTTGTAGGTCTTCCAGAAAACTGGATGCACAAGAATAGACTTCAGGAATATACACAGAGGTCTGGCAATATTCCACTACAAATTTACCAGACCGTCAATGAAGGATTCTCACATGCACCATAATTTAGGTCAACTGTATGATAGATGGAGTAGGTTATACCTCTCCAAATCATAGAAAAAGTATTTGGAGAGGTATATATAACTTACTCCATCTATCCATACAGTCGACCTAATTAAATTGAGGTGCATACATTTGAGGATCCTTCATTTATGGTATGGTAAATAATTGGTAGTGGATCATATCAGTGGCGAGGTCAGCCAATATAGTAGCAAACCCAATTCACATTTTCTTGGCAATATTGGTAATTTGCATCCTTTCTTCATTTTTTTCTCATATATTTGGAACTTCCTTTATCAAGCGAAGTTTCTATGTTATCCAAGGTCTCATTGCTGTTTCTGATGGTACTCTGAAATTATTTAATGTTTCTTGTTGTGAAGATTTATAGCAGGAGTTGAGATAATACATTAATTAGCTAGGCGTTGGATTCTGATCATGGCATATATTATTACACTTAGTCTGGTATATATTATTGCTTCAAATATTGTCCAATATATTATAAGTTTGTACTGTTTTAATTAACTCTTTTGTGGATTCCCATGGAAGTATTGAATGTTAATTTATTCAGTAGTGATGGGGTTCTAGAAATTACTTGATGAAAGCCTCAAGAGTCTAGCTTGTACAGAGAATTCATGCAAATTAAGCTCTCAAAGAGTGCTCTGATCAGATAAATCTATTTTAGTTGGAAGACTTGAAGTGGGAGGAGTTTGAACATGGAAGTTGTTGAGAAGAAAATATCTCACTATGAGTCCCACCTAATTACACTTATTTACAAAATGCCCTCACCACTCACCTAATGATACCTATGCACTTCACTTTAACACTCTAGAATAAGAGAAGAGAAGAAAGAGCGAGGAGGCCTTTTCCTCTTCTTCCTCCCCCTCACGTCTCTCCAGCGAAGAAAAGGAAGGGAGAACCTTTCTTCTTCTCCCTGACTCACGTCTCTTTCTCTCCCAGAGACTCTCATATATATAAATTTTCTATGCTTCCTATATCTCTCTGGCACACTCACCGGTTCATATAACCAAATTTATATTGTTTTTTTCATTTTTATAAGTAAAGATGCTAACTTAAGTATCGGAGAGTCTTCGGCCCCAACCGGAGACCCTCTGACCTTGCCTTTGTTTTACAGGATTATCGTTGACGTGCAGAAGATCCTCGCATAGCTCAACCATGGAAAAAAATCGACGAGACAGAGTATCCTTGGACCAAAAAAACGCATCAACAGAAGCGAAATGAATACTCAGGCTATTTTCTTATAAGTGAATTATTTAGGGTACTCTTTTAATTGTTGAAGCAAGGAAACTAGCTTAACTTGGGTTGCCTTCTACTGTGAATAAGCTATACGGAGTTGTATAAGGATAATGTGGATATATAGTTTGAGGAATTTTATATTGTGTGCTTTACAGAATTTATTATATCAAAATGTTCCACATTTGGTGAAATAAGAATTTTCAAGCAAAACACCTAGCATGTAAGGATACAGATCAGAGGAAACAACATGACTACATGAGGCTGCTCAGAAAGAAATGTTCCTGTCCGGCCCAGAACTACCTGAATTATATTATTTCAAATACTCAGCTACACAAAACATAAGAGCACGCATTCAATGAGTAGATTAAAAACAAATTCATATTGATCAATCGTAGAGAAAAAGGATAACTACCTAGGAGATCTAGATACAATAACAGCACGTGCTGCCAATTGTTCATCTAGCTTCTTTCTTGAGTAATAACTTACACCATTGAAAACCAAAGAAGACGGGAAAACAGGAAGCTATGCTTCTAGCTTGCTGTATGGTGCCCTAGGTAGGCGGTTCTAGTATGTTAATGTAGAGTTGACATTGGGCGCTCTTTTGAGGTTTTCCAAGGTGACCCGCCCTGGGTCACTAAGTGGCCCGCCAAGGTGACTTACGAAGGGAATTTTTATTTTAGGGTAAAGTCTATATACTCCCCTTAAACTATCACTCAATTGACAATGTACTCTTCAAACTTTTAATTGTAACAATGTCCCCTCCAAACTACTAAAACATTGTCAATGACCCCCTAAGACTAACAATAAGACAAAAATGCCCCTATGAATTTCTCAATAAGACAAAAATACCCCTATAAATTCAAAAAAAAAATGAGTTTTTTAAAAAACGAAAAATTTTAATTTAAAAATAATATTTTTAAAAAAACAATTTTTTTTAAACAATTTTTTTAAAAGCAAATTTTTATTTTTATTTTTATTTTAAAAAAAAACTATTTTAAAAAAAAAACTTTTTTTTTATTTCGTTTTAAAAAACAACAAATTTCATTTTATTAAACGAAAAATTTATTTTTTTTAAACGTAAATTTTTATTTAAATAAAATTATAAAACAAAAATAAAAATAAAAAAACGAAAATTTTCAATTTTTATAAAAAAAAAATCGAAAATTTTTTTGAATTTTTTTCTTATAAAATTGATTTAAAAAAAAAAAAAAATGGCCAACGTTTGGATTTTTTTTTTGGTTAGTTTTAGGTTTTTTCTAGAAATTTTAGTTTTTTTTTTTTTTTAAAAAAAAAAAAAAATTACTAAGGGTAATTTCGTCATTGGGGGGAACATTGACAATTTTTAATAGTTTGGAGGGGACATTGTCACAATTGATAGTTTGGGGGGGACATTGTCAATTGAGTGGTAGTTTGAGGGGGTTATGTGGACTTTCCCCTTTATTTTATTTTATTTTATTTTTTATTTTTTATCTTTTAAATAATGATAATAATAATTTTTATTTGTTAAGGGCAAATTTGAAATTTTAAAAAAAAATTAGGGGTATAAAGATCTTTTTTACCATTTCTACTGTTTGATTTAACTCTAATCTCTAACGGAAGGGAGGTAATTGGAAAAAATCGAAAGATTAATACACCAAAGTTTGTTTTTAAACTTTGGAGGGGTGTTTGCAAATGACATGACATTTCTTTAGTTACCCAAAAAAATTTATACGTTTTCAAGGTAGACCAAAATAATAGTTTACTCCCTAAAATCATTTTCATTAAGTAACTTAACAAAATTTATTACTTTGTCACATTATACTGCTATAGTAAATTAACCTAATCTCTTTTATCCTCAACATTTTGCTCCATATGTAACCCTCCATCTTTTCATCTTCCTCGCCACGATTCAGGAGCATTTTACGAAAATTTGATGGTCGTATTTTATGAAGCGGCTAAGGAAGATAAAGATGGGGGAGGATTACGTATGGAGTAAAATTTTGGGGATATAAAAGATTATGTTAATTTATTGTAATAGTATGACGTGGAGTGAGAACTGATGTGTAATCTTAGCTGTGGTCGTAAAATAATGTGAAAAAATCTAATTGTTATTTTTGAAAGTCAGAAATTAATAATAACACGTGTTGCGTTTTTGTTGGGTATGACGTGTCAAGTGACAGATTTTGTTAATTTACTTAACAAAAATTGATTTCAATGAGTAAATTGTTATTTTGGCATTCCTTGAAGACTTATAAATTATTTTTTATACCACATGGAGTTATTTGTAATTTAGGCCAACTACATGGACCTATAAATTACTTTTTATACCACATTGAGTAATTTGTAATTTAGGCTTACTACAATGACCAATTTTGCATTTATTCCTTTAAAAAAAAAAAAAAAAAAAAAAACCGTAACAGGCATTCAAGATTTCCTACAAATGTTGATAAAAATGATTAAAGATAGTTAAATTGATAATTGCAGATTAATCGAAAAATTGAGAGCAGGTAAATGAACAAAGTTTTTCTTCTAATTGGATTTGAGGAATTCCTCCAACTTAATTTAATAAATTGGTACATGTCGTTAAACTTCTAATTGGATTTGAAGAATTCCTCCAACTTAATTTAATAAATTGATATAAGTCGTTAAAGTACATGATTCTAAGATACATTACTAACTTGTTCTATTAATCTTATAAATTTTTTTTTTTTAACAAAAAAAAATGTAAATTTAATGAATTGGGTTGGAGAAAATCTTTGCCCAAGTAAATTACCAGCATAAATACTAATGTGATTGCTTTCACATTTTCTTTTTCTATTCTATGGATATTAAGGGGGAAAATTCCACTTTTTAATAGATTGAAATTTTTTATTTTGGACAGAAATTTCTTACCAACTGATTTGTAAGAAACTCTTACAACCAGCCTCTACATGCGACAACATTTGTCCTTTAAGCTATTAAAAAAAATGTAAAAATTACATGTTATTTTCTCATGTATTATTAAAATATCCTGTTTCAAAGTGCGATTTAAAAAATGTAATTTTTTTTTTTGTTACATTTTCGAACGGCAAGTATCATACTCTTAACAAATTTTGTTTTTACAAATCACATTTTCATCAATTGCTATTTTTCTGAAGTGCATGAAACCACTAAACCCTAAACCACATTTTCCTAAAACTCTAAAAATCCCGAAGCCTAAATAACCAACCCCTTAAGTAATATCAAGGTTTAAGTTTCACTCAGCAACCAAAATGCTTTTCCTAAATTTGGTGTGCATTTCTTGAACAGAACATTAGAGAATTGACAAGTATATGAATATTTATTGGACACGAAGCAAATGACCATTCAAGATGCCATTAATCGATTAGAAGGTAGTTTTCCTCGACAGGGATTATATCCCTGAGTCTTGCTACCAATTGCCACCATCTCCATCACGAGATTGGTAGAAGTCATTTGGCCGTACAATGTTCACCTCCTCAAACTCGTTATCATCTGGAAGCAGCAAAAGAAAGATTGTCAAAAGTTTGTTAAGATAAGAATAATGTTACTTTTCACACGCATTTTATACCGGTTGCATGATGTGTCTTAAGTGGCTTCCAATGTCAACCACTTAAGAAACACAAAAGAAAAGCCACTTAAAACATGTCATGTTAGCAGGTGTGAAATAGGTGTGAAGAGTTGCATTACTCATAAAAGATAATTTCTTCCAATAATCATGAAATCTAACAGAAACTTCCAAAAACTACCAGGTATGACTTCTACTTCTAAAGTGACCAAGTATAATGGTATTCATAGTTGTCACTGCCCAAACAACATTTACTCGAGATAAACACACCATTTTTTGAATGGAAATAAACAAGAAATCTACAATAGGGGAGCAGCCCAAGGTTTAAAAGTGACCAAAAAGCCCAAATTGCAAATAACAATAACAACATTGACATGACAATGATAATGATAAAAGATAACAATGACAACAACTATAATATGCATTAAGATAACATAGGTCCCAAACATCTTTAACAAAATATCCAACAGAAGAACGTTTTTCCCATGCATCCCCACAACATATCAGAGGTGTTCACTAAACTGAGACCTCAGTTCTTTGCTTATCTAACTTCAGGCCCATACAAAGCACTCCTCCCCTCCCACCCATCCCCCTCCCCCAAAAGAACAAAAAGATTAAGAAAATGGCCTCAACATAGCATCACAACCGTGTTGATTATCAATCTGGGTGATTTACTTCTCAAGATAACAATAATATAATCTGGTCCTTTCAGATATAGGTCATCCAACCTTCTAACCATTCAATACAAAGAATAGCATAGGATAGAACTAAGAGAAAATTATAGAAGTGAAACACATAAAACTTAACTCAGACTTATAACCAAAATTATAAAATACACAAAAAAGCCAGTAAATGCACAAGAGATGCATAAAACTGAGTGATGGAGCCAAGTAAGACTTTGGTTTAGGAAAACCACCTTTTCTCAAGGTCAGTGCCACAACTGCATCGTTTTCAACCTGAACAAGACATGATCAATGCATTAACAGTGTCACAACATCTTTAAAGCTCCCATGGTTGTAAAAGAAGATTTTGGGCTCTCACCAGAAAAAAAAATTTAGTCACTTCTGAGCGCTAATCTTATATAGAAAGCAGGAGAAAAAGTAAAGCAGACAATAAGTTGTAATGACAGGATGGTACCTTCTGATCTGCCAATGTCTTTGAATCCTCTAATATTTCCCCAGTACCAACTAGGATCAAACGCTGATTATTAACTGGATGTTCAGTGAGGACATGCAATTTCTCCTTTATGTCCAGAATTGTTTCAGTTGGATCACACCGTATAAAGTAAGTTGTCTTACTATGCTTAACACGGACATACATAGCCTGCACAAGATTTACAGCATAAATTGTCACAATGTTTCAAGAATGCATAAGAGTAGGACCTTTTATTCTTTTAGACTCTAAGAATAGTTGCTAGGAAGAGGTAGAACTCTAACAATAGCCAGAGTTGCTAGAATGAATGGATAAAACAAAAGATGCAGTTAGATTATTATATACTTTAATCGGGTACTCCTCCAAAGCAAGATCTATATGCCTTCAATGCTTTCACATTTCAATTCATTTTCTTGATGACATAGCTAATCTAACATTAACGCTCTAAGTATTAAATAGATTTGTAATAATTATTTCTCAAACAATGGAATTCAATGAAACAAAAAGATAAAATTGTGACCACGACAAAGATATTCTAATTTATTTTCTTTAATTACATGTCTAACCTGACGTTACAGTTTATATATCAAGGTCATATAATTGTCCTAATCTCTTTTTTGAAGAGGAGAATGAAATGTGACAAAAACGTCATAACAAAGTAGATACAAATGAATATCCATATATGGATATAATTGGAAGAAAATTTATTTTATGAATAATAAATTTATTGATAGAAAGGGGAAAGTCCTCGTACACGAAAAGTATACAAGAAAGACAATCACCCTAAAGGCATTCACAATCTAAAAAATTAAAAAGATCTAAACATTTCGCTGAGGAGAAGTTAGGAACTTAGGCTATAGCCCAATCCAAAAGTGATCTCAAAAAAATATAATTGGAAGATAATTCAGTTTTAGCCTTTTAGGTCATCCTTAAGTGATTTAAAACACAAGCAACTTTATCTTTTCAGTTTCTTAGAATCCAATTCATGATTTAAAAAACCTGAAACATCTTGTTTCCACTAAAAATCAAGCATTTGCCTTTTGTGAGAACTTGACAGAAGGCCATAAAATATCTTGCCTTCCTCTGATAGAGAAGAAAACATGCTACCTCCTATTTCTAATGTGAGCGAAAATGAACTACTAGATGGAAATTAGACGAAATAATGTCCATCTTTGGTATTCTTTTCATCTTTCTTTTTTTCCCCTCCTTTTCCCCCTGTGTTTCTGATCCTTACTATTTGATTTGAAAGAAACCACCAATACTGTCTTACAGAAACATATGAGCTTAAACTTGAATACAAGTCAGCTTCAAAAGCCCTTTAATGTAAGGAAGACCTAACAACACAAATGGATACAGCAAACAATAAAAAACATGGACTCCAAGTTCCATGATCCACTAATGTGTCAGTACGAGGGTCATTGTCCACTATGTAGCTTCTTAACATTAAACCTTGAAGCTTTTTTGGCCATCAATATGCCCCTGTAACAATGTCACCCTTAACGTCCTGTTTCCCATTTATTATGAACCCAAAACTACCTAAACTCTAGGATTCCTCTATTATAAGAACTTTGATCCTCATAGTAATCATTTACCGATGGAAACCACTCCCTCATTGCGTCTTTAGTACGACTATTTCCATATCATTGTCTGTCATGAAACTAGTAATTCTCAAGCTTGCTCTTCTAACCATTGTTTCCTCAAAATGAATTTCAAAATGCCACTGTTCCACTTCGTGGTTGGCAGAAGTTATTAAACTGGGTAAAAGGTGTGGTTGTGTCATCATTTACAGGATCTTTAGTTGCACATACAACTTTGAATGCTTGTATCAAGTTTATTTGCACAAACATAAGAACATGTCTGCTAATAATAGTTTTAATTGAGCACAATCTAGTTAAAAATGTATTGAAGTTGCAAGCAAAAGGCACACTTCCAATCATCATCAGGATTCATTTATATGCTTTTACAATGAAACAAAAAGAATCACCAAAAGTTGCTCCTCCAGGATGACAATTACATCAAGTAATCACTTCCTTCTTACATTCCAATTCACAATAAAACATTAAAACATATGTATCAATAATTAGCTCTTAATTCATTTTTACAACCATTAATGGCTTATAGTAAACAAAGCACAATGTTTATCATGCAACATCTTTATTAAAACTGCAGTCCAACAATGATTCTAATGGAAACAAATTAGCAATGCACATACCATATTGACTGCGCACTAAATTAAGCTCTACACCCCCCTTGTGACACTTATTTTTGATGTTGAGTAAAACCTGGAGCAAGTCAAAATAAGTCAAGGCATTAATTTTTTTTATTCAAAAAAACTAAAAACTTGAATATACTCTTAAATATTCCTTCAACAATTATCTACGCCCTTAAAAATATAAGAATTTCTTTGAGGGACAATTCAAGAAGATACAATCTAAAGGCTCCAAGTTCCAGCAATGGGGGTTCTCGAAAATACAATCTAAAGGCTCCAAAGTTCCAGCAATGGAGATTCGCATCATAGCTGATATTCCTCATTTTACAATATTACACTAAAAGCTTCAAACACTCAAGCTACAAAAAATTCTCAACAGCCAAGCTCAAAGCTTTTTCTAGAATTAAGATGGTTCTTGATCAAGGAATACGGAGGTCAATTCCTACAATAAAGATATGTTTTGTATTAAGTACACTTCTTAGACTTCATTTTTCCCCTGTAAAACTTCATAGTTGGCTATGAAGGGGATAGACCACCGAAGTTTAGGAGAGGCCAAATCAATACCACCCTTTATTAATAGATTTTTGGGACTCAACCTACTTACTTGACATGATAAATATAAAGCAATAAAACTGTAATGGATGTATAAATTCAAAAGTTTGAGATGTCTCCTTTTTATTCAATGTATCAAGTATATCTATCTCAAATTTCTACACCACGGTCTTCATGCTAATAATGATAGTACAAAATTCCCCATGCAGAAAGTCTTTTCAATCTTGGTAAGAACATATAACAAAGGCAAATTATATGTATTCCAAAACACAAATTTTATGTCGAAATGCAAACTTTGTTCACGCATTTTACTTTGAGATTTCCGGTAGTCTAGTTCTAAAACTTTAAAGTTGGATTTAGCCTAGATCTCCTGTAAATTACAATAGCTCACTGTAAGAAATCAAACAAAACCCCAAAGCTTCAAGCGACTTTGATGGGGGGTTTGGCCTAACATTCCTCCCTCAAAGAACAGCCTTTAAACATACTCATTTTCCCATACTTCTACTACAATACAAACCCTAAAGCCCCCAAACCAACATTCGATCAGGTACAGAACAAAATAGAGTTATTTGGGGGGGGGGGGGGGGGTGTGTGTGTGTGGGGGTGTGTTTCATCGGCGAGCTCATGCTCAAGCAGAAGCACCTCCGTTTCTATCCGCCTCGCACATCCACTACGGGCGATCAAAGCGACTTACCCACTAATTCAAAAGCTTCACCTAGCCACCAGCTAAAACCACAGCCAAGCCCCATCAAAACCACCTTCGTGCCCACCACATCACCACAACCTCTACCGTGAAACCAACATAGCCACCACGTGATTCGCAACTGACTGATAAAGATAAGAGAGAAAGAGTCACCTGGGACGGATTGGAGAAGGAGAGCGTGAGAGTGAGAACCAAACTGAGACTGCTTCGGCGTCGACCGAAGGAATAGTCGACCCGGACCAAATAAATTAAATAATTATAAGCGAAAATTTGTTATATAATTAAAAAATAATAAAAATTCTAAATAAATCACAGAGTTTTCCTCCAAACTGGGTTAGAAGAATTTCTTTCAACCTAATTTATACAAGTGATATGTGTCCATCGAACATGTGAAAAACACATGCTATTTTAATAGCAAGGACAAAATTAGAATAAATCTTATTAAAAACTCATGTGCACCCCACATGTTATTAAAAAAATGGACACATGTCACTTTTATAGACTAGATTAAAAGAAATTCCTCTAACCCAGTTTGAAGGAAAACTCTATCCCTAAACAAAAGGGCAAAATGAAATGGCTAGTTATTCAATTATAATTTTAAAAGTTTTGGAGAAAAAATTGCAAATTAGGTGAAAAAAGATGGGGGGTTAAGTATAGTTTTTTATTTAACATTTAATAAATCAAGTGTATTCTTTTTAACAAAGTTAAAAATTAATTGTTGCAAATTTTGTTTCCTTTGTGAGACTTCATAGATTACAATTAGGGCTGTGAGACTCAATTATTTTTCACCACTCTTCCTTCTAAAAATACCTTGCGAGTTGCCCCATCAAGGTGGTATTATAGTTACTTTGACAATAGGGCGGTGGGGAAGAGATAGTTAGCAATGCAAACTGTCTAATTTATAAATTGTTTTACTTTGTTAATATGACAGACACACTGTTAATCAATTCTTATTTCTTTAAAAAAAAAAATCAAGAACCGATTAGCAATATCACATCAGTAAAGTGGATTAAAAATATGGTGTATAACATTAATTTTCAATAAACCACTTCTTATTGAGGGCTGATTAGCATTGAGGGATGTTCAATTTTGTCATGAGTTAGGCTTCTATAAGGTGATTCTTGAAGATGATATCCTCCAAGTGGTGCAAACATTGCGAAATGAAGGTAGAAACTGGTGTCTCCATGGACATATTATCGAGTAGTCTCGTGGGGTTTTAAACGACTTGCACAAATGGAAGATAAATCATATCAGACGACACTTAAATGGAGCAGCCCACTGCTTAGCAAAGAAAGTCGTATCTTTTAGCGTAAAACATGGTCTTATTGAGGAAGTCCCAAAGCACTGTACTTAAGTTTGCTTTAATATTAAATCCACTCGATTCCTTTCAAAAATAAAAAAATAAATAAACTGCCCCTTTTTTTTTTTTTTTTTTTTTCTATTCGAATAAGGGAAATGAGTTACATGAAATCAAACAACAATAAATAGGTAGGCACCCCAACAACAGAGCCCAACAAAAAAAAAAAGTAGTACAAAGACAAAAACAGTTTATTACAATACTCTTTTTTAATAAACTAACTAATTCTTGAAAACATTTTATTACAATACTCTCTTTTTCGCAGCTGCAAGAGTTTATCCAAGCCCAACTTCAGGACTACCTCAAAAAACCGTCGTTTTTTACGAACCCATTCTTGACCTGCGTATCTGCGTGCCTAGAATCCATTGGGCCTGTCTAATTATTTGGTGTGTAGATAATAGGAGTGGAAACAGTCCAGTAGCCCACTACCAATAAGAGAACATTGGGATCTTCTATACAATTTTCAATTTTCAGAGTTCAATAATTTTTTAGATAAATATGCAGCTTACCACTGTAAGAGGAACAATGATTCTCTTTATTTAAAATTTCTGTATCCATGTCATATTATTTATGTTTTTTTAAAAAAACGTGTTAACATTGACATTATGTACATTCTTAAATCTAACAATTTTAAATTCTGACCATGAAATTAAGAGATTCTATTCTATGTAAGACAACTATCCACCCGGCCTCCGATCATCCACATCATCACAGTTTTGGCATTGAAGCTACTCCGCCTTTAATGAAGACCTCCCCGTGTAGAGCACCTCCATTATTCTGTCCCTCCGGTGCTTTATCTTGCCACTGTAGTTCGCAGCAACCATTGCATATTTGACCCAATATTTTTTTTTAAAAAGTTTAAATAATATAAAATTATATTAATTATTAAATGCTTCACCTTTAAATTTTAAATTTATCACAACTGACTTTGTTATAAGTTTCAAACCGACCTCTTTAATGTTAAAATTTAGAGTCATATTAAATATTATAATTTTATCTAACATGTATTTTTTGAAATGAAATGTTATCTTTTCTTTTGAAATGAGAATTTTTGTAATTTCATTGATAATAAGATCCAGAGCATAAAGCTCTTACATCATAGAATATAAAAATTATGAGGTTACAACGTCATAGATACAATACAGATCTTACAATTATGTACTATCTATGGCATCAACTTTTTTGCTAACCTATATACAACTGCGGTTAATGCACAGATCTGTTATTGGGCAGACTAGATCTAAAATATAGGTAACTATATTTTTCAACCTTTATTTTCCGACCGTGAGAAAAAATTTCTCACACCGATCTAATCATTCTCACCCCCATAGATCGCTCATGAGAGCAGATCTAGAAGGAAGAAAACTCTCATTCAAAAACAAAAATACAAACAAACAATCAGCAAGCAGCAATAGCGGGCTGCTGCCAGGCTGAAGGAGACGATACGCACTAAAACCCCACCGATCTCAAGATAAGGACACGATAAGCAGTAGCAACGGCCGGCGTTGGTGCGTGGTGGAGCAAAAATCGGTTGAAGAGAGTAAATCTAAGTTTGAAGACCTAGATCTAGAACCCCACCGATCTCAAGGAGGAGATGGGAGGCATAGCACATTGGAATAGACCGAAGTTGCTGGTCTAGTCGAAGAACACCTAAAAACAGCAAAAAACAAGAAGAAAAAAAAACCAGAAAAGAAGGAGGAGGATATGAGCGGATCCCAGCCGATTGAGATACTTCTTGGGGACAAATTAATGTTTGTTAAGTAATGTTGTTGGAATATTGAATAAAAATTATAGTAGGAAACATTTATCTAAATTAATTTTACATGCTTATCGAATTAATTTTTTTTAGGATTTTTTCTCGTCAATTTGCTTCATTGGCTGTGTTAAAGTCGCATTAATGAATTTTTTTAATTAACAATCAACATCTCTCTCTCTCTCTCTCTCTCTCTCTCTCCCTCTCCCTCTATCTCTATTTATCCACGATTTTTCTCTCTTCATTGATAACATGTTCAACTTTTGAGACCCAACACCGACAACCTAAATGGATAAGGATCCTGATATGCATTTCTCTTGAAAGGGAGATGAGACATTTTATTTTATCATCAAGATTTAATTATGCTTCATTTCTACTCTTTCTCTCACACATATTTTTTATATATATATGTATGGTGTCAAAATCATTTTTCCGTGGCCTTTCACTTTCTTATGGCATTTTCCTTCTTGCTGTTCTATCTCGCAATTGATCAAGTGTGTCTTTGATTCGGTGAAAACACCAATCAAAAGCTCACATTTTACCTTTCTAATGTTGATAGAATTAGTCCAATCGGCAATTGTATACAGTATTCACTTGAAATAGAGAGGATATTATTCTATTACACGACCTATATTGGTGGTTAGACAATGATTTCACATTATACTATTCTATCACCCGGATAATGATGTCATGGTTGAAATTCTAGGAGAAACTTCATTTAATTTTCGTGAACTTTTATCAATTTTATAATTACTCTCTTAAAGTTAAAAAAATCTCAATCTACTGTACCAAACTTTAATAAGTTTGTAACATAATACAAATGTCAGGATATTAATTGGGATTAAGATGAAACTCCAAACACTGCTCATTAAAAAAGAAATAAAGAGGAAGAAGAGGCGTACAAGAAAAATTTTTATTTATAATTTTCAAGACAAAATCCTTGAGTTATTTTTATATTTTAAAAAAAATTAAGAATCGAATTTTTATATAAAATTAAGAATTTGGTCTTAATTTTTATATATGTTATAAAAAAAAGGTCGGTTCTTAATTTAAAAAAAATATAAAATAACTTAATTAAGGATTTTGTCTTGAAAATTATAAATAAACATTTTCTTGTACGCTTCTTCTTCCATGTATATATACACACACATTGTATTAGAGGTGGCAATTAATGTTTACCTATTGAATTCGGGTTATGTCAAAATATGAATATAAAATTATATAAGGTCAACCATAAGGCAATTAATTTAATTAAACACGTTAAACTCCATAACCTTAATTCGTTAATTTCGTGTTAGATTTGTGTCAGATTTAGAACGTTTTGAATAAGAGAAGTGTTAAGGAGCCAAGCAAATGAATCCAGAAAAATTTCTAACCTAACGTGGCAGACCGTGAGTGATAGAGGAGAAAGAGAGAATTTCATTTTTTTTAATTTAAAGACCTTTACCACGTCAGTTTGAAAATTTTTTTAGATTCATTTATTTGGCTTCCTAACACTTTTTGAATAATAAATATAAGACTATATAAAGTAACTCTAATACAACTCACTTAATTAAATACATCATATCTTTCAATTTTAATTTATTAATTTCTTGATGCATTCATCTGAATACAGACAGAATACATGGTATCTCTCTTCAGCTTAACGTATAATTGACCGTCTGAATACGGTCAACTCAAACAGCCAATTGACAGAGATTTTCGATGTGGTAAAGTCTGGAACTGCGCTGACGCCTCCCCGAAAGAGGTAGCCCATCGGAATCCTCCCTCGAGAGGCTCGGGCGTCCTAGCGCAACACGGAGGAGGATCCACGTTGGATTCCCATGTATATATATATACTCAAATAAAGGTAAGACAAAAAATTTGGGAGTTGACCAGGCACAATGAGTTTGTATATAAAGTGGTCGGCAAGACGCGGGCCCTACTGGCCCCACGTTATGCGCGACTGGGCCATATTCTAGCCGTTGCATTCGCCACTACCTACCTTTTAAAACTTCAGGTACCGTTTGCGGGAAAAAAGGAGAGGACGGTGGACCCACAAGGCGATGATTAATTTAATATGATATGATTATGAGCGTGTTTATAGCGCTTTCTAGTTTTTGCCTACTAAACAATTTAGGACTCAGGAGCAGGAGGAGAACAAGAAACGACCTCGTTTTGCTTCTTTGACCAACATCCCCATTGGTTGGCTAGAAAAGCACATGGTTTTGGCAGAATCATTCTATTTCTCCACTTGCTCATTTGGTTTCTGTTGGATATTTTTCCTAATATCCATCCTGCTATTGTAAGAAAAGCAAAGCGTCGTGTTGGAGAAAAGCAAGTCTGGTTTTTGAAGCCTTTTTTTGTCGCTCCCCAGAGGGACCCTCTTGGGCAAGAGTCTGGAATCTTGGAAAGGAGAGAGAGAGAGAGAAATTTGCATTGATGGGCCTGCTATTTTTGATCAATTTGGCATTGGGTGTCATTTGGAAATTGGGTTCAAGTTTTAACTCTCTTTCCTTAATAGAGTTGCATGAGTAAGTTTCATGTAGCTTCCTAGAAACCGCACAGGGTTGTTCTTATTTGAGTTTGTGCTCTTCTGGGTTGCGAAGCAGACAGGGTAGTTGTGTTTTGTCTGTCTTGTGCATTGACACTGTTTGTCTTGTTTGATTTGTTATCAAGAAAGAATCACAGCGGATTTTTTTTTATCACTGGAGTCTTGGAAGGGATAGAATTTGCATTGATACGCTTGCTATTTTTGCTCAATTTGGCATTGGGCAAGTTTTAACTCTCTTTCCTTATTAGAATTGCAAGAATAAGTTTCATGTAGCTTCCTAGAAACCACAAGGTTGTTCTTATTTGAGTTCATGCTCTTCTGGGTGGTGAAGCAGACAGGGTGGTTGGTTTCCGTGTGACTTCTGCATTGGCACATTGTTGGTGTTTGTTGATTTGTTCTCAAGAAAGAGTCACAGAGGCTTTTTCATCACTTGGGTCTTGCTCTGAGAAATCATATTTCATTTGATCACTCTGTACACAACAACCAGGTAAAGTCACCTTCCTTTCTGGGTTTCCTTCTCTCTTTTTCTTTTTGTGTTTATATGTTTGTGATATTTGTATAGCTTTCATTATCTTTTTCTTTATGTCCTCCCAATTAATGCAATTTGCCCCTTTATTCAATTTTCTGGGAACATTGGCCCTCTTCAATTAATGAACCAGAAATAATTTTGAAGTAATTACGAGGCTTTCGTCTTTCCAAACCAGAAACATAAGACAGCATCAAGTACCATTTTCATGTTATCAAAGGACAGGCTGCTTTCAAAAGAATGATTTTTCAGAACCAGGCCCATATTGTTTTTGATCCTTTTCCCCTTAGGAAAATTTTTCTCTGGAGTTGTAGTCGAATTCTTCGGGAAAACTCTTCTGAAAGTATATTTCATTCAAACAGTCTCTGAAAACTTGTTTTCTGTGTGTGCACGCACGCACGCACGACCAAACAAGAAACCTTATGTTTGTTAATATGTTTTGAAGGGTGTTTATTATTTTTGGTTTTAGATAGTGTTTGATGTGATATATATAATGGTGATAACTGTTTTTTCTATTTTTAAAAGTGTTTTGTGTTTTGGTTAAAACCTCATGTTTTTTTGTTAATGTGTTTTGAATGGTGTTTTTTTTTTTTTGGCGGCTTAAAAAGTATTTGATATTGTTTTTCAATTTTTAGAAGTGTTTTTGTGTTTTGGATAAAACCTTATGTTTGTTAATGTGTTTTGAAGGGTGTTTTTTTTTTTCTTTGAAAAAGTGTTTGATTTGGGGTGAAAATTGTTTTTCAAAATGTTTTGAAGTGCTTGAAGTTTTGGATTTTTTTTGTTAATGTTTTTGTTTTGAGAAACAGAAAATAAAAGATAAAAACAAAAGTTTTAACATACTTTTGAAAACTTCTTTGGGAGTTTTAATGGAGAGGAGAGGATTAAGCCTCAAATATATGTGTGTTCACTTGCAGAATCATGTTTGTCAACTTATCACTCTAGTTTTGAAAAATTGACCCCTAGGTTTATGAATGATGCTGATAGAAAATTTCGGTTCTTTTGTGCTCAGAGCTGAGTTTTAGTAACTTCTACAGCCTATCAACTGAACCATGGCTGAAAGCATGTGTTCTGCAATGTCGGAAGCTGATATTATAGCTCTAAAGGAAACTCTTCAAGCTCAACAACAACTTCTCCAAAAACTGTACAGCGAGTTGGATGAGGAAAGAGAAGCCTCAGCTTCTGCAGCTAGTGAAACTTTGTCCATGATACTGCGTTTGCAAGGAGAGAAGGCTGCTGTACAGATGGAAGCAAATCAATATAAGAGAATGGCAGAAGAAAAGATGTCTCATGCCGAGAATTCTCTTTTTATTTTTGAAGATGTTATCTACCAGAAAGAAATGGAAATTGCATCTCTGGAGTTTCAGGTTCAGGCTTATAGGTGCAAATTTCTTAGCATGGGTTGTAGTGATTTGGGTGCCTACGACTGTAGATATCCAGAGACTCTTTTTTTGCAAAGAAGTGATTTATGCAAGGTGGAAACGGGTGCTAATAGCAATGTCAGAAGATTGAACTCTCTGCCTCCAATTCAACTCAAAGATCCCCATTTGAAGAACAGTAATTTAGAAAGAGAATTATCCCCAATCCCCGTGTCAGATTTGATTCCAAAAATAGTGAAGAAAAAAACAGAACAGGAAGTTAATGTTCAAAACTTTGATTTTGAGAAGAAATCAGGAAATTCCACTGGTGAAACCTTTGATTCATACTGGAAGAAGATCAAAAAGTTAGATGAACGAGTAAAAGAGATATCAGATTGCAAAGTTTCTAGAGATGATTCTGCAAACTTGAAGGGTGAGTCAATTCCTTGTTCATTGCTTCCACAAGTAAGCATTGAAAAATTATGTGAACCGACAAGTGGAGAAAGTATTACTAATTTGGAGAAAGTTAAACTTCAAGAAAATATACAGGAAAGGGAGGCAATTGTTAATTATTCTTGCTCCTCAACTGTACAGGATATTTTTGAAGTCCCTCAAAGTAATGAGATTTGTGAAGCATACGAATGTCAGAAGAGCGAAAGGAGCAAGTTGATTTTGGAAGGTGAGAACAGGCTAGGAAAGCCAGATTTGGTCTCCGAGGATACCTTTAGATTACAATTCAAAGATGAAACAGATAGGACAAAGAAAATGTTTCTTTGTGCAAACTATGATAATGAATTATCTTTAGCAAGAAATGAAGTAAATGTTGACTGCAATATGGCTCTTGTTCACCCGACGACAAGTGTTGCTGAATCTCAAGCAAAGATTCAGCAATTGTGTCAGAGAATTGAGTGGCTTGAGAGAGAGAGAAATTTTCCCAGGCAAGAAATTAGTGACGTAGGGGAAGAGGAGTTGAAGTTGTTAAAGGAGATTCGTGAGCAAATTAATACAATACAGACTGAGTTAAGAAGTTGGAGAACTAAGAAATCCCGTAAACCAGAAGATGAACAGTCCCTAGATATCCTTGCTGAGGTATGACTCTCTCTTTCTTATGTTTTGTTTCCAAGTGCGTGCTGGATTCCTGATTTCTTCATGCATATATGCTCACCCTTAACGAAAAAGTTTGATAACATGACCAATTTTGTGGACAGGCAATGCTATACTTTTGGCTTTAAGAAATCAATTGGCACCATTTAGATGAAAACTTTCACGCATCATTGCAGACATGCTTGACACAAAGGATCGAGTAAGAGTATCTTTCCAGCCAATGGGGTGAACAAACAGTTTTATGTTTTTTGATTTGATTTGAATGTCTTTCATGGAAATGTTTTTCTTCTGAACTTGAGATATAGGTTGTAAGTAACATACATACCTTTCTGTATTTGGAGAGTGCTCTTTTTAATTTTTTTTTCCTAACAGTATAGTGTATTTTTTGTTTCATACTAATGAAAATAGTTGTATTGCATATCACGGAACAAAATCTTTTCTGCATTTTCCTAACAGTATAGATTGTAAGTATCTCTTTGTTCAAAACTATAAACTAAAAAGAAGTGCAAAGAAATTCCGATGCTGTCCTGTTATCAACATATCCACTGAAAATCTGTTGTTCTTTCTGTTCTAATCCAGTCTTCTTTAGAATGTGCATCTTTTGCACGGCCGTGCAGCTGAGTAGGCCACTCTGCTCTCTGCAACTCCCTATGAAACTTATATGCGCTCTACCATAAAGACGCTCTCAAATTTATCAGTTCCACAATTAATTTTTATCAGTTCACAAAAATTATCCTTTTGACTACTGTAGTACATCTTTTCTACATATATGCAAAATTATCTGCTTTTGGGTTTTGTGGAAGGCAAGTATAAAATAGTGGCATGATGCTGCATGGACCCACTATATTAGCACTCGATTTTATTGTTGAAAAGATCCCTTCTATGCTACCTTTAGAACAAATTTCAACTTGAGTCCATTGTACCCACTCTTTTCAAAAGGGACTTTGATTGACTATAGGACAGCTATCTGAAGGCTATAGGAAGCAGGATTTTATACTGAATAGAAATGCGCATTAGGCAGCTTAGTCAGAAGTCATATCTACTCATGCTTTGCCTTCAAAATGGAGAGACATGACTTGACAAAAGATAAATTGCATTCAGGAGAGGGGGTTTTTCTTTTGATAAGCATCAAGGAGACAGGATTATAAAGCGTGCAATCTTTCTTTTTTTTCCATGATACATTGTGTAAAAAGACTGGATTAAACCAGTGCCCTTGATCACAAATTAAGAAGTTCCAAATGAAGAAACAATGATATTCTCTAAACAGATCCAGCCTGTGTTCGTCTATAAGTTTTCTAGAGCTTGAGCTCATAATAAATTTTCACCAATGTTATGTACAAATGTACTCAGTACTGTATTTCTCACTCTCCATGTATTGGAATCTCTCTCTCTCTCTCTCTCCCTCTCTCTGTGCTTTGATCTTGTTCACATTTCTGTACTAGAATTGATCCTAAACTAATAATTTCATGGAAGACCTTCATGATCATCCAGAGATACAAGGAGGCAAATATGATTGACACCTGGAGAACACCAACTGCCTAAAACTCCACAGTTTGTCTATGTGCACGTGTGCGGGTGCATGTTTTTGTGGGAACATATGTTTTATGTATGCATATACACCAAATTTCATCTGCTCACTTGCTGATACCAATAGGGCAAAGAAGTTTACCTGCTGGCATATTGTGGTTGTAATGTCAGTCTTGCAACATAATTTCCCTCGCCAATGGGACTACTCTTTTATATATCCAGTTCATCAAAAACAGTGTAAACTAAACTTGCAAAAGTCAGGACCAAGCCAATGTTGGTTATATATGGTGGTGGAGGCTTGTAGATATGCTTGTTATTCTCTATGATTTGACTTCTAAAAAACACTTTTCAGCAACTATGCCTAGTTCTTAATTGTTTGCTCCATTTAAGTATTGTCATACTTAAGAGGGTGACATAATATGGTAGTTTAGATGCCATTTAAAGATGGAGACCACTACAGCTACTCAGAAAATACAAATTCTGTTGAAACCACGAATGCTAAAACATTTACATGATATGAAACCCAAACATGAACAAGTAAAGGGAGCAGCACATCAACAACACAATGGATAATTCTGTTGATACATCTTTCTCCAGAGGTTTTCCTACCTCCTGATAAATATTAAATTAGTGACAAATATTTTGGGTGGTGGTAATCTTGAGCACTTCAGAGCAGAAGATGTTGGGTCAAATGATTGAAATTACAAAACTCAAGAACAAGAAGAAAAAGAATTGATATCCTTTCATGACTGGAATAGAATGCTATTCTTCACAAAGAGAAAGGAAGGTTAAATCAATGGACTAGAAGAGCTAAGAAGCATATACAACAATCTATTGATTGGCTCATTCTGCAGGTAGTTTAGAAAATATTCAGAAATATTGTGTAATTTCAATCATTTCTTTCTGCACAGGCTGCCCTTCAATTCTTTTTCTTCTTGTTCTGGAGTTTTGGAGTTTGAACGAATACACAACGCGTTTTCATCAGTATTTCTTTCTCTACTTGGTTCTTTCTTTTGTTCTATTTGTGCTATGTATTATATTATAGGGTAAAGTCCACTTAACCCTCTCAAACTACCATCCCAATGATAATCTACCCCCCCAAACTATCAATTACTCCTCAAACTACCAAAACAATGACAATGTACGTACCTCTCAATGCTAGCAAAATGACGAAATTAACCTTATAAAATTTTCAATAAGACAAAAATTATCGTTAAAAATTTGAAAAAAATTAAATTTTAGTATTTTTGTTTTTATTTTAGTAAGGGTAATTTTGTCATTTTGTTAAAATTTGGGGTACAGTACACTGTCATTGTTTTAGTAGTTTGGAGGGTAAATTGTCGCAATTGATAATTTGTGGAGTAAATTATCATTGAGGTGATAGTTTAAAGGGGTTAAATAGATTTTACCTTATATTATATACACGTAGTTCAATGTTGAATGAACTCTCACACATTTGTGCTTCAAACATGGCATCACTCATAAGAATTTGAATCACGTAGAGATGCAGCAGTGACACAAGAATTTGAATCCAAATTATATGATTCTTCATTCCATACTACAGTTAAAAGATAAAATACAATTTTATATATATATATATATTAAGCCAAGCTGCTTGTGAGATGCAAGGCAATGTCACTTAGGTTAATAACCTCAGTGTTCTTGTCTGTTAATGGTGATTTACGAACCTCAGATCCAATGCTGAATGACCTTTCACAGATTTGTGCTTCGAACATGACATCACTGATAAGAGATGCAGCAGTAACATAAGAATTCGAATCCAAATTTTTTAGGGCATTAGGTACCTTATCAGAGACAATTGTTCCATAATAACCGGAGCACGCGGTAAGGTAATTTGTAAGAGCAGGATCATTGGGGCCTGCGAGCAAGTTCTTCACTTGGGCAAGAGTTCCTGTGGCACTATCCTGCACAAATTCATACATGACACGTGTGAGCCCTTTGGCATCTGTTGCACTAGTACCACGAGGGTCCATTCTCAGGTACTTTTCACACAGATAAGATCTGTCTGTCTTCCCACAGGTGTCTGATATTAAATCTGCTCCAACCTCCTTCAAGGATTGCTGCAGAAGAACAAGTACTATGAGAAATGTAGCAAATTTCATCCTTCTTTTTCTTAGGCTTGCTTTTTTTTTTTTTTTGGTCTTAGGCTTGCTTTTGAGATGCTGCAAATTTCAATGCAAATTAATGCTATTGGATCCTCTGGAAATCAACAATTTATATACAACTAGAAGAAACGGTCTTTTTACCTTAAATAGGGAATTAAACTTTTCTCTTCCTAAACCACCTCATAACTGCAGATTTATTTCCTTTATTGGGTTTTGAATATATGGAAGGGAAGGCACTCGAATGAGATGGGCTATACGTTTTTCCCTCATCCTTATTTGTTGTGAGTGTACTTATGAATGTTGTGTTCCACATTGAGAAAAATTTATAAGAAAAGAGTTCTTAATATACCTAAGTGAACCTTAACCCATTAGCTTAGGTTTTTGGGTTAGAGTTGTGTTCATTTATGTATATTAATGTACTCTTGGTAAAAATTCCATAACCGCTTTAATCTCTTAACAAATAGTACAGAGTCATGGTTACCTTCTTGGGACGGGTGTCAAGACGCGTCGAGTTATAGAGCCAATACTAGTATCAGAACCCAGGTTTACCAATAAGTCTTGGCCCAACAGTACACGGAAGAAACGGGTTGTCGTTGCTCTAACCCAAGGTCCGATGTGTGGGGGAGAGATTGTTGGTATTATCCATATCCATTGTGAAATGGGCTGGTGGTCAGTTTATAAGTGTGAGAGAAAGCCTCATCTTTTTGGCTTGCTTTTGGAGTTGAGAGAAGCTCAAGACCACCCAACATTATCTAATCTTCCCGATCTTCAAAATTATCATTAAACTTGTGGAGCCATGAAATCAATTGGCACCATTCAGATGAAAACTTTCACGCATCATTGTAGACATGCTTGACACAAAGGATCGAGTAAGAGTATCTTTCCAGCCAATGGTGTGAACAAACAGTTTTACGTTTTTCGATTTGATTTGAATGTCTTTCATGGAAATGTTTTTCTTCTGAACTTGAGATATAGGTTGTAAGTAACATACATACCTTTCTGTATTTGGAGAGTGCTCTTTTTAATTTTTAATTTTTTTTTTCCTAACAGTATAGTGTATTTTTTGTTTCATACCAATGAAAATAGTTGTATTGCATATCACTTAACGAAATCTTTGTTCAAAACTATAAACTAGAAAGAAGTGCAAAGAAATTCTGACACTGTCCTTTATCAACATATCCACTGAAAATCTTTTTGGTTCTTTCTATCTGGTCTTCATTAGAATGTGCACCTTTTGCATGGCCGTGCATCCTTTGTATGACAGTTGTATAAGAATCTACTACTAAGGATGTCTTTAGCATTGTGATTTTATAGACAAAAAGTGCGATTTAAACCAAATCACAGAAAATAAATTGTTTGAGATTGCATTTTTTAAAAATCATGATTTGAAAACGCAAATTTTTTCCATTTTCAAATCGTAGGTAAAAAGATGATTTTTTGAAAACGCATAATTTTAAATGCTAAATTGCGGTTTTAAAGGTCAAACCAAAATGCTAATTGCGATTTTAAAAATCATGTTTTTAAATTACACTTTTTTAATATCATTTCTCATCACACGTTACATAGGCAGGAAACAATTGCATAGTCCCTGTATATTTATTATGCCTTTATTAATAATTTAATTATGGGAAAAATTCACTTTAAATCCCTGAATTACCGCTCGTTTTGACAAGCCCCCTAAACTTCAAAACCTCTTAATTTGAACCCTTGAATTTTCAATTGCAGTCAATTTGAACCTCTCTGTTAAATGTAGACGTTAACTTCTAATGGTAATACCTAAAAAGACCCAAATATCCCTGATTTTCATTTTTTTTTTTTTTTACAAAAAAAAAAAAAATTGAAATTTTATAAAAAAGTTAGGGGTATAAATGGCATTGTCTCATTTTTAACGTTTAAAATCTAACAGATGGGTTCAAATTGACTGTAATTGAAAGTTTAGGAGTTCAAATTGAGAAATTTAAAGTTTGAAAGGCTTATCAAAATGAACTGTAATTCAGAAAGTGAAGTTTCACCTTTAATTATTTTTTCACAAGACTCACAACACAACAAAATGGCCCAATGAGCAAGATAGTGGGCTACAACACAATGTTCAGCAAGAGCATGAGCCTAGCTCCAAGAAAGCCTTCTTCCGGCCTAAGTTTGGTACAATAAACTCATGAAGAAAATGATGAAATCGACGAAATTGGTAGGAATTTGTCTAGGCTGGTCAATATATCACAATATACTATCAATTGAGCGGCGATTCGAATTCCTACAATTCAAACAGTAAATATAAAAGAGTTTTTATAAGGCTCCCTGTCCAAAGAGATAAGCATGGCATGAGCAATCCGGCCCTATTAGTATTTGCATTCCGTTCAAGTAAGTTTATTTCATTCTACTAATCAACTAGGAGTGTCTTTAGAGTTACTATAACTTTTCTTATAAATTCTTTATAAACTAACTTGGTTGTTCAGGTAATACTCACTACGTCACCCGCATCTAAATAATTAAATTTGGTTGTGGCCAAAGATATATAGCTGTGTCAGTTTATAAATTAATGTGACACTTATTATGTTAACTACTAACCAATTTAATTTGATTGTGGTTGGGTGTTAATAATATTACAACTTTTACTACCAAATTCTTTACAAAATGACGTGACAGTTCATAATTGCTGAAATAATTACAGTGGCTAACTTGCCAATCACATATTTTAATTATTTTACCAATTATGAATTGACACGTTAGCTTGTAAATTACTTTATAATAAAAATTGTAATTTTCCAAAAAGCGTCAATTAAACTGCTACATTAGCTTGTAACAAATACCATACTTCTCTAAACATTTTTCTATCGATCTTATAATCAAAGTAACACAGCATTGCCTCTGAGAGTTCATTGGAAACCCAAGCGGTGGCCTAGCAATAATCAAGAGAATGTCACTCCTAATTAAATGTAAGACCCAAGAACAAAGAAAGGTGGAGAAAAATTACCCTTAAAATCAGTTGATGGTCCAAACTACTTAATGTAAAGAGTGATTAATTAACACATTAAATTTCATAGCCATGATCTCGATTAGTGTCAATATATATATAATATTCTTTACACAAATCGAAGTTCGCTATGTATCTCTCTGTTCTCATCAGTAGTTTTCATTAATTAAAGTAGCTAATTAACAAAGGGTAGTACTATTTAATTCCCATGCAATTAACCACAACAAAAGCATTATCAATTTCAAGGGATGTACAGCTTGTTGTCACACTTGCATCTCCAAACTTCAGGATAAGACTCCGACTCCGACGTCCCCGGCGTCCCAGGCGGCACCTGCACAAGCACTGGCTTGCACGGCGTGCACTTGCCGCACTTGGACGAGCATTGTGGAGGCGACGATCCGGGTCCACTCAAAAACCTCCTTCCCAAGTTCATCCACCTCTCTTCCTCTCTTCTCTTCTCAAATTCCTGCTGTTCAAAAAAACATAATTAGAGCTGATAATCATTAACATGCAACGTTTGTAATACAATGCTCTAGCGTGCGCCCGAAGCCTCAATGCCACGTCGCCATTCCGTACAGCCATCAAGCTAACGTACGCCCCCCTGAGCATATTCACGAGGTTGAATACAGCCCATTAATTAAATAATAACACGGATTCCGGGAACAGCAGCAGGTGAAAGTTACCGAGACTTTTGTCCAAAAAGCCAAAAACGACATAGTTTCTTCTTCACTAGTACTGCTAACGTGCACCGTTTGTGATATATAGACGCTTAGAATTGATCCTAAACTAATAATTTCATGGAAGACCTTCGTGATCATCCAGAGATACAAGGTTTGAGAAGTTTGGGATTTCGAAAAAACGTGAAGATGGAAATAACAAAATATCCAAGAGCTAGCGAAGTGATATCCTTTCATGACTGGAATAGAATGCTATTCTTCACAAAGAGAAGGAAGGTTAAATCAATGGACTAGAAGAGCTAAGAAGCATATACAATATAATCTATTGATTGACTCATTCTGCAGATAGTTTAGAAAATATTCAGAAATATTGTGTAATTTCAATCATTTCTTTCTACACAGGCTGCCCTTCAATTTTTTTTTGTTCTTGTTCTTGAGTTTTGGAGTTTGACCGCGCGTATACACAACCGCGTTTTCATGGGTATTTCTTTCTCTACTTAGTTCTTTCTTTTGTTCTATTTTGTACCGTGTGTATTATATTATAGGGTAAAATTTACGTAACCCTCTCAAACTACTAAAACAATGACAATGTATCCTCCAATGCTAGCAAAATGACAAAATTAACCCTATAAAATTTTCAATAAGACAAAAATACCTTTAAAATTTTTTTTTTAAAATTTAATTTAAGTATTTTTGTTTTTATTTTAGTAAGGCTAATTTCATCTTTTTATTAAAATTGGGGGTATATTGTCATTGTTTTGGTAGTTTTGAGGGTAAATTGTCACAATTGATACTCTAAGGGGTAGATTAATGTTATTGGAGTGATAGTTTGAAGGAATTACATAAACTTTACCCTATATTATATATATACACACATTTCAATGCTGAATGAACTTTCACACATTTGTCCGTCAAACATGGCATCACTCATAAGAGATGCAGCAGTGACATAAGAATTCGAATCCAAATTTTTTAGGGCATATGATTCTTCATTCCATACTACAGTTAAAAGATAAAATACAATTAAACACACACACACACATATATATATATATATATATATATATATATATATATATATATATATATTAAGCCAAGTTGGTTGTGAGATCCAGGGCAATGTCACTTAGGTTAATAACCTCAGTGTTCTTGTCTGTTAATGGTGATTTACGAACCTCAGGTCCAATGCTGAATGTCTTTTCACAGATTTGTGCTTCGAACATGGCATCACTCATAAGAGATGCAGCAGTAACATAAGAATTCGAATCCAAATTCTTTAGGGCATTAGGTACCTTATCAGAGACAATTGTGTCATAATAACTGGAGCATGTGGTAAGGTAACTTCTAAGAGTAGGATCAATGGACCCTGCGAGCAAGTTCTTCACTTGAGCAAGAGTTCCTGTGGCACTATCCTGCACAAATTCATACACGGCACGTGTGAGCCCTTTGGCATCTGTTGCACTAGTACCGCGAGGGTCCATTCTCAGGTACTTTTCACACACATCAGATTTGTCTGTCTTTGCACAAGTGTCTGATATTAAATCTGCTCCAACCTCCTTCAAGGATTGCTGCAGAAGAACAAGTACTATGAGAAATGTAGCCCATGAGTTGACAAATTTCATCTTGCTTCTTTTTAGGCTTAGTTTTGAATGCTGCAAATTTCTATGCAAAGGATCCTCTGGAAATCAGCAATTTATATACAACTAGAAGAAACGGTCTTTTACCTTAAATAGGGAATTAAACTTATCTTTTCCTAAACCTCCTCCTAACGTGATTTATTTCCTTTTATTGGGTTTTGAATATATGGAAGGGAAGGTACCTGAATGAGATGTGATATACATCCTTTCCTCATCCTTATCTAATCTTCCCGATCTTCAAAATTATCATTAAACCTGTGGAGCCATGTGTGGGATCCACATAGAACCCATAAATTCAGTGGTGATTTTAATAAATGAGAATATGTAGCGCCGGCCCAACCCTTAGGCGGGTTAGGCCGCCGCCTAGGGTCTCTAATTTAATAAGGCCTCCAATTAAAAAAATTTTTTTAAAAAATTCAATAAAAAAATTTTAAGCTGTCCATATTTTTTACTTAAGCCCCCTCCCCCCCCTAATCATGGTAAATAAATAATTTAAGAAGGCCTCCTAATCATAGTAAATAAATAATAATTTAAGCTGTCCAATTAATGAATCCTAATAAAATAATTTCTATAAAAAAAACAAAATTAAATACATATTTGCCATCAATATATACACTTTAATTAGGCTCCCTACTTAATTTTTAAAAATATATTAATATCATTTGATTATCCAACATTCCAAAATAAATAAGGCTTAAAAAATCGATAACAATAAATAAGGGAATCAAATCATAATCAAATATTCAACCCTAATTATGTTACACATGTCCAACTGAAAATAATAATAATAATAATAATAATAATAATAATAATAATCTAGAAGATTGTGTTAAATGTTTAAAATCAAATGGGAAAAACAAATAAATAAATAGTAAAAGATGGAAAATTTCTAAAATGCATTAATATCACATGATTCTTTTCTAAATGCATATATCGCTTATATAATTTTATTGACAATACATGTTGCAGTTGCTTCTGCAGAAAGAAGTTTTTCAAAATTAAAATTGATAAAATTCTACCTAAGATCAACAATATTGTCACAATAGAGATTAAATGGATTAGCCATATTATCAATTGAAAAGAGGATGTTAGAAAATCTTGAATATAAAAACTTAATAAGTAATTTTGCATCCCAAAAAGCGAGAAGAATTATTTTTAAATAAAAATATTTGAATAAATATTATTTATTTAATTTTTAAATATTAAAAAAATAAGGCCACACTTAAAATTTTCGCCTAAGGCCCCAAAATATATTGGGCGACCCTGAGAATATGAGAGAAAGACCGGAGGAGGAAATGAAACATTTTTTGTACTGATTTAGGATATTTTTCGCACCTCATACAGTTAATTTAGGAAATATTCACAGAGATGGTCTAGTTTTCAATCATTTCAACAATGGAGGAGAAATGCTTGTGGGGGCACCCTGTAAAAAACAATTTAGGATCGATGAAGCTTCCTTTTGGAGCTTCATCAGAATAGGAGGAGTGGAGCTTCCTTTTGTAGCTACATACAAGTTGGAGCTTCATCACAATATTCTCCCAACCTTTATTCAGTTTATTGCTCATCTGTTTTGTTTAGTGGTTTAAAAAAACTGTGTTTTTAAAATGTAGTTAATGAAAATGCACTTTTTTAAAAAATGCTTAATTATAAAATTGTAATTTATCTCTTAAAACTATAAACTAGAAAGAAGTGCAAAGAAACTCCGATGTTGTCCTGGTATCAACATATCTAGAGAAAATATATACACTTTTTGCATGGTCATATAACGTAGTGGAAGACTAAGGTAACTAATCAAATAGTAGCGTCTTTGATTCTATTCGAATTAAGTGTATTGGCTTACATAAGAAAGTTCCAAATTAAGAAACAATGATTCTCTCTCTCTCTCTCCCTCTCTTTGTGCTTTGATCTTGTTCAGATTTCTTTACACATTGCAACCACAAAATTGAAAATTTGAAACTCTAAATCACTTTAATCTCTATAGTTTAGCATTTCATCTTCACACCCAATGAAACGAGTAGAGGCATATGAATTTTTTTTTTTTTTTTCAATTATTCATCTATTAGTGTCTCTTGGTTTCTAAAGGCCATTGGACTTTCTGCACAAGCTACCCTTCAATTCATCTTCTTCTTGTTCTTGAGTTTTGGAGTTTGAACTAGATGAAAACTTAGTATATAAAGGGAACAAAACTTTTTTTATTTTTTTTATTACATTTTAGTTCAACCCCCTCAAAAATGAATTTCTGCTTCTGCTTCTGCCACAGCTCCATACCAAAAAATGATTCTTCCTTCCATACTACAGCTAAAAGATAAAACAAAACAAAAGCAAAAAAAAAAAATTAAGGCAAGCTGGTTGTGAGATGCATGGCTATGTCACTCAGGTTAATAACCATAGTGTTCTTGTCTGTTAATGGTGATCTACGAACATCAGGTCCAATGCTGAAAGACCTTTCGCACATTTGTGCTTCAAACATGGCATCACTCATAAGAGATGCAGCAGCTACATAAGAATTCGAATCCAAATTCTTGAGGGCATTTGGGACCTTCTCAGAGACAATTGTGGCATAAAAATTGTTGCACATTTTAAGGTATTTTGTAAGAGCAGGATCATTGGACCCTGTGATCAAGTTCTTCACTCTGGAAAGAGTTCCTGTGGCACTATCCAGCACAAATTCATATGAGACACGTGTCAGCCCTTTGGCATCTCTTGCGCTAGCTCCACGTGGATCCATTCTCAAGTACTTTGCACACAGATAAGATCTGTCTGTCTTCCCACAAGTGTCTGATATTAAATCGGCTCCAACCTCCATCAATGACTGCTGCAGAAGAACAAGTACTACTATGAGAAATGTAGCAAATTTCATCCTTCTTTTTCTTTGGCTTAGTTTTGAGATGCTGCAAATTAATGCTATTGGATCCTATGGAAGTCAGCAATTTATATACAACTAGAAGAAACGGTCTTTTACCTTAAATAGGGAATTAAACTTACTCTTTCTTCTTCCTAAACCTTCTCCTAACTGCATATTTATTTCCTTTATTGGGTTTTGAATATATGGAAGGGAAGGTACCCTTTCCTCATCCTTCTCTTATCCTCTCATTTTTCAAAGTTACTATTAGATGTGTAACTGTAAGGCCATATGTGGATCTCACATATGAATTTTCACAAATCTAATGGTAGTTTTAATTGAACACAGTTTTCTTTCAAACTGGGTTGAATGAGTTTTTCTAACTCAATCTATAAAAATGACAAGTGTTTCTTAAGCGTGTAAAAATCACAATATTCTGTTACACACACCCAACCTTTATTCAGTTTATTGCCCATCCGTTTTGCTTAGCGGTTTCAAAACTTGCTTAATTAATGAAAACACGCTTTTTAAAAAATGCTTAATTATAAAATTGTAATTTTTCTTTTAAAATCATATGTTTTTATAAACGCACCATTTGATTGCAATATCAAAAACGTGACTTTGTTTTTAAATTTACGGGGTAGCTCAATCGACTGTGGATCACGCCTAATAAAGCGGAAGTTACTAGTTCGAATCCTCCCTATTCCTTCCCTGCTTGTGTGGACATGTTAAAAAAAAAAAAAAAAAGGGCGAATTTGTTACATTTTTATAAACGCACCATTCATTCATCTTTAATTATCAATTATATAATGACAGGAATGGGGTGTCTCATTAGGAAGAATTTAGCTTTAAATAAGTTTTCAGATATATATATATATATATATATATATATATATATTGACTGGCCTCAAAAGCCCATCCACCAAAGAGCCCAACAAACCTTTAGAAGCATCAGAACCTATGAATCACCACAAATTCGACAGCCCACGACCAGACTAGTTGCCAAGATCTGAGTCCACCTTTACTCAAGTACAGCGCGCAACCGATGTGAAAAATTACTTAAAAGCTAAAGTAATCTTCTTCATCGGCTAAGACACGAGATGTAACGCCTTAACTCAAATGACATATAATATTGTTTGTTTTTTGTTCTCCCAAACTAGACTTCCCAAAAGTTTATCCATCTTAGTACTACATGTTTTTATAAGTTCGCTTAACTGCAAAGTTCTGATGGCATCATAACCATCACAACTTTAAAACGCGTTATTGTCATAAATAGTGCAAGTATACATATAAGCACATTCTCATCCCCACCCAAGCAATATAGAACGCCACATGAGACACCCCGATTTCTATCATTTGACTTCATCTAGGCTGGTTGTGAGATGCATGGCTATGTCACTACATTTTTATCAGCCATATACTGATTGGATTTTTTTATTTTTGTGAAGCACGGGGGTTAGGCCTAGAGGTGATGAGGGTGTACGTATTTGATTTTTAAATGTCTCTTTTTAAGCCATTCAAGTTTCTTATGGAGGTCACTATCTCTATCATGGAGCAGAGCACCATATATGCCACATTTACTTCCTCCTCCTGATATGCACAAACAAGATCGAATATGTGTACGTGTGATATACTCCTTTTATAGCAAGTGCGATGAGCACTGTGTTTTGTCATCATTTGCACCTAGCTACCGGCCTACCGTAAGCTCTTGCAATATATCTACCTGCAGTAGGATTCAAGTGCATTCCATATCGTTTATTTATTTGTTATTAATTCATTTTCGAAAATTAAAGCAACAATTACTGAGAATTATATGATCTTGTAAAATGCAAAAAGTTAACTCAAAAGTCAAAATTATATACTTTGATGGGTTTCTTTTTGCATGGTGTTAGGGGTGTTTAGGTGGATAGTTAGAAACCATTTCAAATCCGTTATTTGTTCGTCCGCATGAATTATAGGTGAATTTTCAGCTCCTAACTCTGAACGGGAGTGAATACCATATTCACTTTTTGCATACGCCCAGACGGATAGTAAAATATGGGTAGGTAAAGGTGAATATTATCCACCACTATCTACCCATATATATATATATATATATATATATATATATATAGAGTTGGCTTATTGAGACTTTATTTCTATGTGCTTCATGCATTTAGTATTAGCTAATTTCGCTTGATGGTTTGAAATGTTACTAAAACAATAATATGACATTATTTCAAAGCAATTAAAGTCAATTCATTTGTTTTTTTTTTTTTTTTTGAAGAGAATATAATTCAATTCAATTGAGTTGTATTTTGTAGTTTTGTTCTTTTTTCAATTTACAATTTACAAGTGTATTTAGGTTAAAAAAAAATAGGATTAAACACATCTAAAAGATATTTAGAAATTAAGTCCATAGTACAAAAAAAAAAAAAAAAAAAAAGAAAAGAAAAAGGAAAAGAAATATATCCCATAAAAGAGCTCAAATTGCAAAGCGGATGTCATAGGCAGGTAGTATAAAAAAACGCCTTCCCATGTATGGGTATGGGTGGATTCCACCAGTCTAAAATGAGCGGGCGGTTACTAAAACCCGTCATCCACAAAGTGTGAATGTGTCGATGATGCGAAATAAGGATATTATCCATTTACATTTCTAGAAGCTGTACATGTGAATTAGAACTCTACCATGCATGCACCTGTTGATGTTCTAAGATATGATCAGTTCCTTAGGTTGTCGAACCTTTAAATCTCTGGAATATATCATAAATGGACACATGGATGCAGCAAATAGTAGTGGAAATCATAGTTACGTGATTGAAAGAAGCATTCACTTTTTCTAGGAAGTACGAATATCAGGTATATTTCAACTTCAATATTCCATGATGTGGATTCATCGAGGAGGGATACGTTCGTTCGTGATGATGTATATCCATTCATCAAACTTGTTAATTAATTAACTGAAATATTAATTGAAAAAGGAAAGTAGAATATTTATTTATTGAGGTTATGGATAAATGACGTTGCAGATTTACCAAAATTTTCAGTTGTTAGTCATGTGACACCTATGGATTCTGAAATTGATCTTTTTAGTAAGTGGAATGAAAATTTGAAAAGCTCTCTAGCTGTCTCCATCACGCCTGCAATTTTGTCTAATTGAAGAATATTATATATATCTTCATTATTCTTCTAGGGTATATATGTTTTAGGAAAGGGTAATGTTATGTATCACATTTTTATCTTACAATTATCACATAATGTTGATGTGATAGTCTCAAATCTAAATGAAAGGTGAGGAAACGAAAGGGGAACTTAGGGCACGTCACATTTGGTAGCGAAATGACTAGATTAGACTTTCTAGGATTTGACTTGCTAATTTGTTCTTAATTGACTGAGCAAACCATTCGAAGTAATGGATATTAATAATGTGGTCAGAGTTTATTCGCTCTCTTTTTTTCTAAAAAATATATATATCTTTTAAAGAATAATGCAATTTAGTAGAGTATTATATGAAATTAGTCTTTTTAGTAAGTGGAATGAAAGTTTGAAAAGCTCTCTAGCTGTCTCCATCACTCCTCAAGTTTTTCTAATTGAAGAATATTATATATATCTTCATTATTCTTCTAGGGTATATATGTTTTAGGAAAGAGTAATGTTATGTATCACATTTTTATCTCACAACTATCACATGATGTTGATGTGATAGTCTCAAATCTAAATGCCAACCCTTCGATTTTTTCTTCTTTTTTTTAATAAGAACGATACAAAGGTTAGTTTGGAATGCCATGTCAGTATTGAGGGATAAAAATATAGTTTTTAGCATTATTCTTTACGAAATTTTCCTATAAAATTGTAAGAAAAGTCTAGCTCGTGCAATGCGTTGTAAATGAGTACACGGCTCAAAGTTACTAATCTTCAATGGTGAGGAAACGAAAGGGGAACTTAGGGTGCGGCATGTTTAATTTGGTAGCTAAATGACTAGATTAGACTTTCTAGGATTTGACTTGCTAATTTGTTCTTAATTGACTGAGCAAGCCATTCGAAGTAATGGATACTAATAATGTGGTCAGAGTTTATTTGCTCTCTTTTTTTCTATAAGAAAAAAAAACATCTTCTAAAGAATAATGCAATTTAGTAAACTATTATATGACTACTATATAACTTGACGATGTGACAGTAAAAATAAGTTTTTAGATCAATAAGTTCCATAGTTGTCGGTGTAAGTGGCTAATTAGTAACACAATTAGATAGTAGTCATTAAAATAAGTAATTAATATGATTTGGCAAGTTCAAAAGCCTTTTGGATTAAAGTGATGTCTAAAATGTTATATCATCACTAATGTCTCACTTAATTAGAGACTTATTATATTTTTATTTTTACTACTGAAGTATACTCTGGGGTTAATGTAAAACTTATTACTTATGAGCATTTTTGTAATTCACTCATTTAATGTAGAACTGTGGTGTCACATATTAAGGCCGATCACATCTAATAGCCCAAATACTAAGCGCTCATCTCCGGAACAGGAAGATCTTGGTTTAATTTGTAATCAAGGTAATTAAGCTATACATGATTTTTTGGTCAAACAAATAACAATTAATGATGGATTAGTGAAGTACGAACTGCTATTTTCCAATCAAGCCACTAAGAAATAAGGACCTAATTAAACACTATTATTGGATTTTCAACCTTTAAGGTGTAGTGTAACTGGACCAAACTTTGAGATGCCTTGCATGGAGCCATTATTAATCCTCCTCAGACTTAAAAGCAATAAAGATTAATAAGGATTCAGAACCAGACCTGTGAGACTTGTGAAGCTCGAAGAAGGAAAAATCTGTGAGATTATTGCTCATGATGATGCCACGTACAGGTAGTACTACTTGAATGATCTCTTCGAGTAAAGTTGTTATTTATAATTTTAGTTTTAGTACTTAAAATTTTCAATTTTTATGGGTGACTGCCATAAGAGCATATTCATCCGTCAATCCGCAAGGCTTTATTATTATTATTATTATTATTATTATTATTATTATGATTGTCACTTCCAAAAATGAGAAAGCTATCAGAGTGACGCTGCTATGGACGTGATTTTATTGTACTCCACTGAGAATTATATATATATTAATCAAGAAGAAAGAAAGGAAATAGAGTTAGAGAGAAAGAGAGAGGTGGTAGTGTTGGTAGGTTATAGTTGGAGTTGGAGGAGGTGATAAATGGGGAAGAACTAGAGTACATCAAGTAGAGGCTATAGATTATAATTATATATTCTAGGGCTTATAATATCTCTTGTTTAATATATTCTCCAGCAATTGGATATAGTGAAAAGGGCCATTAATCTGCGCAGCAAGAGATTGGTAGAAAGTGTTTTCTTGATAAAAGATAATATATATATATATATAGTCATGAAACACAAGTGCCTAGGGTTTCTGCCTTTATATATGTTTAAAAATTCACAATATGAACCAATTCAACTTGTATGCTGATTTGCATTTTTCATTATATAATCTCTCTATCCCATCTTGTCTAGGACAACTTTACCCACTACAGCAAACATCAAGTTATATGAAAAGGACTCAAGTGGATCGTATATATATATATGATCATGCATTATAGAAAAAGTTAGAAAATGGCTATTATTATCAGCTTCCACTAGCTGCATATTTAAGGCAATTCCATCTTAATGGTAGGCAAAAAGAGAGCTGATAGTGCAAATTTGGTTATGAAAATCAATCTGGGGGTGCCAAAGGCCAGTGAAAAGAGAGAAAAATCTCCTTTGTGCTTCATGTATATGTCCAATACCCCATTAATTAATTACATCTCACTAGGAAAAGTCTTCCAGAAAAGCAATGAAAAGTTGGTAATTTGTGTTTTTTATTTGGATGAATAAGTCATTTTCCATTAAGCAATGAGAAGTTCAATACACAAAAAAATTCTAATTCATTTCTAACCACCTATTCAACACCATTACAATTCAAAAAGTTACAGCACACTAGTCACCTGCCCAAAAGAGGGGAATTCTCCACACAAAACAAAAAATCCTATTCAACTCAAAACCCTTCTTTGAAAAAAAAAATAGAAATTGTACACAATTAGGGAGTGATGAACTATGTATACAAGGCAATCCTTTGACAATTTAAAATGGTCTTCTAGAATTGCCTTATTAAAAAATTAATCAAACGAAAGAAATCAATCGTTGATATCAATTTAAGCTGAAACTCAACAAAGCTTTTTCCCTAGCCATTCATTAATCAGAAATGTTATTTAGTATATTGTTATACGGCTGTGATCACGTGTCAGTAAAAGTCAACTTTTGACTTTTTTTTTTTTTTTTTTTACAAGACTTTGTTAATTCAAAAGCTGATTTACACTGTCACGCACGTCATCTTAATTATATGATAGTCGTATAACAGTCTGTTAAATAGCATTACTCTGCATTCATTAGTTAGAAGCTTTAACTTAATTTAGAAGTTGCTTCTTCAACCAGTTGTACTGAGGGAGGATTGGAGAGATACTCTTTCAACCGTCCCATTTCATGGGCTACATCCAGCATGCTTGGTCTAGTTGAAGGACTGTACTGTGTGCACATGAGGCCAAGCTCAATCATTTCCAGAATAACATCTCTCCATATTTTGCTGTAATGCGTTGGCATGGCAGATGGGGAGCACCTATCTAGTGCTTCTTCAACAATGGGCTCCAGCTTATATGGGTAATGGCTCTTAACCAATTCATGCAAGCTTGAAGCTTCATGGATAAGGAGATCTGTCGGCCGCCTTCCTGTCACAATTTCTAACAAAAGCACTCCAAAGCTATACACATCTCCTTCAGTGGAAGCACGCTTACCCAACCCGTACTCTGCATAATTTGATGAGAGAAAGCACAGTGAGTATTATTGTAAAAACTTAAAAAGGTTTTCATGATATGGGCATGCAGGCATGAACTTTTCATGATTGTCATTGACTTTTCTGGGTATGGCAAATTGGTCCCAAAGAAATGTAGTGTGTTCTAATCATTACTAGCATTTTGAACAAATCATGTTGTAGTATAGTGAGTAATCTGCTCGCCTAATTCACAATACTATCTTAACCCGTAAAACTTGTGGTGGAATCCGAGTTCCTAAAAATTTGTTATCCGAATTGTTAGCAATATTTCAGACAGCAAATATATATGAGAGAGCTTCTTTGGAGCCATCGGTCCCAACAAGTAGGTGGACTGTTGAAGACCTGCTTAGATAGGCGGGCTCTATAAAGACTCTTTCACATTTGCTGTCTGAATTGATAGCAACCACTTAAGGATGGATGGTTGAGTTTTATCTTACTACCACTTAAGTATGGATGGTTGAGGTTTTACCAAGGATGACCAACTCACTAGTCAGTCTTGACCAATCCTTTGATGTGCTGAATTAAGCAACATCAGTTTGCATATTAGGGAAAGAATTGAAAGTGTTAAAATATTAATGAAAATAATTATTTTTTATCAGATTAAAATTTTAATATAATTGATAATTTAATATGGTATCAGAATAAAAATTATGATCGAGATCGATCAAATTTTGTCTCTGTCATTCACCTTTCATTTCAAAAAGAAAAAAAAAAAAACTTACCAGGAGCTATGTAGCCGACAGACCCGCATAACAAGCCTTCTTTTGAGCTGAAGGTCATTGTATCCATTGCAGAAACACTCTGATTATCACTCCCTTTTACAAGCCTTGAAATTCCAAAATCAGTGACCAAAGCTGTCATGTCATCATCAAGAAGAATATTACTTGGTTTAAGATCACAGTGTATAACCTTCACTGGAGAATGATGGTGCAAATATGCCACCCCTTCAGCAACATCACTGCAGATGCTCACCAACTGAACCAAATCCAATCCATTTCTCAATCCATGGCTTGGATACAGATGCCTCTCCAGGCTCCCGTTTGCCATCAGTGGAAGAACAAGAGCCTTAAACTCCGGCCTACTGCAAATTGTGATGATCCTTATCAAATTCCTGTGCCTTGTCCTCTTTAGGACTTGGCATTCTCTCTTGAAGCTCCTGGAAATTTCCCCGGCAGACGACTTCGCATCCAATACCTTTACTGCAATTCTTGTGTTATCTTGAAGAACTCCCTTATAAACATGTCCAAATTGCCCTGTAATTAACAAAATATAAATTAAATGATTAAATGATTAAATTCATTGTTTTCTATCAGCCTAAACTTTTAGAATAAGTTGTGATTTAACAAGTAATTAACCTGAACCGATGAGGCTTGAAGCACTGAAACCGCCGGTGGCTTCAAGAAGTTGTCTATATGAGACTCTTGGGTAATTGAGCTCTTTCCTTTGATCTTGTTCTTCATCTTTCAAATCCTCCCCTCCATTGAAAACTGCCAATTGCCTCCTTCGAATCTTTGACCTGAGTACAAGACGGTAACCAAATATGCAAAAAATGGGTGTTGCAGTTGCAAATAATGACAAGAGGATTGACAGAATAAGCAAGTGATGAGAATGCCTTTTCCTGCATTTTGGCATGCCCTTTATTGAGCCACAGAGGCCATAATTTCCCAGAAAAGAGTCCATGGTGATTGATGCAAATGCCCCCTTGTTAGATACATTTCCAGAGAATTTGTTGAAAGACAAGTTCAGGTGCTTCAAAGTGGGAGACACCTGCAGAGATTGTGGTATCTCTCCAATCAATTGGTTTGAAGATAGATCAAGCTCTCGAAGATAAGGCAACTGCCCTACAGAAAATGGAAGAGTGCCTTCCAAGGAATTATGTGAAAGGTTGAGGTTCTCCAGTGCAATGCAGCTTTTAAGCTGTGGAGGGATTGTGCCAGAGACATTGTTAGAGGATAAATCTATTGCAAGCACCATATCCATTTTGCTTAGCTCCAATGGTAAATGCCCATATAAGTGATTGCTAGACAAATTCAAGTACAGCTTCAAGCTCCTCAACCCTGCAACTTCACTAGGAATAACCCCAGAAATCTTATTGTGAGAAAGGTCTAGAATTTCTAAGTTTACACATTTGCCTAAACTTGGTGGAATTGTTCCTGAGAGCTGGTTCCCATAAAGCAAGAGCCTTCTTAGCTGGGGAAGGTTTGCAAAACTATCCGGAATCGAACCTGAAAGATTATTTCGCGACAAATCTAGAAGACCTAGATGTAGAATGTCACCAAGAGCAGAAGGAATCTCACCAGAGAGTGAATTGTTTGACAAGTAAACCCTCTCTAGCATTCCCATCCTGCATAGTTTTTGAGGGATTGATCCATTAATCAAGTTACTAGACAAGTTCAAGAGGTTAAGATTGACAAGGTTGGAAATGTGAGGAGGAATGGAGCCGTAGATAAGATTCTCATCTAGATGAAGCTGCACAAGATTGGTAGAAAGATCACCAATAATGTAAGGAAGCTCTCCACCAAGATTGTTTCCAGCCAATTCGAGTTCTTGAAGGTCAGATGAATTTGCTAAGGAAGAAAAGAAAGGTTCAAGGTTGGTATTCCCATCATGGCTAACAAAGTCATTATAAGACAAAGCAAGTATTTGTAATCTTGGCATTTCACCAACAATTTCTGATGGTAACTCCCCGCTTAACATATTGGATGCCAAGTCAAGCCATTCAAGATGAGTTGAGTTGGAAAGGGCTCGGGGAACCCTTCCCACAATTTTGTTTGACCAAAGTAAAAGAAATCTCAACTTTGTAAGCACACATTCATTGTTTAAGGGGATTTGGCTGCTCAAAGAATTGTTAGAAAGGTCTATATACTCCAAGGAAAAAGACCCATTGCAGAAAATTGATTCCGGGATTTCGCCATCAAGCCGGTTACTTCCCAGATCAAGATATATAATGTTCTGCAGAAATCCCAACTCGTAGGGAATTTTCCCTTCAAGAAGGTTCCATGATAAGCTAAGTTGTCTTAGATGAGAGAGAGAGCCTAACTCTTTTGGAATGTGACCATGAAAGAAGTTTCCTGACAAATCAAGAACCGTCAAGGAAGAAAGATTGGCTAAAGCAGGGGAAATGGTGCCTCTAAGAAATGTTGCATTGAGAATAAGCTCTGTGACTCTTTCACTTGCACTGTTGCACTTCACACCTGACCAGTTGCAGATATGAAAATCCGAGGAGTTTTTCCAATTCTCAAACACCCCTCCCGGGTCAGAAACGACACCTTTCATGAAAGAAAGCAATGATGCTCTGTCATTCATAAGCAGAACATGAGCATTTTCTTCTCCATGGACTCCAAACAAAACAATAACCAAACAAAGAAAACTGAACATGGAAAACTTGCAGAAACCCATTGTTGTACTGAAAAGTACAATGGGAATTAAACAAACAGAAAAAAACAAAAAAAAAAAAAAGAAGAAAGAAATTCAGAGAGAGATTGAGGGGGGAGGGAGAGAGTTGATGATATGACACAAAAGAAATGCGACAACATGCGGGCTTAAGAAGTGAACAGCTTGATCCGAGGAATTAAGTGCATGTCATGCTACAATCTTCGTGCCTAACTACCGTTGAAGGAACGGACGTACGTTTGGCGCCTGTGAAACTTGACTTTGAAAGCCGCCAATGGGTGTGGAACACGTAAGCAACGTTAAGATCCGGGCAGCACTGGTGCTTGACATGTCAGCACCGGCCGGCCTAACCCTTTCTTATCACATTTGTTTGTTCATTTCTCTGTTGTTGATCTTTTGCTGTTTAGTGGATGATGTGCTGTTAAAGAGGATAAATTTAGGTTATAGGCACGCTTAGGGGCGGATGACGTGGCGGCTTCGTGTGTACTGGTCTTGGTACACTTGTCGGCTGAGTTCTGTGTTCATACTCTTATATATATATATATATTGGGCTTTCAGAAATGAATAGCACACATGCAACTAACCTTATAAAAAGGGACTTATTTTATATAAACCACAAGGACTATTTTAGTATTTTTCCTAATTAATTATTACCTTACGTGAGATTTAAGCCATGCACAAGTTTGTGGAAAAATTGATATGGAAGATTGCAAGATTAGGGAGACCTCCTGTTATTTTTTTTTTTGAAGGTAACTTTTACGGTAATTTTGTTTATAAAAAAAAAAAAAAAAAAAAAAAAGGTCTCGAGTAACTCTTTTATGAGTAATGTTACGCATATTTCAGACACACTTCTTTATATTTGGCTTTTAAAATTATGATAAAAATGTAATAAATATTCATCCCAAATTTAATAACCGTTTTAAAAACCACATATAAGGGTAGAAAAGTGGAATTAAAATCCTCTTTAGTTCATTTGAACAGTTAGTTATATTAGAGCATCTTCAAGAGAATAGGCAAATCCTTCATAATAGTCAAACTGTTATTAGCCTTTTTTCCTATCCAGCAAAGTAGTTATTTTGCAGTTTTTCCTTTTAGTATGAATAATAAATAGGTTGATTAGCCGATTCACACTATAAACTTTGTTTATTATTATTTTTGTCTCCATTTCTTCCTTTTACTCTCTCTCTCTCTTCTTTTTTTCACACTCTTTTCCACACAAAATAATATTTAAAGAAAATAGATAGTAGAATAGAGAATATGTTAGAGTGTGTATGAAAAAATGAGCAGGTAAAGTAAAAAATTGTACTTTTTCAATAACTATTTTGCTTACTTTTGCTGGAGATGTTCTTATAGGAGTATTTTTATCCCCTTAAAAAGTGAAATGACAAAAATACTCATTAAATATAACTAATTGGATACTCTCCAGTTTATTTGAACTGGAGAGGATCCAGTTCATAAAAGTGAGTGAAAAAAAAAAAAGTGAAAATATGTATAGCATTACTCCTATTATGGACCAAGATCCTCTCTAATTAAAAAAATTGGAGAGAAATCTGTTAGTTATAACATAAGAGTAAAACGGTAATTTTATTTGGACTGTTTTACCCTCATGTTATAACTAGCAGATATCTCTCCAATTTTTTTCAACGGGAGAGAATCCTAGTTCTCCTTATACCGGCGGTTGGTGGAAAGCCAAACTCAACTCATAAATGTAAATTAAAAACATAATTTAGATTAGACTAATGAGAATAAGAAAACTTATTTGGTGGGCTTTCACTACAGGAAAGCTGTTATTAAATAAAAGCCTGTTATTGTTTGGTGAGACTTTTTTTTTTTGTGGCTTTTCACGAATACTTTTGCTTTTAAAAATTAGAAGTCATATAACAGTTTAACACGTTTTGCCGTAATTTTTTTTTTTAATTGCTTGTGTGAAATGGTTTTTGCATTAAGAAACAAGTCCTGAAGCTACCCAAGTGTTGACATTGAATTAGGATCCTCATTCCTCAAGCACGGGCCAATAGTTTATTGCTAAACTAATATTATAATAGTTTATGTAGAAAAATCAAATTTAGTCATATGTTGACTTTAGCCTTTTAAGTTTTCAATTTCGACAATTAGGTCTTTACGTTTTCATATGGTTTTAAATAGGTTACATATTTAATTTACCGTCCAATTAATTAACGACATACCATGTCAGACAAATCAATTAATGTCACTTAGCTCTCGTTTGACATATCACGTGTTAATTGTATATGCCAACGAGACATAACTATACTCCTAAAAAAAAAAAAGGTAGCAGGCCAACTTTGTTACATGATACGTACAATTGGCACATGAAATGTCGGCTATAGCCACGTGTCATTAATTGATTGGTTTGATGTGGTGTAATACCATTAATTGATTAGATAATAAGTTTTGACGAAATGACCTATTTGAAATCGGAGAAAAACTTAATAACCTAATTTTCGAAGTTGAAAACCTAAGGATTAAATTAAAACAGTATGAAATTAAAAACCTATGGACTAAATTTGATTTAAACATGCTAATAAGTATGAGGTTAAAGAAGCATCATCCAAACAATATACCTTGACGGGTTTATCTTATAGCAATGGAGTTACGTTTTTTCTTAACATCGTTCTATAATGATAATATTTTTTCCATAAATCTAACCAAAAGAATAATCTCTCTCTCTCTCTCTCTCTCTCTCTCAAGTAGGGATTGGTATCTAAGGACTTACCAAAAAGGCCGAAGGACAGGGCATGTGAGGGCCCAATGTCTGGCCCAAAGGCCCAAAACTGTTAAACCGGGCTAGGCCTAGAGAAACAAACCCATACAATGATAATACTTTTAGCGAAATATCTTTCTTCTTCTTTTTTTATTTTTTTTTATTTTTTTATTTTTTTTAATAATAAATTTTACATATATACTTGCATTTCCATACTTTTAAATGTACACTTCTTAATGTAACACTAAAAATTACCATTATATTCAAAATTAAAATAATGATAATTTAAAATCTAATACTAATTTTAGTATCACATTAGCAAATACGCATTTGAGAGTAATTTTTGACGATTAATTCTACACATACTCCATACTTTTTTGCACTCATTTTTCACGCTCTTTGTAGTGGATTTTAAACTACCATTAATGTAAGAATAATCAGTGATTTCGCTCCTTAGTGAAGATTTAATATCATCATTGAAAGTAAGTTGATTACTTACTTTCCCACTGTGATTTGCATATTCTGATTCTAAATCTAATGAGAGGTCCTCTTGGGCATGTTCTGAAATCTTGCATTTGATGGGCCTCTTATTTTTTATTTGATTTGGAACATCACGCTGATTTGACATGGATATAATAAACATACGTGAAAAGTAGTATACTCCGAAAGAAAAGGCTTAAAATAAAACTAAACCCATGGTTTGAACTTAATTAGATTCAATGTAGGACTTAAATCTTTTTTATATTCATACATATATACTTAACAATTTTTCTCTCACCAGCATAGACGCTTATTAATCTTATGGGTCGTCTCTATGATCACTTGTGTAGGCTATGTGGACTTTATTCCCTACACCGGCCGTAAAAAACCTCCCACTATTCATGTATGAGCATCATCCCGGCTCCAATTACAAAATAGACTATTATTATATATCCACTATACCGAAATATATACTCCATTCTCTTGTGGATTATGTTAGTTTTATATATGTATCATGTCTAGGGGTGTCAATGCGGGCGGTTTTTAACCGCCCGCTAACCGTATTAACCACTATAACACCTAGCGGTTATTGGGTTTACCGCTAACCGCCTTTTATATAATATATTTTTATAATTATGATTACAAAAATATTTATACATATAACATAATCACTTGGATCATTAAATCACAATTTTTTTAAAAAATAATTAAATCACAATTTGAGTATTAATATATTATCACTATAATTTATATGATTATATCACATAATCAATTGATCATTAAATCATTTGATTATATAATAACAAATTATACATATATAATATGACATAACTCATAAGTATATCAATTCATACTAATACAACAATTAAATATTTAGAAACTTATTTTCAATGTATGTTATAAACTTATAAGTCTATAAGTCCATATAAGTCTACATATGCATATGAATAATATAAATGTATAATATCAACACTTAATCATATGATTCAATGACAATTCAAATATTTTATTCAAGACTTCAAGTGAATCATATTATTAATGTACAATGATGATATGATTCGTATAATATCAAATTAAGTAATTGACATTGGATTAAACAATTACCAATGTGTTACTTATAGACACAATTTAAGTATTAATGTATTATCATTATAATTTTAGTAATTTATATATTATCACTATAATTGATATGATTATATCACATGATGAATTGATCATTAAATCATATGATTATATAATAATAAACAATACATATATAATATGATATAACTCATAAGTCATAAGTCTACAAGTTAATCATATGATTCATGTACAATGATAATCACAATTGATTCAATTGAATTAAACAATATATTACTTATAACTACAATTTAATTAAAGCATTATTGCACTAAAAATACAAACAAACAAAAAAACGAGGAAAAAAAAAAGCCCAAAAACGTCTAAAAAACCCAAAAAAAAGAAGCCCAAAAAGGCCTAAAAAAAGTCCAAAAACATCCAAAAAGCCTAATTTTGAAAAAGTGGTTAGGGGCGATTATCTATTTCACTAACCACTAACCCGCAGTTAACCGCTAACCGTTAACCGCTAGGCGGTTAGCGATTGCGGTTAGTAAAATCTACTAACCGCTTTGACACTCCTAAAATTCATGTCATCATTGGCTTTTATACCATTGGGCTATCGTTGAAAAATTTTCTAATGATACTATAATGTGTGAATTCAAACATAATTTAGATTAGACTAATGACAATAAAAAATAAATTAATTAAAAAAAAAAACTTATTTACTAGAGGAAAGCTGTTTATTAAATAAGTGTTTTATTGTTTGTTGACTTCTTTTTTATTTTTCTGGCTTCCCACGAATACTTTTGTTTTTAAAAATAGAAGTCATATTAACACGTTTTGCTACAACTTTTTTTTAGTATTTATTAGTATTGCTTGTGTGAAATACTTATTATTTATTATTTTTTGCATGAAGAAACAACTCTTGAAGCGACCCAATTCTGAATTTTCTAACGAGGCATCTAAGCACAAAGCACTTACCAAAAAGGCCGAAAAAGGCCGAATAACAGGATAAGTGAGGGCCCAATGTGAAGCTCAAAGGCCCAAAAACTGTTAAACCCGGGTAGGCCGAAAGAAAGAAACACATGGGATCAGTTCTACCGAAAGGCCCTTCTTTTATTGCTTCCGTCACAATTTTTTTTTTTTTTTTTTTGGGGGGGGGGGGGGTTATTAGGGGTGGGCAGATTAATCATTTATCGTCTATCGATTGCGACCGATCCAACATTAATTGCCTACCGCTAAAAGTCGGTCGATAATCAGTTAAAAATTTTTATACCGACGTCGGTTCGGTTCGGTTAATCGGTACAAATATTTTTTTGTCGATTAACCGATAAGTAACCGATAATAAATATTTTTTCAGTAGAACATATTAGTTGGTGGATTCTATGACCAATTTATTAGTAGAACATATGTATGGTGGACTCTTATTGTGTTAATTAATATACCCATTTAAAATATATTTGATTCAATAAGATATTTGAGTCCCAAAAAATAATTTGGGCTCCCAAAACAATTGATTTTTTGCCCAATTAAAAAAGCTCACGGTTAAGTGATTAACCTAAGCGAATTTAACCTAAACTTTCGAAATAAATCCTTATCGAAATGTAATAAAAAAAAAAAAAAATAGACAGAAAGATGGTTAGAGTGAAATACATGTAAAAGCTTCAAGTTTTCAATTGGAACGAAAGGCTCAAGATGCGAAGAAAGGAGCCGAGCGATCTCTCCGACCCGCAGAGTGTTCTTGTTTATCATCAGCAATAACTTTACCACCAGGATTCTCGGTGAAGGCGTCGTCGACGCCATCCATAGAAACACCGAGAAGGTGTTCACATTTGAGCACCAACAACTGTGGTCTCGGGACTCCACCGAGATGTTGTCATGTAATGCCGTTTCGGCCACCGTTCAATTCCTCCCCGAGACGGTCCGAACACTAGGGGTCGATATATCGGATTGCCTTGTGCATCATTATCGGTTCAGCCTGGACCGGCCGGTTCGGCCAAGGATTGTGATCGTCGTTGAAGTATCTCGGAGCAGAAGCGTGGAGTATTGTTCGCGAGAGGAGAGTCTAGGGATGGAGTGGATGAATTTGTTTCCTCCTTTGGTTTGCTATCAGAATGTGGAGGCGGAACCGCTGTACATCGGCGATCTACCCAATAATGAGCCGTCATTGTCCTATACGGAAGAGATTAATGGCTTCGTGGATGCTCTGACGTAGTTTCTCTGTGTAAAGAAGATCTTCCCCACCAAACCCATTAACTTTGATGATCCCGTAGGCTATGTCAAAGTGCCAGTTAAGTTTGCCTTGGAGACATTTGATCAAACAGTTGGTGGATATTGCGCTATTTGTCTCCAACTTTTGTCGTCGCCCGGCGAGACAGTGGAGCTAGCCAGGACGCCTTGCGCTCATATTTTCCACATGCACTGCATCACCCAGTGGTTTACCAACAATCCTTCTTGCCCCATGTATCGGTTGGAACTGCTGTTTTTTAGCTAGCCAACTAGCCATATTAATGTTAATTCATAAATACATAAATAAATACATTGATTGTATTTTTTTAAACACAATTAATCGGATTTGAACTAGCAACTCATCAAATGATAAATCTGTTTACAAGTCCTCTCAAGAACAAATTCAACAGGCCAAGAAGATCAAGTGTGTTGAACGTATAGTAGTACTTGTAATTGAAAATGTAATAATTGTAGTCAATTTGAGTTGAATCACATTATAGTGTATAAAATTTTAAGGATGAGAATGGGCATTAGGGGTGTTCAAGCGAGTCGATTATAACCGCTCTGCTACCGTTAACCGCATAACCGCTTTGGTAGGCGGTTATTAAAAAATGATAACCACCTAGGGCGGTTAGCGGTTTTAGGGGTAGGAAAAATAACCACCTATATATATATATATATATATAACATCAAAATAATGCTATCTTGGTGTTTTTCTCCGAAACATTTTGGAGGAAAACAAACGCTCACTCAATCATGACTCAACCTTATTTATACACATTAGGGTTTCATGATATTCTCTCAGTCTCAGACTCTCTTACAACTCAAGTCTCACGCGGCGCCGTCCCTTTCTCTCGTTGCCATCCCTCTCTCTTGGACTCTCTGTATCTCCTCTCTCTCATCGTCTCTCTCTCTTTGTCTCATAGTCTCACATTCTGAATGGCTGCTAATCACAATCGGGTGAGTTTTTGTCTATTTATTTTGTAGTTTATGGGCTGCCTACTTATAGTTGCTAAGAAAGTAAAGGAAAAACTCACAGATTATTGCAATTATTTTGCATCTTCTTGATTTATGCAGATTGTTAATTGTTATACTCATTTTTTTTGTTAATCTTCTTTTTGTTAGTTGTTATATGCATCTTGTATTTTACCACTTAAAGCACCTAAAAAAGTCCAAAAGCCCATATAAAAAAGAGGTGATAAAATTGCCGATTATTGATTTTAGTAACTGTTAACCGTCGGTTATAAAATAGCCGCTAACCGCCTAGGCGGAATGGTTATTAAAATTTCATAACGGCTTTAGGTGGTTGCGGTTAGCGGTTTTAGCCAATAACTGCTAACTGCAATCACTTGTACAACCCTAACGGGCATGAATCCCCAATTCAGGTAATGCAAACAAGGGCATGACCCTTAAAATGCCTTTTAACACTACCTGAACCCCTAACTGGCACTAACCACGACCATCAATAGTCGGTTGAGAGGGGGACAACATTCTCAAAAAAAGAAAAGGTGGCAAGCACAAAGCATTCTTCATCACAGGGATAAACCAAACATTGTCAGGGAGACAACTAGCCACAAAATACACCAAGAAACAGAAAAAAAGAAAAATAAATAAGCCAAAAAAAAAAAAAATCCACAGAGCAGTAGCACGCTTGGAGCGCGAGGTGGAGGATGGCATTCTAAGGAGCTATTCGAAGGGTGAGATCCACGCTCCAACACGTAGATGTTTGATGGAGAGATGGTTGGTGGCGGCAGAGGCGGATGGTGCTAATTAGGGATGTTCAAACAGTAACCGTAACCGCAACCGACTAGTCGGTTATTGGTTATTTTATAACCGATAGTTATCAGTTATTCAATCCAATAACCAATCGGTTATACCCGCTTTTTTTATTATTAAAAAGGGCTTTTGGGTTTTTTAAATGTTTTGGGTCTTTAATTTACTATTTTTGGTCTTATTTTAAGGGCTTTGGGCCAAAAAGTTCCAAAATAAATGAAAAAAAAAAATGGCCCAATAAATTGTAGCCGAAAAACATTGCCAAAATCCATTAATCCAAATTCAAATGAAAAAATTAAAAAGACAAAAAAGTCAACAAGTTTGGATATTACAAAAATGAAAAAATGAAAAAAAAAAAAAAAAAAAACATGGCCCAATAAATTGTAGCCCAAAAACATAGCCAAAATCCATTAATCCAAATTCAAATGAAAAAAATTAAAAAGACAAAAAAGTCAACAAGTCTGGATATTACAAAATCTGGAATATATATATATATATATAGTCGGTTAGCGGTTATTGGTTATCGGTTATAATCGGTCATTGGTTGGAGGGCCGGTCATAACCCACCTGGATGAACAGTGCTAATGAACACGATGGAGTAGAGGATGTCATGTTAGGTTTGGTGGAAGAAAGTAGATTGAGCTTTCGAAAATTTTGATTTAAAAATCTTGACAGATTTGGCGATGGCATGGTGGAAAATGTGAATGGCATGGTCGAAAGGGTTTGGCACTACTATTTGAGGAAGAACACCAAAAGAGGAGGAGAATGAAGGAAGGAAATATGAGAAATCATCCCTCCTCCCTTAGACCGCACCAATGACAATAGGGATGTCGTGAGTGCACTTGTGAGTGTTGAGTATCACATTGAGAAAATATAAAAGAAAAAAGTACTTAATATACCTAAGTGGACCTTAACCCATTAGCTTAGGTTTTTGGGCTAGAGTTGTGTTCAACTATATATATTAATGTACTTTTGGTAAAAATTCCATAACCTCTTTATCTTCAAACAAGTGGTATAAGAGCTATAGTTAGCTTCCTGGAATGGGTATTTGGATGCGTTGGGTTTGAAGTTGTGTCTGCAACCGCAATTCTTGCTGCGAGACACTCTTAGAAATGTAAAAAGACTCACAAGCGGGGGGGAGTTTGGTCAATGTGAAGAGACTCACAAGTGAGGTGGAGATTGTTATGAGTGCACTTGTGAATGTTGAGTCTCACATTGAGAAAATATAAAAGAAATGAGTACTTAATAGTTAATAATACCTAAGTAGACTTTAGCCCATTAGCTTAAATTTTTGGGCTAGAATTGTGTTCAATTATGTATATTAATATACTCTTGGTAAAAACTTCGTAATCCCTTAATCTCCCAACATAGAAGCTTAAAAAAAAAAAAAAAAAAATAAAAAAAAAAAAAGACTTTACTCTTGAGAGAAGGTGGAGCCCGTCTCTCTAAGTGAGAGGCTCAAGAAACAAAAGACACTGTAACTTCTTTCGATCCAAGACTGAATTCTATAGCTTCTTTTTTCTTTTTTCTTTTTTTATTATTTTTTTTAATTGAAGCAATTACTCCCAAACTACTATAAAATTACAATGTAAACCCTTTGTACCAAAAATATCCTTATAAAAAAAAATTAGAAAAAAATACAAATTAAAGACCAAAAAAACATTAAAAAAGGTTACCCACAACAGCAGTTTCTTTTATTATTATTATTATTATTATTATTATTTTTCCTTTCCAAATGTATAAGAGTACTTGTGGTACAAAATGAGTACATTCTAATTTTTTGGTAATTTGAAAAAAAATTTCTTCAATTAAACGTTTGTGACATTACAAATTACCTGATAGTTCAAGAGGCTATGTGTACTTTCTCTCTCTTTTAATTCCATTGTTATCTGGCTCTAGTTTGTTGTGTTCCTCTCAGAGGGGAGAGAGACACCTCTTAGAACCAAGTCAGCCAATTGCAACTCCAATTGATATAGTGATTATGTTTGATAATGGTAAAATAGGTAAAATAAGTTTGCAAATTTTATACTTTTAATTCATCTATAATTCAACAAAGCCCCCAATCGAGTTTATTTTAACGATATTATATATGTTTTATTATAATGTGATATTACACGTTACAATTGGTAAAGTGTTACTTAATTCTTTTAACCTATGTTGTGCTATGTGGCACTTATTTTGATTGCCAAATAAATTTGTAAAAAATTGTAATAAAAGCTATGGTAAACCAAATATTTTCTTTGAATTACACATTACTCAAGTATATATGTCTACACACATGATTCCTTATCATTAAAATAAAAAATAAAATAAAAAATCAAAGTTTTTAAGGCCAAAAAGAAAAATATTTAAGGCTCATTTGGTTCGCAGATTGAGTATTCCGTTAAGAAAATGAATAATTATTATCAGGAATAGAGGAAAATGGAATGGAATAATCATTTATATTCCTTAGTTTGGTAGCAATACATGTTTTCTAATTAGAATTAAACTAAAATTACCAAAAACCCCAGCCTTCTTTAAAAAAAAAAAAAAAAAAAATCTCATATTAATAAAAAAAACAAATTTTAGGGTTAAAATAAAATAAAAAATAATAAGGGGTTTTTTGGAAAATTTATTCAAATCCATAAGGAATAACTATTCAACTTATTTTTTAGAGGAATAATTATTATTGTATGTATGAGATTAGTCATTCCCATGAAAATAACTATTCCCAAGAATAGATCCATACCAAACAAAAAAAATGACTATTTCATAAAAATAATCATTCTATTTTAAGGGTCTATTTCGCAAACCAAACAAGCTCTTAATCTTTTAATGTGTTCTGTCTTCACTAAAAAAGTCCAAATATCATAAAGAAAAAAACCACTAAATCAAAGTTTTAAATCTATTTCACTTGGAACTAATAAAATAAATTGTTTATTTTGTTTTAAAAAAAAAGTTGCGCGCAATAAATATCTTCAGAAATGGCCAAGAACGGCCTTTTTTTTTTTTTTTTTTTTAAATAAATAAAAAAAATCCAAGAACGGGGTTTTAGGGAGGTTTGATTGTCATCCTCTTGTTCTTCTTCTTCTTCACAGACCAAGTGGGACTCGAACGCACGCAGACACACAGACAGAGTCTCTCTTCCCTCTCTCTTACTTGAAACCAAAATGCACTCTGCAGCCTCTTTCTCTCCAGGCCCTCAAGCTCAAATATACAGCACCTCTTGGAAAAGACCCCCCAAAATCAACACCAAGGCCCACAAAAGCCTTCACTTCCTCTTCAGCTCAAATTCCAACACTCTCTTCAGACCTTCGCTCTCTTCCACTCCTTTCCCACTCAACCTCAAATCTACTTCACACCCAATTCAGCTCCACCCCTTAGCAGACTCAGTCCATGACAATCTCGTCGAAAACCTTGAGAATTCCGTGAATTCCCACATACCCATCAATGAAATCCGCAAAGTTACGCCCTTAGAATCGTTCCCAAGAATCTTCATCCAAGACCCACCTTGGATTGCCTCACTGTTCTTGAAGGGTCTGTACAAAAAGAGCAACCAAGAAGTGAGATTGGAGTTCAAGGAAATGGAGAAGAGGAAGTATAATTTGCTAAGGAGGAGGCAGATTAAGGCGGAGACTGAGGCGTGGGAAAGAATGGTGGAGGAGTATAGGGAGTTACAGAGGGAGATGTGTGAGAAGAAGTTGGCTCCCAATTTGCCGTATGTGAAGGCATTGTTTTTGGGGTGGTTTGAGCCGTTGAGGGATGCGATAGAGAGAGAGCAGAAGGTGCAGCGGACGAAGAAGCAGAAGGCGGCGTTTGCGCCTCACATAGATTTGTTGCCACCGGATAAGATGGCGGTTATTGTTATGCATAAGATGATGGGGTTGTTTATGGTGGGAAATCAGGAGGGGTATGTTCAGGTTGTTCAGGCTGCAGTGCAGGTTGGTGTGGCTATAGAGCAAGAGGTGAGTGATAAAGTTCTGAATTTGGTTAGCTTTGGGCTTTTGGTTTAATTGATCTAAATGGTGTGCCTATTGTTGTTTGCAAAGTTTTTAAAGCAACGCCTATAAGTCATGCTGTTATCTAGCTAATAAAAAATACAATGTACATCTGAGGTGGTATTGAACTATGGGGATTTGATGTTCATGGTGGAGGAATTATTACTTATCAAAACAGAAGTTCAGTCTTAAGAAAAATTGTAGGATATACCAACTACGTCTAGAATCTCGTTCGTCTTTTTAAAGTGGAAAAGTGTATCACACTTCAAATGCATTATGCTTGATAGTTACTTTGCTCTTCAATTTCCCATTGGGATAATAAATAAATTTACTAGAAAGATATAGCACAGCCTACAAATTTCTTAGACCTATAGAAACATGAAATATAAAAAAAATCATTTGTTACAAGGCAACAAGATGGATAAAATTTGTTTAAATGGAGCAGATTTAGTCTAGGCAAACTTAAATGATTATATACAACTAATTGACAAGTCGGGCATCTGTGTGTAAAATTAAGAAGAAGAAACTGGATTATGGTTTAGACCAAGAGCCAGTTAAGTTTGTGCTCATGGCACTGTCTAAATTTGTTGAAATTGTTGCTTGTATCAGATGGTCAGAAGCAACGGTCTCTTAAACGATTCATCCCTAAATAGAAATCAAACACTCACATGTACCACAATCTTCTGGTATTGGTTACTAGGTGCATGGATTTTTCAGGCACTAGAGAACCACAGTTGCTTTGTACTCTCTTTGTTTAGGGTTATGTGGTTTATGCCTTGAATGGTGGTGGAGGTGCTCGCAGGATGGAGAGGGCACTAAGGCTTGGAAAATATAGTGAGATTTGGCAAGCCATTCCCTTGTGTCATATGTGGTGATTTTGAGATTGCTTTATGATTGAATAGCTGGTAATAGTAGCTTATCCTTCTCCACTTTGCTTGAGATCACTGCTAGCTGTATTTCTTCTTCTTTTGTTATTTTATTTTGCGTCTCTCTTTTACAGAACTTGATTCCTAGAGTTTTGCCCCTTGCATTTTTTATTTATTGCTCACACTTGTAAACAAAGGTATTCAGTTAGAGTGATATGAGGTAGTGAAGATAAGTTGTGGTTGGTCCCCTCCAAAAGATGGTTGTTTAAGGTTAGACCCTTCTATTGTTCCTTGGTATGTAGTGAAGTCTACCGCTTTTCTTGGAAGAGTGTTTGGTGGACTAAGGCTCTCTTGAGGGCGGCTTCTTTCGCTTGGTCGGTGGCTCTAGGTAACATCCTTACCATGGATACCTCAGGAAGTGGCACATCATTGTGGTGGATTAATGTTGCATGTTTCAGAGGAATGGGGAGTCCATGGACAATCTTGTTCTTCATTGCAACGTCACTTATGCCATTTGGATTGCCTTTTTTAGTCGTTTTGGATTGTCTTGGGTTATGCTTAGACGTGTAGTTGATCTGTATGTGTATTGGCAAACTACCAACAGTATGCGGAGTGTTGTTGTGTGGAAGATGGTGCCTACATGCCTTTTATGATGTTTATGGAGGAAAATAATTGATAGATGTTTTTAGAACTATGAGAGGACTTTAGAGAAGATTAAGTTATTTTTTTTCTTCAAAACTTTGTATCTTTGGACTGCTGCTTATATTTCTCTTTTAACAAGTAGTTGTAGTGATTTTCTTGTTCTTTTTACTTCTTCTAGTTAGGTGCTTCATCTTGTATACTTCCTATGTACTTAGGGGCGCATTTACGGTTTTAATGATATTATATATTATATATATATAAGGTGTAACTAACTTAGAGGTGCAGTACAATCTGTTTGATCTTGTTAATGTTGTTATTTTTCAGGTTAGAATTCATAGTTTCTTGGAGAAAACTAAGAATTACCAGAGCAAGAAGATTTTAGCTGATACAGAAGAGGGTCTGCGCAAGGAGAAGGAGATACTTAGGAAACGTGTAAATAGTTTAATTAGAACGAGAAGATTGAAGGACGTGCAAAAGCTATTGAAGAATGAAGAATTTGAGGCTTGGGGTCGAGATACCCAGGCTAAGGTTTGTGGCTATTTAATGTTTTGCTTTCACCTGGCCAATATATCAAGTTTTTCTAGATTTGGAAATTAAGAAGTGCAATTTGCAGCTGGGAAGCCGCTTGATAGAATTATTAACTGAAACGGCTTATGTGCAACCTCCACTAAACCAGTCACCGGATGGCCCACCTGATGTTCGACCTGCATTCAGGCATACATTTAAACCTGTAACAAATCCAGGGTGAGAATATAACCATTTATCTTTCCATTAGCAAATTTTCTTTAGGAGTGGACCCTGTGCTTCTAACTTATGATCACTTTCATATAGTCGATCATTTGGCCACTTCCCAGGTGGTGATTTGCCCGGGTTGATGAGCACACACACACACTCATAGATGCATGTGCACACGGTCATAATTCTGAATCATTTCTTGATCCTTGTAGGCAGAAAATTGTGAAGAAATATGGAGTTATAGAATGTGATCCTCTAGTCCTTATGGGGCTTGATAAAACTGTAAGTTAAGACATCTCCTTTTGTTTTGATGTTTTCTGTTTGGTGCAATTGAAATTAATTGACATTATGAAGTCAATTAAATGCATTGTGAGTTCTGTCTTGGAATACAGAATGTCAAACTGTGATCTCACCCATTTGTTTTGCCTAAAGAAATCTGATCTTGAAAACCTATTTATAGGTAAATGCATTGGCTTAATATTACCTGCTTCTTCTACATATCTGCTAATATCTTGTCCAAGATATTACATTTGAAAGGACTTTATCATTTGTCATTTCTTTACGATCGAGTGGTTGTACTAAAAAATTACATGAAATTTCTGAGTTGAATTTTCATCTTCCACTCTAGTGCATATTAGTCATGGTACTACTGTTTAACCTGATTTTTAATTGAAATTAATTAAATTATTGGATTAATGTGATACAACCCTACAGTGATAAGCCTGTAGAGGTTCCAAGTATGCAATATAAATTGTGGACGTCTTTACTTTTAACTTCTACTACCTAATCATTATTTAATGTCTTGTTTCTTTGCAGGCTAAGCATATGTTGATTCCTTATGTGCCCATGTTGGTACCTCCAAAAAAGTGGAAAGGGTATGATATAGATAGAATAAGTAATTTTAATGTTGGAATTTTCTCCTGAAAAGGCCTTTTGTTGGGTATGCTTTATAAAAGTGGAAATCTAGTTCTTGGAACATAATGAATGACTTCAAATAGAAGGGAAAAACTGGCTGCAACCCATTACCCAGAATTTTTTTAATATTTTTGCTATTCGTATTTTAAAATTCTTTGTGAAATTCCCTCAGGTATGACAAGGGTGGACACTTGTTCCTACCTTCTTATGTCATGCGTACTCATGGATCCAGGAAGCAGCAGGATGCAGTTAAGATTGTTCCTGCGAAACAGATGCAAAAGGTTTTTGAGGTGCAAAATATTTAAAGTTCTCTTATTTGTGTATTTTCATATTTTTCTTGTGGTAGTAGGTCAAGGACAAAGGTGGTTGTTCACTTTTTGGTTGTTTTTTCCTTGTTTCCATTTTTTATGGGTCCTTTTTTGTTTCTTCACGCCCTTTGATCTTTGAAACTTCACATTAAACTTAGCCTTGAAGATTCAAAACTTGTCTTTTGTTGATGCAAACATTGAATGAGTAATGTTTACTTGTGAGAAGTGCATTTTAATTATCTGTTTTTCCCTTTTCTTGTAACAAATTTTTTAACTTACTGTTTTTCATCACAGCTTGGATCCAATTGCTGGTGCTTCTTTACCCTAGGAGTTACTTTTATGCTAATTTGATTCTGAACATACAGGCCCTGGATATGCTTGGCAACACCAAATGGAGAGTAAATAGAAGAGTTCTTAACATAGTCGAATGCATTTGGGCTAGAGGAGGCAATATTGCTGGCTTAGTCAATCGTGAAGATGTGAGCACCTTATGAAGTTTAACATTTGAGAAATATACTATCTTTTTTTTTAAACATATCATTTGCATTCTACTTTTGCATTACTATATTGTAAGCGTTATTGAAATAAGTGTTTTCATGGCATGCTCTAAAATGAGGTGCAACCAATAAGCATGGTGGCATAGATTGATTGCACCTATATATTCTCTCCAGACTCCTGAAAGGAATTCTTTGCATTAGTTGGCATAAGCATACTATGACATGGCAGCATTCATTTTTCCCATATACCCATACTAGGCAAACCTTTTGTTGACTGCTCCTGTATTAAATATTTGTTTGGGATTTGAAGTCAAACCACGATTACTTTTAGAGCCAACCATTATTAACTACCCAAACCCCTCCCACCCCCCCGACCCAAAATTCTTTTTGCGAGCCAAAAAAAGCTTTCTTGGATTGAGTTGAGAGAGAGGAGAGCACAGTGGCTTCAGCAACAAGTTTTTACTTGCAGCGAGTTTCTCTCTAGCAATTCATCTCAACTAGTTGATTCTCTCTCTCTCTCTCTCTCCCTTTTCCGACTGCAAAGGAATTTTTGGCTTTATCTGCGCCTACTCAATGTTTTTAGTTTCCTTTAGCTATGGTGGAAAGTTTCCTTTACCAATTTGGTTCGGTCAGAGTATTTTGCTTTTAATTATTTGTTTTCTGACTATTGGTTGGGCAATATTTGACAATTTAAGCTTTCCTTCTTTTCAGTTCGCTCCACAAGGCATGTGTAGGTGATTGTTAGTTGTATTAGGCGTGCATTTCTTTATTTTTAATTCTGACTATATTATTAGTCCTACTGTTGCAGTGTTGAGCTGCTTATTCTTAACAATAAGTCCAAATGTTCTCTGTTGAATTTAGTGAGTGAAGTCTTTCTATTTTGAATTTTCATCTTCAATTGACCAATTAATATATATATATATATATATATATATATATATATATATATATATATATATTGTCAATTATAAAATCTGAGATGTCTCAACTTTGCTTTTACCTTTAAAAAATGTGAATGTAAGGATCCTGTGGTTGCATCAATATTACTAGTGTTTTCGCAGATGTGGGTTCCAGAACCCACCAAATGATGGCTCCCATTTCTTGGATATTCTTTTCAACACTGACTTCATTGAATGATCCATGGTATTATAAAATGACACCCCCTGACATGTCCGCCTTGTGTTGAGGCAACCCACAAGAAATGCTATTGATTAAGGATCTTTCAATCCATTCCCTTTGTGGTAAAACTGACTTGGCTTGAATGAAGAGTTTCTTTTGATGGTAATTTTTGCAGGCTCATTGTAGTAGGTATCTCGTGAAACACCTTTTACTTAAATGATTCATCTGGCCATTATTTATTCCTCATTTGCTTGTAGGTTCCTATACCAGAGAAACCATCCTCAGAGGATTCAACAGAAATTCAGGAATGGAAATGGAATTTGAGAAAGGCAAAGAAGATTAATCGGGAGAGGCATTCTCAACGATGTGATACTGAACTTAAGCTTTCTGTAAGATCTCCAGTTCTTACATCTGAGATTATCAAATAAACTTCTGGCATTTGTTTTGTAACATTGGGCAGTCCATTGATCCACTCGCTAAACTAGTGAACTCATGATCTTTCATATGTTACCTCCAAAAAGAAGAAAAAAAAAATCGCTGTGTAAACGATTTTGTGTACTTCACATAAATGCAATTTTACCATATAACACTTTGTCTAGACTTTGGCTGGAAGAATTGTGATCACACTTATGCTATTCCTTTTGTGAGTATTGATATGACCAAACTCATATTCATATAGGTGGCTCAAAAAATGAGAGATGAGGAAGGCTTTTATTATCCCCATAATCTTGATTTCCGTGGCCGAGCATATCCAATGCACCCACATTTGAATCATTTGAGTTCTGATCTATGTCGAGGAATACTTGAGTTTGCCGAAGGGCGACCATTAGGGAAGTCTGGCTTACACTGGCTGAAGATACATTTAGCGAACCTGTATTCAGGCGGTGTTGAGAAGCTTTCACATGATGGACGTCTAGCATTTGTTGATAATCATCTTCGTGATATATTTGATTCAGCAGACAACCCTATTAATGGAAACCGGTGGTGGTTAACAGCAGAAGATCCTTTTCAGTTCTTAGCTGCTTGTATTAATCTTTCAGAAGCCTTAAGAAGCTCATCACCGCTTACCATCATCTCACACTTGCCAATTCATCAGGTAATGCTTCATCAGAAGCCTTAAAATAGTGGAAAAAAAGCACTGTAGCTTATGCAAATTTATTATGAATGCAAATATTTCTGTACTTGTTTTATAATTATTGACTTTATCTCTGTAAATTAACTCAATCCTTATATTTTTGTCAATTTAATGCAATATAAAATTTACTTTTCGCCTGCTGCACTCCTAACTAGGCAGGATATATAAATATCTCTAACCTCATCCTTAGCTTGGATATCCCTTATATTCGTAATGATATTTGCCACTCTCAGAAATTATTAGCTCAAAGGGAACCTTTTGGTTTGCAGCATGGAGAAATATCAAAAGTTCCTTGTGCTGTTTTCCCTTTGGCTAACAAGCATTATTGATTTGATCACTTTTTCCCACCTAATGTCCACTTGAGCTTGTCAGGACTTGGTAGGGAACAAAGTTCTTAGCCTATTTGTTATTCTTTCTGCTAGACCCAAAGAAAATTGTGAAATTGTCATTGGTCCCAAAAGCTCAAGTTTTGGGGACAAACGGAGATTCAAGGTATCAGAGTAGTCCTGATTTCAAACTCCACGTTATATCTCCCATTTAAGTTGAATATTCCACGTATTGAGCTTCTCTTAATGAGGGAGAGTTTGAGTCCACACGTGTAGGAAAGTGTTAAAATATTAGTTAAATGATTAAATTTACCCCATCTTGTTAGTATAAACTTCTGGGATAGGTAGTGATTTAACAAAAATTTGATGTTGCAACTTTTGTTACTAAATGTGCTGTTGTTCTTAGAGGCTGGAGGATTTATCAGAGCTACCATCATAGCCTTCTCTTTTTAAATTTTGATGATTCACATGATTATGAAGAAGTAATCAAGCTAATATTTCCAAATTCTAGTAAATCCAAATGTCATTGGAATTTAAAGTTTACACTCATTTACAAATAGCTCTGATGACAGCTATTAACATCACTTGAGTAAGATCCTTATGTATGGTTTTGTAGAGAAGCATATACGGATCCATCCAACTTTTGGTCTAAATATTCTTAAAGAAGTCATCACATATTGTCATGTCATCATCATGTACGTCACATCGGAAGTTACTAACTATTGATTCATTGTTTGCAGTCATCTTCTTTATGTGCTGCATTCTCTTTGGAGTTGTGCCACTTTAAATGGAACATGTTATACTGACCCTATGTGCATCTTATGCTTTTTTTTTTGTGAAAATAAAAAATTCTCCTTTTACTCGAGTCTTATTGATAATTTTTCGTGCATGGTTCTCTGTCTTATGCCTTTGAAATCATTTCTTTACCTTTCTGAAATAGACATTTTTATACCAATGTTTCTTTATTCAGTGTTTTTTTTCTTTGGGAATATATTATTAATTCAGAGCTCAATACTTTTTAGGATGGTTCATGCAATGGTTTACAGCACTATGCAGCATTGGGAAGAGACAGTGTAAGCTGCTTTATTATGTTTCTTCTGTCTAGATGATTTATTCATCAGATTCATCACACTCCACTTCTTTTTTTCCCCTTAGATTTTTATTGATTTTGGATGCCTTTACCTGCATCATTCTTTCATGTTATGCAACTACTTAAGTGATATAGCTTCATAAACATACAGTGTCAATTCCGAGCAACTTTATCTCTTATCAGCAGCTTTTCTTTTTGTTTTTTAAATTTTTATAATTTATTTTATGTTAAATCTAGAAGGTCCTTGTTGAATGCCTTATTCTCTGATGTACTAGGCATGTGGCTCGGAATCATTTCTTTTAGCAACCTGGTGGTGTCACTCTCGTGAATTTGTTTCCTGCCATGCTGAGTATGAAGATGATTAATTACTTTCATAAGAAACTTTCAGCCACTTGGTTATGCTAATTTGTTATAAATTCCACTTCTGTATTGTGTGGTGTGTATTTTTACTGCAAAATTGGGTTTCAAAAATCCTTGCCTAGGGCTTGCCCAAGTGTAAAATGCTGTATAAGCTATGCCTGATATTTCACCCGTTCCTTTGTGTGATCAGAATATTTTTATCTGATCCCTTAATCTCTAAAATCTGACTATTGAGAACTTATATTGTATGGTGTTCTGGCTTGCTGATTGATTTGAAATGCATTTGTATCCTAACTTGTCTCCTGTGGTAAATTTGTGTTCTCAGATGGAAGCAGCTGCAGTCAACTTAATTGCTGGAGACAAACCTGCTGATGTTTACTCAGAAATTGCTGTGAGGTATATTAAGATTCAGCTTTAGCGTATTGACTTGATCATTACCTGCCACAGGTGTCAGAGACACATTTAATGTCTTTCGCAAAAATACCTAATAGTTTATGATCTTTCTGGTGAAAATTCAATATTTCTGTATAATACTTTTATTGTCTTATCTTGTATTTGTAAATCTGGGCAGGGTTCATGATATTATGAAAAGGGACAGCAACAAGGACCCAGCTACAAATCCACATGCTGTATTAGCAAAGATCTTAATTGATCAGGTTGAATAATTGTGGTTTTCGCTTTTATTTTATCTTATAATAGTTTTTGTGTTTTCCTTTTTTGATTGACAGAATAAGGTTGTCAAACCTTTCAGGTCGATCGGAAATTGGTGAAACAGACTGTGATGACTTCAGTATATGGTGTTACTTATGTTGGGGCACGGGAGCAGATAAAAAGAAGATTAGAGGAGAAGGGTCTCATTACTGATGACAGATTGCTGTTTACTGCAGCTTGCTATGCTGCTAAAGTAAGCAACCAGCCACTTAAATAGCAGGGATTAGGTTCTTGCTGTTAGAGATGTATGGTTGCCTAATGCAAATTCTGCTATAGTGTTTTGGGGTCAAGAGCTACTTGTGAAACTTTCTTAGATATCATTATGAAGAAAATTTTCTAGGAAGTTGAAGATACAATGCAAAGTCAGCCAATCTTATATTGTATTTCTAGTGTTAACCATTGTGCGAGTGATGGCGTGATGCGTTGTGGGACCCACCATGGTCCATGTCGCTTATCTCTTTGAATATTTACTTTTTTTTTTCTTTTTTTTTTTTTTTTTTTTTTTGGGGAATCTTAAATACAAGTGATTTGATATTTGAATTTTCAATTTTAACTTTAAAATATCTTTTTTGTAGGTAACTTTGGCTGCCCTTGGCGAGATATTCCAAGCTGCACGGGGCATAATGGGTTGGCTTGGTGATTGTGCCAAGGTATATGCATTACTGGCACATTCTGGATATTGAATTATAATGACAGCCCTTAGGCGGATGTGAAACTTAGTTTTTCCTTTTGTTGAATTGCTGGATTTTAAAACTTCTGCAGGTAATTGCTTCTGAAAATCAACCTGTGCGTTGGACCACTCCTCTTGGTCTTCCAGTTGTACAACCCTACTGTAGAAGTGAAAGGCATCTTGTGAGTGAGCTTAGTTGTATATTTACACACGACAAAACCTTATAATTGGTTGATCTCACTGCTTGAGGTGGAAGTTTCTATAAAAGAATATTAGGTGGCATGCTTTCTTGTTGTTTCGACATATTAATGATCTAAATAGATGTCATATACGTTTGTCACATTCTTTTTGGCTGGCACAAGGAAATGGGAATTAGTTGGTGAAAAAAGTTTTATGGGTAGGGTTGTTGTTAGAGATCATCTCTAAGCTATCAGTGGACATCTTATTGATTATCTTGTCGCTTAATGCATGCCATGTAACTAGATGACTCATAGTCTCTAACGTATGGAATAATGGGGGCGACCTTAATTTTCTGTTGCACTTGGAATAACTTGAGTAGCAGCAAAACTTGACTTTCCCTACATGTGCGGAAGTATTCTGTTCAAAATAGTAGCTGTTTTCAAACACAGGAGACAGATTTGGAAGAGGAAAAAAAAAAAAAAAAAATACAATACCCGTTTTTGGTACTGTTTCATGTTTTGCGTCCTTATTTGCTGGATGAGGAAGCCCATTGCAGGGTGTGAAAGCTAAATTTGATTCAAAATTACATTCTCCTAACATCTAATCAGCTCCATAAATAACCTGAACTGAACTAACTTATCTAGTCATGGGGCTGCAGATAAGAACGTCTCTTCAGGTTTTGGCTTTGCAGCGGGAGGGTAAATCGGTGAGCTTCCAACATTGTCTTGTTTTTGGTATTTCTTTCCTTGATATCTTATACAGTCATTCGAGAATTTCATTATTATGTCAATTTCAGGTAGATGTTAGAAAACAGAGAACTGCATTTCCGCCAAATTTTGTCCATTCACTTGATGGTACACACATGATGATGACTGCTATTGCCTGCAGGGATGCTGGCTTACGTTTTGCAGGTTTGTCACATACTCTATATTAGATTAAATATGTGAAAGTAATCCTGCTTTTATGCCTTTTGCAATGGAGATCAGAACAGTATTGAAACAGGACTTTTACTTTTTAACATAGTTTTTACATGCTTGTCAACTTAACTTGTTTGCAGGGGTGCATGACTCCTTCTGGACTCATGCGTGTGACATGGAAAAAATGAATCAGATACTTCGAGAAAAATTTGTGGAGCTTTATAGCGAGCCAATCCTTGAAAATGTAAGTGTATCATGACCTATGTAAATAAGAGATGTCATCAATTGAGAGTTTTCCTGGGCCTGTTCTGACTTAGGGAAAGGATGATTTTGTATGACGCAAATAAATTCCAGAGGCTCTCCCCATCCAAAAAAAAGTGTTTTGCTGGGTGAAAACATAAAATTAAAAGTTGCAGCATTTAAGCAACTTAACTGGAATTCTTCTCTTTGTGAGGCACATTCCAATGTTTGGAATAAAGTTGCAGCATTTACATTTGTGACTTAATTTGAACACTTTTGGATATAAAATGGCACCTTCCAACTATGCTTTCAATCAGGCAATATACGGAAATCTGTTTTATGAAATACAGACACACACACACACTTTATAGCGTACGAATACTTGAAAATGCAAGTATATCAAGACCTAGTTTCTCTACATTAGCATGAGAGGCCTAAATTAAGAACTTTTTCTTTTTATTTATTTTTATAAGTAATTGAGATATCATTAAAAGCGTTTAAGGCTCCTCCAAGTACACATGGAGTATACAAGAGAAACCATCTAACTACTAGGAGCAAAAATACTTATCAAAAAAAAAAAAAAAAAACTTATCAAAAAACTACTAGGAGCAAAAATAACAAGAAAATCATGATAACTAATCACCGAACTAGAAACAAAAGTAGTTGTCCAAAGACATAGTGTGTTGAAAAATAAAGACTTAAGCCCTTCCTAAGTCCTCTCATAGTCATTAAAACTTCTATCATTCATTTCCTTCCAAAGACCTAAATTGAGAACTGACATGGGCGTGTTAATTTTACCCAGGGAATGAATGCCTTGGTATTGCCAGATGAATGATTTCCTCAGGCATCATCATCATTGTCTTTTTCTTCTTCTTCTTCTTGATAACTCCTTGTCTGTTGCAAGGCAAAAAAAAGTGAAACTAAATTTAAAAGCAGTGGTACTTACCTATGCAACTTCTCTAACGCCTCTGAAATAAGGCAATACATGCTTGTCTTCTTCTATTATGTTTCAGCTTATAGTGAATCTGCTTCATATATTCTAAGATTTCCTATCATAAAGATGTTAGTGGAAATATATACACACATAAATTCATATATTCATATATGCATACATAATACACATGCATGCCCACCCCCTTGGCATCCATAGATAGTGCTTCCACTGTCCCGCTTTCAATTTATAACATTAGGATCATTTATGGTAATAGATTTTCTCACACTATCTGATTTTCCTTGTCAGGAAAAATAAATAAATAAATAAAATTTTCCTATTTATTTCCTTTTGACATTTTTATACATTTTAACTCCCATCATCCACAGTTGCTCGAGAGTTTCCAGACATCACATCCATCGTTAGTGTTTCCTCCCCTCCCAGCGAGAGGTGACTTTGACTTGCGAAAGGTTCTTGAATCTCCATACTTTTTCAACTGATACTGCAAGACTGACAAATCATGACCATATTTATACTTCTTCTGATGCAAAAAGCATCATTGAGTTCTCTGGGAAAGTTCATCCCAAATTGAACGGGAAGTTGGAGAAGGAAAAAGTTGCCTGTGGTTGCTTCTGTAAAGGCTGACAAGGACAAAAATTGGATGTGCATGTTCCGGCAAGTCCTGCTGGGACTCTATCTTGATATGGTGATTAAGATTGCACAACAGGCTGGTTGTGGATTGGAGGCTAATATGGTTCAGCTTGATCATGAATACAGGAAAGGGAAATCTCCCATCCACTGAAATTTGCCTTGTTGAAAATTTGCATATTACTTCAGTTGATTTTTTCAAGGGGAAGACATAGAGAAAGATGTAAATACTGCAGCAAGCATTTCTATGAGCAAATTGGAAGAGGTCATCCTAATGGCGCAAGATCAAGTAAATTCTTTTTTTTTCCCATGTGTTTTCATGTATATACATTTTGTATCAGAATAGAAAGAGAATGCCAGAATGGCGTTGAAAGGCAGGAAGAGATTTACTGTGCATGTATATGCCGAAAAGGCAAACTCAATTAATTATATCTTTGGGCCAGAAAATTAAGTTGGAAGGAATTCATTTTTTACACTCCACATTGAAAGATTGAAATAGCAGAAAAAGAAAAGTCAGTACATGTTTTAGCCTTGGGTGCAGCTTTTGACTAGGTGATTTCCAGAGAGCAAAAGTTCTTGTGAAATGGATCCTTGGAAGTGATTCATGTTAAAAAGAATTACAATCATATTGTTAAATCCTTGCTGGATAAAGATTTTGCTTTGAGTGTTATGAAATCAGCAATTCCATGGTCTTCTGCTGTAACCTCTGGACAAATACGATTGAATCAAAATGTTATAATTTTATCTGCAATGCTAGGAACCAATCTCACCACTTAAATGTAACTATTACCTGGATTACTCCATTATAGCACCCTGCACCTTGTTGAGCATTTTATATGGTTGTAAAATCCTTTATCTGAGGACACTCTGATATATGACCTGATAGCTTAATTATATTCTGTTTCATTTCTATTGTTACTTACTATTTAGGAGCAAAATTGAATTATAGTTTTAGGCAAGATTTCTGAAGGACAACAGGGTGACTAATAGGAATGTGTAGCATATAGAGCATTATAATTTAACTGCAGACAACCCTTTTTTGTTTTTTAAGCTTCAGGAACCTAGAAGACTTGGAACCCTTTTGGTGCATTGCTTTCTTTAAGATTTCAGGACCATATTTACAGAGTTTTGAAGGATATCTGAGTCAACAAGTGGCAGAACAGAAATAAGAAAGAACATTTTACCCAAACTACCAAGGACAAGGGGTTTTAGTGTTTAGGGTGTCCAGAGTTTTAATTTTATATGAGAAAAAACATGCACTACAAGAAGCTCACACTCGTAAGAGTCCATTTGGCCCTCCGATTTCGCAGGTCAAAAATACTTTTTAAACAAAATCATGGAAAGTATCATGTTTGGAAATACGTTTGAGAAAGAGCAATTTTTAAACATGAAAAAATTCACGTTTTCAAATTGCAGATAAGTGGTGCGTTTTTTAAGGCAAATCACGATTTTACCAGATACTTAATCATGTTTAAAAATCATGTTATCACTAATTGCATTTTGAAAGCATTATTTACAAAACAAACGTTTTAGAACCGCTAAACCAAACAAAGTATACAGAGAGTTACAAAACCAAAAGCCCCAAAAGGCTTGTCAAATTTAATATTTAGTGGTGAATCGAGATTGAAGTTTAGGTTTGTTTGAAATAATAGTAACCTATATGCAAAACCTCAATAAAAGTCTTCCCTTAATCTTCACGACTCTAGTTAAGAATCATATTTTTCCTTTCTCAATTCTTCGCATAATCGCCCAAATATGTTTTTCAAGACTATTTATTTTTCATCTTTCTCGCTCAACCTATTTTCTAGCAATCACGGTTTTCTAACTCAATATCTTGCTTGTTTTGTGTTTTTGCCTTTCTTCTCATATATATAATTATCTCATTCTCCCTCTCTCAGCATCGTTAAGGAAAAGTAGAATCTAAAGGAAGATCAAGATCTGACTTCACCAAAGAAAAGATAGATCTATATCCACAGTTTTTTTCAATAGATTCATGAGCATATATAAGTACACTACATTGCACAAAGCGAAATAGCTGAAGATTTCTATGTATCTGTTTCAACCCATTTTGATTTATGGGGTAAAATAATCAACTTAGAATTACAAACACCAATCCTATAATGAATTGCAATACTTTTAACTATAGATAAAACAAGCAACACCGCCCGTGTAACCCAAAAGTTAAACTCTTGGCACAATCATAGAAAGGTTTGAGCCTTAGTGGCATCTACCCATAAGAAAGGTGCAGCCTCATTTGAGTCCTTTGGTGACATTTTACCTCCCCTTCATTTTTTTGTACCCCTCTTAGTGAAAAATTTTTACCCAGATGCTTGTAATTCTTTATCTTCTTTTACAGCATATGCCAACCAATTTCCTGTACTGCTGCTTGGCTTGGGTGTCAAGAACGGTTTAATTCAGCCGCCTCAACTACATTATCAGCAGATATGCTACCTGAAGAGTCAAAGCAAAAAACTTGTCTTACGCTAGAATCTGCGAAATCATTCAACCTGCACACAAATGTAAAAGCATACTAGGGTATTTACATCAAACAGGGTTATCAACATAAAGTTGAAGAGATCTGATGCCAACTACATTCATATGCATTGACCAGAAACCTCAAAGAATAGAGTTGTACCCTGTTTCAAAAGAGAGTAACAAGAAGTTCTCAGCAATCTAAGGCAGTTTAATTCAGATTCGGCAACAGATTTTTCCTTCTTAATTATTGCATAAAATGCATTGGCAGTACCTCTCGAAAGCTGTTTGAGCTTCAGCTAATATTGGACTATGTAATATTACAACTGTCTGCAAGCAAAACGGAAGGGAACAACATGGACCTACTATCCCATCTACCAGTCCCTGCAGTACCATGCATATGTCAGAAACCAATATAACTGTGCGAAAGAAAAAAAAAAAAAAAAAAAAAAGAAAAGAAAAAGTGTCCTAACGTACAAGCTATAAAGAAAAGAAAAAATCAAAACAATTTCTGAAGGTTCAGGAGAACGGTTGATTCCACAGATAATGTTGAATGCTATGGATTTTTAACATTTGCTACATGTTTAAATCAGTTATCCAGCAACAGTTATCATGACCTAATTGTAAGTGCATTCTATGATTAGAAAAAAAAAAAAAAAAAAAGTCAGTCTAAAAGTACTTCATGATCCTTGTCTAACAGTAACAAGCAGAACAATCTGAGATGCATACTTATAAGAACGCTAAAATGAACCAAACCAGGATAGTAGACGCAGATTTTTGGACATTTCTCAAGTTATATTCAATATAAGTTAAGTAAATGCAGAAGCTGCAATCAGAAGATACGAATGGGGAAAAAAAAAAAAAAAAAAAAAGCCCAGGGTTTGGTCACAAAGTTAGGGCTTTCCTACAAAAATATAACAAAATACAATAGTAGCAGAATGACATGCACAAACATTAAATTTTGAGATGTATTTGAGTAGGATCTCAAACGCACCGGGCCCAGACTGTTTTCAAGTGTAGAGGCTTAACAAGCTACAAACCCTGAAATATTATAACATTAACTCTGTCACCAACCCATCTGCTTCATCCATAAGGACCACTTAACAGCCTCTAAAAATTTATCATTCTTCTGCAGTGTGGTGATCAAATTGATGTAGGTTATCTTATCAGGTTCTATCCCATTTTCTCTCATTTCCTTGACCAAATGTACAGCATCTTCAACCATTCCTGCAATTCCATAAGCCTTGATCAATGTGTTATAGCTGCACAAATCAAGTCCAAGTCCACGCTCTTTTAATTCGGAGAGAACGCCAGTGACTTCAGCTATCCACCCTTGCTCTCCATAGATATTGATCATTATGTTATATGTGTAGTGGTCAGAAGCACATTTTGATTCCTTCATTCTCTGTAAGACGCTTCTAAAGATCTCCATTTGTTTGTCTTTCCCATAAGCATCCAACATACAATTGTAGGCTTCAAGAGAAACTGAAAATCCTTTAAATTGCATCTTTCGAACTGTTGACGACATGTTTTTGAATTTTTTATTTTGGCCATATGCAGCTATAATAGTATTGTAAGAGATCACATCGACCAAGCCTCTTTTCTGGGCCATCCAGAACAACCTTTTAGCTTTAATGAAAAGCTTGGATTTTCCATAAACATTAAGCATGACATTGATGGTAATAGTATTAGGAGAAAACCCTCGCTGAAGCATTTCGTCAAAAATCCTGGAAACCTCATCAACTGGCAGAGCATGAGCACAGCAGTTTATCACACAATTGTACATTTCCTGATCCCAAGTCACTCCATTCTTCATAATGCTATAGTATACACCTGCCAATTTATCAAGCATGCCACATCGCTGATATATGCGGAGCATATCGCGGAACAGATAAATGTCTGGAACAATGTCCCTCCGCTTGTCCATCATGTCTAAAACAGAGCAAGCCTTGCTCAAAGATCCGGCTTTGGTATACATTCTTACAATAATGCTAAAAGCAATAATGTCCAGGGCAATTCCTGCAGATACCAATTTCAGATAAAGTTTCTCAGCTTTGGGGAAGAGACCCATGACACTGTAAATGTCAATCATTGTGCATGAAATGTGCAAGTTTGGCTTGTCATCATGTTTAGGCATCTGAGTGTATATCTTAACAGCGTTCTCAAGATGACCCAACTCTTTGCATGAGCAAATCAACAAATGATACAAGTTATTCTCGAAAAATAGATCCTTCCAGACTTTGTCCCCCAACACTTTTATGGCATCATCCACCAAGCAGTGTTTCACATATGCCATGACCAAAATAGAGCAAGAGGTCTGATTAACAAGAACATGGTCATATAAAGAACCTTTCAGTATCAGAGGCACTTTATCAATCCTTCCAGCTCTCTCATATGCCTGCAAAAGAGTTCCAAGGATGGAGGAGCATTGGCATCCCATCTTCAGCATATCATCAAGAGTTTCTAGAGCACCCTCTTCATCCTCATGTCTGGCTTGCAAGTTTATTAGTGTGTACAAGTTAGATGAGTTAGGCTTGTATCCCGACCGCTTGAGCTCCTTCAAATGCCATTCTGCCTCCTTATAATTGTCTGCACGACCCCAACCTTCAATCATGGAACGGTAAGTAGTTTCGTCAGGCTCTAGTCCAACTTCCTGGATGCCCAGAAATACGCGTTGAGCAGCATACATGTTGGATATCTTCCCATACCCAGTTATCAATGTATTGTATGCAACAATATTTGGGGAAAACCCTGCTTCATGCATTGAGATTAATACCAGTTCAGCTTCCTCTAATTTGCCTTGGTGACAGTATGTATTCAGCATTACTAACCAATTCTCCAAATTTAGTACCACTTCATCTTCTCTCATCAAACCAATAACCTCTTCCGCCTTGTCATACAAACGCAAACGGGTAAAAATTGTGATCATCGCTGAGTATGCAGACTGACAAACAATCCCAAAGTTCCTCATTTGGCAAAAAGTAAATTGTGCCTCCTCAACACTCCAACCCTTCTGGTAAAGCCCCATAAGCATCCCAAAGGTAGCAACATTAGGCTGAACCCCATTTTCCAACATCATTCGAAACCACTTTGCACCCAACTCTACCCGCCCCAACTTATAACAAGCATAAATAACAGTATTAAAAACCCGACAATCCAATTCACAACCCAATTTAGAACTTAATTTCCGAACCATCGTCTCTGCTGCATCCCAATCTTCTCTTCTACCAAGCACTCGAAGAACTAAAGAATGAGCCCTTACATTCTGCTCTAACTTCCCATTGCTTCTCATCCACTCAAAGAACACCAGAGTTTTGCTATCACTACTACACTTCTCTAGCCGTTTCAAAATGGCATTACACTGCTCCAAACTCAAGTCTGACCCAATAGCAGAGTAATTAACATCCAATTCACCATCACCCACAAACAAATTCTCTGTTTCTCGTTCACCACCATTCCTTCTGTACCTAAGTTTCAAACCCGCCTCCCTTTTACTCCCCTTCTTTGTACCCTGAAACCTTTTTTCAACTTCGCGTTTTAAATTCTGGTTTTTCGCAACCAAGCTCTCCTTTACCAAACCTTTAGTTGGAGACAAAACAAAGTCGCTATCAGCTATATTAGATTCGGTCACTTCAGGCAATTCAGTGTCAAAACGAGAGACCTTAATGTGATTGACCCTAGTCACTGAATTGATTTTACAAGGTCTACTTACATGAAGGTAGCTAAGAATCGAAGAAACCGAGCACAAATTTGAAAGTTGAGCTGGATTTACATTGACCTTCTTTGAATCATATCTATCAAAGGAAATGGAAAGTTTAAGTGAAGCCATGGTTCACAGTGACCTACTTACAAACAGGTTCCGTGCGTCCATCAGTCCTGTGAGCGCTAATGAAGCGTAAGTTCAGCTTGAGAACGTTTGTTTGACATAAAAGGAAAGCCTAAGAGGGATAGAAAGAGGAAATGTATGTATGATGATAGGCATACCTTGGGGTTTAAGAGATAATGGAGGTTGAAGCAGTGGAGGAAAGTAACCGCTATTAGACGATACTCTGAGGCCTGGAAGTGCCCAAAACAAAGCAAATGCCCAAGTTGGCCGAAAAGGACCAATGATTTTTTCTATGGCTGAAATGATACGTGGGGTCATTGTATCTTTTTGGGTTAATTAATTCTACTCTCTTCACCACGCTCATTTACACTGACTTTTTAAGCGATTTTTTTTAGTGATTGATATTAAAAATCAATTAAAACACGTAACGTCAACGGTGTTAAAGAAGTGATTAATGAGTGTAAATAGTAACATTAGGAACAGGATTCTCTCCGATTCAAATGAACTGGATAAAATATCCAATTCGTTAAAGTTGACGAATATTTTTGTCTTTTCACTTTTTGATGAGACAAAAATATTATTCTACTATAACTAACTGGATATTCTCAAATTCAAATGAAATTGAGAGAAACCTAATTCACTCATTAAGAACTTGAATATATATATATATATATATATATATATATATATATATATAAAACACATATCAATGTTATAGATTAAATTTATGTTAATCTAGACTATGTTGTTTATGTTTGTACTTGTACTTTTTATTGTCTCATGGTTAAATTATAGAGGTTAAATATGGGTTTTATACAATTCTATGATACTTCAATTATTAGTGTCGGGCCTGCTTTTGTCTTTGGTTTGATGTTTTTTTCCTTTTTTTTTTTTTTCTTTTTTCATGTGCTAAAAATCTTGTACATAAATTAGTCAAAAGCACCGAACTAAGATCATTTAGAAATTTTTAAAATATTCTGTTATGTAGAATTTCTTAGATCCTAAATACTGATAAATGCTTATGTGATAAATACTAGATTTATAAAAATGAGAAATGTTGCCGTGTTAAAATCTCAGTTATTTTATTTGAAATCAATGGTTGAAATTTAAAGAAATCAACAAAATAAAATACCCAAAAATTCTAGCGAATCCACCAGTATTACCTATTCTTATTTACAGAGGTTCAAAGTGGAACTTGCTTTTCTCCTTTACTAGTTGTAGAGTTTGGAGTTGGGTCTTGAGCTCAAATTGCACTCACATCAAGGCATGACCCAGTTGCTAACTTCATCCATGAGACGCAATTGATGTTAGAGGAACTCTTAGGCTCACAACTCATCTAAATCTCCTTTTCGACTACTGATAGTCGGCTGTGTCGTTCTTTTTCGACCACTGATGGTCTTGTCGGCTACCCTTTGGGGTGTTGTTCCGTTTACGAAATTTTGCTGTTTATTACTGCCTGTTGAAGCACAGTTTTCCAAATGGTGACGTGGTATGCCTGCCGAGCTTGAGTTGACCAATACACAAACTATTTGGCTGCCCAACAAAGAAAGGAGAAGGATCGAAGTGACCGGGGGTGAGCCGGCGAGAACACTCTGATGCCTAAGTCAGAATGAGAAAGAGAAAGGATATTAGTAACAACTACAAAGCTGAGATAGCAAGAGTTGCGATTACCTTTGCTTTGATAACATGACTTGTATTTATAGGCAGTGAGAGAATTTGATCTTCCACACAATCAGGAATATTATCCCTTGATATTAGCTTAACAAACATTTAAATGAAGGATCATGTTTGTTAGCTGTTCCATGATTTTAGTGGCCTGAAATCAGGGAATCAGCTTTGTAGCTTTTAGGCCGTGCTAAGTTAGTGTGTCCGAGTGGGACTCGGTCGCCTTTGTGATCTTAGATGTCAACTGATGTATCTTCATTGATATGTAGAAGATTTGGATTGTAAATGGATGTGGTAACTTTTGAATAGACAAAATCTTTTATCTGTTAACAGCAGCATCTTCTAGGATATCTGAGTTATTCCCTTTGCCGAGACCTGTATGCCCTGAGTTAGTCTTGGACTTTATGGTCTCAGCTGAGAGGGTCTCGGATTCTATAGTCTCGGACACGTAGGTCTTGGATATGAAGGTCTTGGATTCATGAGTCTTGGGCTTTCTCAGATTGGACCTGAGGATTGTTGAATACTTAATGGGCTGATCCATGACCCGACAATTACCCCCCAATTTCGATGTTTGTAGAACTACAAAAATTTCATGTCTTTATAGAATGGGTCTACTATCCGAGACCAGCTGTTTTAGGAAAAATCTCGAGACAACCAATGACCATCTGAGCCTTGTCTCGGACGACTAAGGCGGGGAAATTTGAATTTCAAATTTTTGAGCGGTTTTAATTTTCAAATCTTGGAGGGAAAAACTTTTGAATTTCAAATTTCGAGTGGTGTCGATTGGTCTTCCCGAGACACTGTCGGTTCACTGAACTAGGTGCTCGAGTACTCTTATCGGCGCATTTAATGTGCATACTGCCGAGGCAAGCCTTTAAAAGGCGGTTGACCCTCCTTTTTCCACCTACTTTCTCTACTTCGTGGTCAAGCCCTAGCCTTCTGCTTTTTATCTGTTCTTCGAGAGCCTTCTTTCTTCCTTTTTCTTATATCATCAGTCTGGCGATGAGGGATCAGGTTCCCATGGCCTCGACGGCAACACTTATCCAGCTTGCTGGCGGCCGTTGTTAACTAGGGCCAACGAAGCCAAAATCCGAGAGGAGTGTTTTATTCCCAAATCCGTTAAGCTGCGATTTGATGACGAACGGGTAGGTGCTATAGTGTGTTCTGATGCGCACGAGATTTGTCTGTACAAGACTATGTTTCGTGCTGGTTTTCGACTATCCTTTCTGTCAATAGTGCGAGAATTTCTGAGCTATCTGAATTTGGCTCCGCATCAAATCGTGCCCAACGCTTAGAGGCTTATCTATGCCTGCATGATACTGTGGCCTATGGCACTCGAACCGAGACATCACCTCTCTGCCCGAGAATTTTTATGGGTATATCAACTCCAAAAGAACCCGAAGTGCGAGGGCTTATACAATTTCCAGTCTCAACGGGGTAAATTTTTCCATGTAGATGGCAAGTATTCTAGCAACCACTCGTGGAAAGGAAAGTATTTCTTTGTAACAGGTCAGTGGGAGTTTCACCCTACTGAAGCTGCCCAAGGTCCGAGAGTGCCTCGGGAAACAAGCGTTCTTGCCGGGAATACCTCTAAAGAGCCAATTCTCACCAGTGAAGAACAGCGTCGTGTGGATGACGTTTTAAAGTGGACTAGGAAACACGAGAGTTTATTGAACTATTCGTCATTAATGAGTATAGCCTCGGAGGGGATAGGCCTCGTTACCCAAGGAGGGGCTGGCGGGGGTAAGAAGAGGCTTGCTTCCGTGATCCTAAGTTTGTTATTTTTAATCCTCCAGCAGCCAACACCCGAGGGGCTACCCCGCGGAAGGCCAAGGTCGACAAAGGCAAAGGTAAACTAATCGAATTACCAAAACAGAAGAATTTTCCACTCCGTACCAGTGGGATCTTAAAAATAGGTGAGGGAGTGGCCCAACCCGCTACTCCGCAATTCCGAACCACAAGCCTGTTGAAGATGGATACAAGGGTTAAGAAACTCACCACTCCTCCTCGGGTAGCCAGTACTCTGCGCTTGGTAGATGAGCCCAAAGAGCCTGAGGCCCCTCAACCGAAAAAGAGGAAACTAGTAAAAGTGGCAGAAGCAACAATGTAGGATCAATTCACCAGCTTGTTGGCTGCCAAGCGAAAGGCCGGTCCTGGACCTGTGGTAAAACCAGCAGCAGAGGTTGAAGCCTTCCTTGCGAATGAACCTGTCTCAGTGCAACCGTTAAACACCACTCCCTTGGCCTCGGCCGGAGCTGTGGTTGGGACTGCAATCCCCATTGAATCTCTATCGCTCGAACCTCTGGGCTCCAATATCCAACATATCTTGGATGAGGTAGAGTTTGAGGAACATTCAGATAGCTCCACAAGGACGGTGCGTGAAAAGACCGAGGGCCCTATGGTAGCTGCCGAGGGAACTCGACCTCTCTCCCCTATTGTTGAGGTGGAATCAGAAGCCCGAACTTCAAAACCTGCAATGGCTCAGCCGCCATCACCCTCACATGCCAAAAAGGCTGATGTTGCGGAGAGAGCCTCGACTAGTGAGAGAGTGTCTTCTACTGAGACCTCATCTTCTTCCGTCTCGCCCATAAGACCTTAGGGGGCGGACTGGACTGTCGGCGGGCGCCTTGTAGAGTTCAGTGGTGACTTGAAGGGCAACCCTTTCTTAGCATTGGTGGATCTGATTCAGCACGAGAGCCTTACAATGGAACATGACATATCTGCTCAAGGCATGACGAAGCAGATGATTTTTTTCCAACTTATTGTAAGTATAATATCTTTCTCCTTCTTTTTCCTTATATTTACATACTGATAAAATCCTTGTTACAGGGTATCATGAGATCGCTGGTCTTGTATTGTTACTTCCGGAAGGTAGCTAAGGACTCGACCCTTAAGACAAATAGCCTCAAAGATATAGTTACTGATCTGGAAGCCGAAAATGCCAGGCTAAAGGAGATAGTAGTTAAACAAGACGAAGAGCTGCTGCTCTCTGGTCAACAACAGTCAATAATGCAAGCCGAGACTTCCGAGGTGGCTGTGGCTCGGGAAAGGGATGAGTCTAAGGTCACTGAGCTATCGGCGGAGGTTGAAAGTCTCCGAGCTGAAATAAACCGACTCCAGGAGGACAATTCTATTATAAAAGAAGACCTGAACCAGCTGGAAGAGGCGCACACGGGGGTTTCGGATCAGCTGAAATTAGCTCAGGATGAAATCTTGGAACAGAAAGCCTTGGTGGTGAAGACAAATGAAGCCAAAGTGGTTGCCGAGGAGAAACTCAAGTTCTTCAAAGGCAAGTACGTCCAGGTGAGGGCTCAGCTGAAGGAGGCCAAAACCCAAGCTGCCAATTATTTGCGTCAACTATCCTTTGCTTCATGGGTTTGGAATTTTGCCTGGGCCGATAGACTTATCCTGGGCTTCGAAACTTTTAGGGCTTGGGCTAAGGACACGACCCGGAAGATTACACATATGTTCCTTTGGGGCAGGTCCTCTAATGTGCCCAGCAAAACAGTATGCTAGAGTGATTGTTCTTGTCTTCCTCCATTATGTAGTGAAAATGTTCAAATGGGAACCAATGCTTTCAAATGAGAAAATTATAATCGAGTCAGCCCCCGTTCTAGCAAAGGGTTTCCCAGTTTGGCTTTCTCCTCTCCAAATTAGTAAGGGTTTTATGATATGATTTCATTTGATTTATTTCTTCTGTTTGTATCGATATTTTTCTCCTTGTAATGTGTACTTAATTTGTTGTATAACTTTAAGTTGCTATTAACTTAGTTTCTAATTAGCTTAGTTGCTATTTAGCATGCCATGAATGTGGTTGTATCACCACCAACCGTATCTTGAATAGCTGTGCTCATAGGAGCATGACGCCGTTTGGCAACCCTTTTCCATCCCTTCAACACTATTCACGCCTTTTTTTTTCCCAAAAAAATTAACATAAAAACATTTTCATAGTTTCATTTTTTATATCACATCATTTAGTACTTTTTATTATTATTCAAATAAAAAAATCACTATAAACAAAATTTTTTCACTTTTCCATACAAAACATTCTTACTTTTTATTCATATTAAGTAATCCACGTTAGCTACATTAGCAAAGGGAAAAAGGGTTTGCCAAACACTCTCCTAACTTATGGCAAGGAAGATGGCCATGCCCCCTCTCCCAACCTAATATTTTTTAAACAGTAATTTAATTGATGATTTTAAAAGTCACCTAAAGAAGTGCGATATTGAGTGTGAAGAAGTGGGAGTGTGTTTAGTATTACCCCTTTTTAAAACCGTTGATCTATACTTGTATGGATTTTTATTTGGAGAATTGGTTATTATCAAAGTTTATTACGAATATAATTTATCTATATTCTTGATGGGTTTTTACATGGAAAGTTAAAGCTACAAGCATTTTGCAAGTATATCTCTGATTTGTGATATTTGATGTCTTTGTGGCATAACGGTGACCTTGGATAAATTTATTGTAAAAATATTTCTATGGGAATTTTATTTGCTCACAATAATTTGGAATATGAAATATTAATTAGTTTGTTTAAACTTACTAATCCCATTAATTACCTACGCTCATCCTTATTTCTTGTAAATTTTTCAAAATTAGCAGGTGGTTCCTCGAGTTGATTAGATACTCAAGTAGCTGAATGTGGGAGGGAGTTGTTGGAGTCTAATTAGAATTAGAGGTTTCAATAAGTGTGTTGTAGTGTTTGCTTTTCTTTAATTAGTTGGAATGTGAGACAATTGAAGTTATAGTTTTTAAATATTAATGGACCCAGACTATGCTGCTGCATGGGGGAATATATTTTAGAGACATATATGGATTTTTGATTTATTGTATTTGATAGTTACTGAGTACTTTAATGAAGAAGTGTGTTTTATTATTAAGTTTTGTTGGGTTATTTATTTATCTCTAATTGCAGTTTACAAATAATTTGGTAGTATAAATCATTGATTTTTAGTTGAAATAGAGTGGAAGAAGAAAATATTTCAAATAAGTGTAAAATCAGGTCTAAGTTGGTGCCATGTGCATTATGAGTAACGCATGTCATTATAAAATTGGATCTAAAACGTGGCTCACTAACGGAATCCACCAAGATTTTGTACATATATAAGTTAATAGTTAAGACTTATTTGTTATTTTTGCATACCACATGAAGTTTATTGCAAATCCATGTAGCCACAGAGATTGATTTTGCTTTTCTTTTTTTCCTCAAAGAAAATTACCTCCTTATTTGCGTCTTATAAACTGAATGACCTCTCAAAGAGAAAAAGAGAACACAAAAACTTTTTTTTTTTGGGGGAAAAAAGGCATAGTTTAAAATATCGAAAGTGTCAAATCACTACTTATCTCAAAAGATAACATACACTATTTTAATTGAAATGAAAAATTAATTTGTAGAGTTAAGATTCAAATTCAAAAGTACCTCAGCACTAATATCATGGTAAATCACCACTTATCTATATATTTAAATTGATAAAAAAATAATTTCAATTATTTAGTTAATACTTTAATAAAAGTAACTATGTTATAGGTGCTTTATTTGAAAATTGAATATGCAAAGATATTGATGCAACATGGTCCACATGCAAAATCTAGAAGAGAAACAAAAAGAGAAAAACTTGAAAAAAACTATAAGGTTTATATTGAATGATATTGCACATTCAACACTCACATATATTAATATATATTATATTGCATTACATGATTGAGTTGCTGTTTGTCTCACATCAAACTAATTATGACATAATTTACATCTTTCAACAAGTATAGAATTTTCTGCATTTATTTGGTAACTTGCATGAAAGTTATACATATGTATTATTGGAGAGACCATTCTCTTTCAAGCTAAATTGGGCTCATGAAGTTCAACATGCAATCATTTGCTTATGCATTCAGGCTATCATGCAAATAGAACTCGCTTCCGATATTCTCCAAGAGCCCATATCGGGAAAATGTTTCTATATGATGAGTAGTTTAGTGTGCAGTTTCTCATAAATACTCCAGTGATTTCCTGTTGCCAATAGCCATCGATTATATATATATGCCATGCTTGAAAAAAATAAATTAATAAGTAAAAAATGATTTTGATAAAGAAGAAAAGGAAAAAAAAAAGAAGGAAAAATCCAACTTGCATACACTTAAATGGACAAAATTTTCCTTCAAATTGGATTCAAAGAAATGCCACTCTTCACACCTATTTATCACATTCAATTTACACCAACTAAAGTTGAGTGTTTTAAGTGGCTTTTCAGGTAAGTCATTTAAAGAAAATGAAAGCTATTTAAAATACGTCAGTGTGAAGAGTATCATTACTCATTAAATTGACACGTTTTCAAAAGCACGTGAGAATCGTTGCTAATTTAAAGACATGTTAATTTAATAGCATGGACCGTAGGAAAACTTTGTGAACTTATCTAAATGTGTTGGATTCTAAATAGACATGAATTACCTGTTGAGGGAAGTCACCATCTTCCATTTGTGAATTGATTAATACTCTTACTCCATGATGAATTGGTGTTGGGTCTATCTGGGCCTAAAGTTGTGAAAACATTCAAAATCAACATATGGGTATGTTTGTATTTCCTAAAAGTTGAATATCTAAGCTTCATACCTTCTTGACTTTATTTGTGTAAATGATCTTAATTTTTCTATTCATATGCATGCATGCATGTAGAGTTTTTTGGTAATATTTTTTCTTTCTATAACGAAATATTATTACATTCTTTGGTCTTCTTATGCAGCATTAACAATGCTATGTTATAGTGCAGTGCAAATAGTTGACTATTTGAAGAGAAAATGATGTACTGACCTGCCCAGCCTCAATGAGGGACAACAAGGCCCACGCGGTTTGGACTAAATTTGCACGATTGCCTTCTATATTCGTCCAAACCTATTTCACAAAGAAACAAACTTGAGTTCTTTCTTTTCATTCTCCAATTTTTTTATTTTTATTTTTCATATGGTTTGGTAGTATACATATTTATAGTTGGATAGAGATTCTCAACAATCTTGTTGTCTCACTTGTTAGCAATTCGGACTCGCTCTTATAGGACCCATCTGTCTGAACAGGTTTTGGGCAACTCGTTCCTTGTTCGGACAAATGAACTCTGTAAAAACTTTCTTATATTTGTTGCCCGAGAATCTAAATTCAAATTGAAATGATCTATTCCATACCTTGTTTTGGCTTGATAGGTAACTTTCTCCCCAACCACCATTAGGTAGCTGTTTTGATAGCAAAAATTCACAAGCTTTGCGCAATGCAAGACAATTTTTGTAGCTTCTTCCACAGGCTGCCAGTGCCCCTACAGCAAACCATGTACCATAGGTGTAGCAAATCCCCCAATAACCATACCTGTAAAAATGATCTTTTATCCTTCAATAATACTTAATATAGGTTAAAATATTTATTAAACTATTCAATTCCTATACAGTAATGATATTTAGTAGAATGTGATGTGACTATAATAAAACTTGATGAGTTAGTACGTAGTGAAAATTAGCCTTTATATCATATCGTATATATATATATATAAAAAAAAAACCAATGACTACTTTTCACTGTCACCATCATCCTAAGTGTATGGAGACAACTGATTGATCATGATTCAGCTTGATATTAAAGCAAATGTTCTGAGTTTTGAACATTGTCTCCAAATTTAATATAGAGCTAAATTACCATGACCCATCAAGTTCTTGGACGTCTTCAATGTATTGAATTCCCCTAGAAATGCTACTGTCTATCTCTATCCTCCGGTGCTTGGGATAGAGCTTCCTAAAGAGTACCAGAGCTTGAACTGCAGATGAAGTGCACTCTACGTACCTATAAGGTGCATGACACAACCTTGTTGTTAGGAAGCAAATATGAGCAAAACCCTTGTATATATACATTGGTGTGTTGAAGATTTCTTACTCTCTCTCAATAAGGGTATCTTCAAAGAACTCTGTGGGGTTGAACTTCTGAGAAATTAGATACAAAAAATTATGTTAACTAGTGCAGGGAATATAAAAGAAGAAGATTTTTAATTGTCAAGCTTTGAGAAGTTACCTCCAACCAAGCATATGCTCTTTGAGTCTCCCATGCTGGGAAGCCACCATTATTACTCTGAAGTGGCAATTGAAAGAATTTCAATTATTCGTGTGAAGCATTTGGGAAAGCTTAATCATAATGAAGTTTCAGAAGTGAAACCAAACAACATTTTATGTATCCTTAATTTCTAACTGAGTCAAAAATAGAATTTGAAAGGTTGACTTGTTACTTGTAGAGAAAGAATGACATTCACAGCATTATAAAATCGTTGTGTCTCCATTTTCTCCCCAACAAGGTCCGGAGGCATTTGTGAGAACAAGATTGCAACCTGCAAAAGAGAAGATTTTGCCAAATGTCAGATTCTGCTTCGAAACAAATTTTGGTAATTTATTTTGATAGAGTTGAGTGATTACCTTTAGCCCTTCAGCAGTGCAGTCAGAGACTTGCCAGCCATGGTCCTGCATGGAAAATGTCCATGCTCCTTTGCTTATGTGGCGATACATAGCTTTGAAGTCCCCAGAAGGGTTTTCTAGGACCTAGAAAATAACATGATTATTATGTTAAAGCACATTATCATTGGAAAAACAATGTAAGGAGTATATCATATATATATTTTTGACCTGTGAAGCCTTTACAAATTCATGTGCTTTACGAAGGGTTGGCCAATACTCTTCATTTAGATTACAAGAGAGAATTGCTTGAATAGCAAAGCCCGCATCCCACATCTGAGAGCCGAAACTCTACATCAGATAAACCAGGCATCATTTATTACTACATTTCAAAATAAAATATTTGATTTTAAATGGACCAAGATTTTGCAGGCTTAACTTTTGGGTGAATGCTTCAATATGTTTTTGGATGTGATAATTAATTGGTTTGTTCTTGTTCCACATAAGACCATGTTAGAACATTTTATTTTCTGATTTATTCCCTTCTTTAGTCTAGATGAAAGGAAAGGGGTGATAATATATAGAACCTGAATTTTTAAGCCATCTTCAGCAACCCAATAGTTGTCTGGAATCCTGCCTAGATGAAGCTTGTATGCCTCCCCATTTGGATCTTCAGCCCAACAGGCAATCAAACATAGTACCTGTAATAAAATAACCATGCATGAAAATTCAGCTCATTGATGAAAATATCAAATACTTAATATATATATATATATATATATATATATATATATATATATATATATATATATATATATATATATATATATATATATATATTGATTGTATCTGCAACCCTAGCACACTAGTTTTTGACCTTTTCAACGCTTCCAATGCAAAGGTATCTGCTGTTCTCATCCTCATAATGCACATGACCAATTGCAGCTTTGAGTGCTTTCTCTCTCATCATTGAAAATGGCCAATAGCTCAGGATAGGCTCGACTACATGGTGAAGAAATCCCCATAGCATATCTTGTATGAGGGAATGCGGATAGTAGAGATCCTCCTAAATTAGCAACATTGGTGAGTTTTATGTATGAATTAACTTCACCAAGAATCTTCACAATTGCTTGTGTAATTTGAATATGTATGGTGATAATGATATATTGTCTTGGCTGAACACATTTTTGCAAAAACCTTGTGCAGAGGCTTCTGATAAAAAAAGAAATGCAGAAGGATTAAGATTCAACAAACCTTTGCAATTGTATTCCGGGCTTTATTCCAGTTAATTTGATGGTAAGCCTCATTATATAACTCTTGTCTTAGTGATTCAATCAATCCAGTGATTGGACCAACAAACCTCTTCCCATATAAATAAGACATTGGCATGTAAACCAAACGACAATAGCATAACATTTTGCCTGCATTTCATGTAACGAACACCTTGAGTATTAGATACATGCACCAAGGCTAACTCTTTGATACACACACCTTTAGTAGTATATATATCTTGTTATGTGCTTTCCAACAAAAAGATGTACGTGAGTGGAAAAAACCTGGATGCATGGGGAAGATTTTAGGAAGAAGCCAGAACTCTGGGGGTAGTGGATTGCAGCCTGACCACTCATACACTCCCAGTACCTTCACATGAGATGAGACATTTGAGTTTTCACTTGACAAATAACTCAATGAGACTACTTTACATCACAAGTTCATGAATCACAATATGCTAAAGATTATATATTACAGTTGAAAGTAAATATGCTTCCATCATTCTCATTAGGTGTTTTGTTAGCTAATTTGTCAAAACCAACATATGGTAATGGTTTCGACTTTCAAATGGTCATATATACCGTGACCCAAAACTTTCCCCATGAAGGAATAGCCACTAAACCACCATGGTCAAGGATCCATTTCCGGCCTCTAGCCATTGCCCCATCTTCACCATCTTCAGGCCCCTCTCCAAGTATTCTCAAGGCAATGTAGCTCAATGCTGACCCAAACATTGTGCTGTGACCCTCTATATGGAAGCCCCAACCTCCATCTTCGTTCTATCCAACAAATACACAAGTTTAAAAATTAGCCAACTTTTTAGTTTTCCAGCTAGGACTTCAAAGACACAAACTTATGTTCGAAAAAGAATAAAAGAATAAAACCTGATGATTATACAAGTATCGAATAATTTCCTTCTGGTGTGCTAGTGAAAATATAGCATTGAGGCCTCCAGTGATGTATAGTGCCATTACCTGCATATCATAATAATATGAAATTAAGTTAGATTTAAGAAACAAGAATAAAGATGCACATATATTTGTATATAGAATGGTGAGAAAAAAACATACAAAGGGTTGCAGGAAAAACAAAGGGCCAGCAGATTCAGCAGGCCAATGGCCATCATGGGCTTGAATGGAGGAATAAAAGCTCAATGCTCTTCTCATTGTAGTAACCACTGCTTCCTCTGTTATGACTTCTGTTTCTTTCACTTCCACTGGTGCTGGAATTGGTGGACATGGGTTCTCCTTCCTAAGCTGTGAGTTTTCCATATCAAATAGAGAAATGTTCGACTGAAAAATAAGTAAAAAATCCTCACAATTGAAATTTTCTAGATTCTAACACAAATCACAACCATATGATCATAATATTGAAGCATTTTGCTGGTTAATAACACGGTCTGACCTTAGCTTGGTACTAAAATTATTCTAATCATTGATATTATGGTAAATATTTAAATGTCTACATAAAAACTTGAGTGTTGGAAAGGGTACTTCATTTTTCTACAAATCCCTTACATTTATTATGTTAGCCATTAAACAATAAATTTATTTACCTGTAAAATTTGACTTGTTAATTTAATTATATGGTGGCGTACATGGTAAATATCATGTGAATGGTCATGTTAGTTTGTAAATGAGTATAGTAAAAACTATAGTACCCTAAACGTTTTCCTAAAAAACATAACAACAGATGAGAGAGAGATTATTTCACTCAGCCTTAAATTTGGGCCTAATTCTCATGGGTCCAAACAATTGATCAGGGCCTCTGTGATGAAAACGAAAATGGGATTTGAATTTATTTATTTTTTAAAATTACAATATTCCCTAAAATACCATCACATTATCAATGTCTCCCCTCTTAAACTATTGATTGAGTCAATGTTGAAATTAATTCCAAGTATGGAGAGGTAGAGTTTTTCGACTTTTAAGAGTTTCCTATGTTTCTCAAACATTCGAATTGGATATCAAATGCTCAATGACAAACATTCGCATTGGATCTTGAACGCTCGATGGCGAATGCTCGAATTGAATCTCTAATGATCGAAGTTGGATTCTGAACGTTCGATGTTGGATTCCGAACGTTCAATACATATCTGAAATTTATTTTAAGACACCTCATCTCTTTGGACACACATGGTAGGCTCTAAATAGGACCGTCCATCCCTTAAGCCCTATTTTCACCCTTTTGAGCTAAGAGAGCCCTAGAGCGAATGAGTGAGAGAGATGTATAGAGTGAGAAGGAGCTTTCTTGTGGTTTATTCTTCAAAGGAGTTACCTTCTTCAACTTAATCTTGTGTGCCCGCAGGTACGGCCATATCTTCTTGTTATTCACATGATTAGCTTCTATTAATGTTGTTTTGGTGGATTAGACAACCTTGACGTGTAGATCTAGGTTTTGGGTTGAATATTGTAGGGTTGTTTTAAGTTTTAACATGTGATTAATGATGGCTAGTCGCTTAATGGTTATGGACGTATTTTGTTATGCATTGAGGTATTATTATGGTTTAGAACTGTGTTAAGTGTCTTAAAAGAGCCTTAGGTCATGTTAGAATAGGTAAAGCTTGGACCTTTTTAGAGAATGAAGATTTTGCGCGATTTTCGAATGTCAAACGATCAAGGCTGAATGATCGAGGGGTTAACCGAATGTTTGATGATCAGATATAATGAGCATTTTGCCCATAATTTCGATTTAAGGGTATTTCCATCTAGATTGGAGACTAATAATAAATCCTTTCATAGATTTGGAAGTTGGAGACTGTCCAAGTGATTATTCGATGGAAAACCAAGACCAATGTGAGTAAAAATCACATAGATACTTGGTATTTGAATTCTTACACGAGATGATTATTTTATGTATGATACGCGCATATTTACAACTTACACGAAATATATTTTAGAAGGATGTGAAATCCACTTTTGGGAAATGATTGATGAATAATGAAAAGTTGAAATATGTGGATTTTGTAAATGCATGCATGCAAAAGATGTGAATAATTGCATTGTATGACGACCAAGCATGAGGATGTACTTGGATGATCTTTGAGTCCGAATCATAGTTGGTAGCTATGATGGAGGATGGTAGTACGCAGTTGGGTTGTATATCCTTGAGATTTCATTATATGTAGTATTTGATATTGAGGATTTCTTTCGTTTTGGATAATCGTTATCTTTGTCTATCGATTTCCTTATGACTATTAGATTTGGTTTGTAATATTTTGCGTTTGACTTGATGTTCAGTTTTAAACCGAAACTCTAGATATTATCTATGTTTATGACTTGGTACTTTTAGTTTTGCTACGGTATTTTTTTAACAAGTTTTGAATATTGACTCTTTTCTTGTACGATAAGCAATAAGACTTTTGTTGTATGTTCTCTCATGAGAGCACTATGTTTACGTGTGTTCCGATTTCATCCAAATGGAAGTGGGGTGACATGTCGGGGAATCAATTATCAATTAATTTTTTCTCGGGGCATTACACAACGGGATGGAGCTGTAATACAGAACATATCCTCTTTTATGTATATATATATATATATATAATGGTAAAAATTATATTTTTATCTCACAATAATGATGTGGCAGTCCCAACAAACCCTTGGATTACTCTTTGTTAATAAATAAATAAATAAAGGTTGGTTGGAACTGCTACTTCAACATTGTTAAATAGTTGTAGGATAAAAATATAGTATATAAACCTCTCAATTTCACCTCCTGAACTTTCAATTTGTTACAATCTATTTCATTCCATTAGTTTCTGGATATTAAAAATGATAAAATAACATTTATACCTCTCAATTTTTTATAAAATTTAAAATTAAATATTAAAAAAATAAAGTTATTAAACAAAAAAAAAAGAACCCACACTGGGTCACAACCCTTGTGACCCAAGTGGGCCACTAGTGACCACGGCAGGTCTCGGCTAGAGACCCGCCGCGGGTAAGTAGACCCACTCTGGGATCACGACCGCGACCTAGTGTGGGTCATGGCCTAACCCACGGCTGGGTTTGGTTGCGACCCAACCGGGGTCTACTTACCCATGGCCGTGGGTAAGAAGACCTTTAAAAAAAAAAACAAATTGAAAGTTGAAGGATAATTTGGTCTTTTAAATCATTTCCGTTAGGGGTTAATGTCAAAAATTAAAGGAGGGGGTAGATTGTATCAAATTAAAAGTTCGAGAGGTAAAATTGAGAGTTTTTAAAATTTGAAGGATCTTTTCAAATCTTTTGATAGTTCAAGGATCGTTTGTAAAGTTTTCCCAACATTTAATTATTCAAAATTTCTACTTTAGCTAATATCATGTTAAACCATTATTCATCGCAAAAACTTAAGTTAACAACAAATAATAATAAATATAATTATTTAATTAATATTCTAACATTTTTTTCTTATCATGTAATGTATGATCTCAAATTCTTTTTAAATAAGTGAGACCCAACCTGTAAAATATTTAATTATTCAAAATTTCTACTGTTAAACTATTATTCGTTAACAATAAATAACAATAAATTTAATTAATATTTAATATGCTTTTTATATATATACATGAGAAAAAAGAGGAGAGGGAGAGAGAGTGAGATATATATATATATATCGGCAAAAATAAATATAATTATTTAATTAATATTCTAACATTTTTTTCTTATCACGTAATGTATGATCTCAAATTCTTTTTGAACAAGTGAGACCCAACAGATAAAATATTTAATTATTCAAAATTTCTCCTATTAAACTATTATTCGTTAACAATAAATAATAATAAATTTAATCATTAATTTAATTAATATTTAATATGCTTTATATATATACATGAGAAAGAAGAGACGTCAAAGATATATATATAGGCAAAGGCATTAACCTGCATCCTCATCAAAAGATCAGCGCTCTGTTTCATCCAAAACCGATTTTTCTTGAACTCGTGGCGGGCCTTCTCAACTTGAGCACGTTCGTCGGGAGTGCCGGCATTAGGATCGAATTCCCAGTGTTGCCGGCCGATGAAATTGTTTCCGGTGACCAGCCCTGGCCCTCCTTCGGCTATCTTCAACTTCCACATCCTTTATGTTCTAACAAATAACCGACACTACTACTACTCAGACAATATATATATATAATGCCAGGAACAACAATAATTATGTATCAAACTCAGTAATAAATAATAATATGGTGAACCTTAATTTCAGAAAATGTTTGAGCCTCTTTATTTCTTTTCAATTAAAAACTGTAAAAGGCTAAAAAATAAATAAATCAATGGGATGGATTTCTTATCAATTGGAAAAGTCAGCATGAATTGACAGGGACTCAGAGAGAGCATGCAAGACATTTAACTAGTGAGTAATGATCAATCAAACGTTCGAGCAGTGGTTGACAATAAACCAAACGGGTAGTAGTTGAAAGTAAACCAAACGGGTAGTAATTGAAAATAAACCAAATGGAGACGTGGCTGAAAAACATTTAATCAATATTTGATACTTGTCCTCATAAAAGAAATGCATGTCTCTACAAGACTACAACCGACTCAAGCTGATCCTTGTTTTCTCACCAAAAAAAAATTGTATTGAATGGAAACTAGTGAGTAATGATCAATCAAACGTTCGAGCAGTGGTTGACAATAAACCAAACGGGTAGTAGTTGAAAGTAAACCAAACGGGTAGTAATTGAAAATAAACCAAATGGAGACGTGGCTGAAAAACATTTAATCAATATTTGATACTTGTCCCCATAAAAGAAATGCAAACAATAATTATGTATCAAACTCAGTAATAAATAATAATATGGTGAACCTTGATTTCAGAAAATGTTTGAGCCTCTTTATTTCTTTTCAATTAAAAACTGTAAAAGGCTAAAAAATAAATAAATCAATGGGATGGATTTCTTATCAATTGGAAAAGTCAGCATGAATTGACAGGGACTCAGAGAGAGCATTCAAGACATTTAACTAGTGAGTAATGATCAATCAAACGTTCGGGCAGTGGTTGACAATAAACCAAACGGGTAGTAGTTGAAAGTAAACCAAACGGGTAGTAATTGAAAATAAACCAAATGGAGACGTGGCTGAAAAACATTTAATCAATATTTGATACTTGTCCTCATAAAAGAAATGCATGTCTCTACAAGACTACAACCGACTCAAGCTGATCCTTGTTTTCTCACCAAAAAAAAATTGTATTGAATGGAAACTAGTGAGTAATGATCAATCAAACGTTCGGGCAGTGGTTGACAATAAACCAAACGGGTAGTAGTTGAAAATAAACCAAACGGAGACATGGCTGAAAATGAACCTTGGTTGAGGTGAGCGATAATTGGAGAGGAAATGTTGATATTTGCAGTGAAAGCATGTTTCATTTTTTTTTAAAAAAAAAATGATCGTTAAAAACAAAATTTTAAAATATGGACATTAGAAAAAGGCAAAAATTCAAAAAATATGACCATTAGGAAAATGCAAACATTCTAAAATATAAATGTTTGAGAAATAATAAACAAATCTTTGTAGAAGAATATTTAAATAAAATAATGAAAGTGAATAGTTAAAATAGCGAGGCTACTGAGAGAGAGCAGTGGCGAAGACAGCAGCCTTAACCCCCAAAAACTTCTTTTACCAGTGAAATTTTTTTGTTTGGCTTGAACTTGCCCATCTTAAAAACTCTCAACCACTAATTCAGGGGCACCCTTAGCAGAACTCCTTGTAGGATTCTCTTGTAGCTATTGACGTTAAACCAGCAAATTTGTTGCTACTGTTTCAATCTTCACACTTTAGAGCCCTTAGTAAATTAAAGGAGAAACTTCACTGAAGACCTCTGAACTTCCACCCGTTTTGAAATAGCTCCTCTAAACTTCAAAATCTCTAAATTTAGTCCCCTAAACTTTCAATTGCTCTCAATTTGGACCTCTCTGTCAATTTTAGCCGTTAAAAAATACAAAAAAGACTAAAATATCCCTGATTTTTGTTTTTTTAAAAATAAAAAAATGTTTTGGAAGTTGAAATTTTATACAAAAGTCAGGGGTATAAACGTCATGTAACATTTAAAATTTGACGGAGGAGTCCAAATTGAGAGCAATTGAAAGTTCAGCGGACTAAATTGAGAGATTTTGAAGTTTAGGGGGGGTATTTGAAAATAGGTAAAAGTTCGAGAGTCTTCAATGAAGTTTCCCCTTATTTTTATTTTGGAAATGGAAGCCAAACTTTACAAAATAAAAAAATGGAAGCCAAAACTTCCACAACAACACTACCATACATATCATAATTCAAAATTTGGCATTTTTAAAAAATAAAATAAATTGAATCACCCATAGTTCTTTTTTTTTTTTTTTTTTTTTTTTTTTTTTTTTTAAAGATGGATAAATGGATATACACTATTTAAACTTTAAAGTGTTTAAAACATATTTGCAGGAATAGCTTTTGCATTATATAATTAAATTTTTTGGATAATCTCTATCTCCATCAAAGTAAATTAAGCAAAATTGATTTTTAGATATTATCTGGAAACAACTCTTTTTTTTTAAAAAAATTCCTTTCAACATGCATATTGCATTAAAAATGGATGATCATTGTGCATCTAGAAACTCTAACTCATAAGATGATACTTTGATGGTCCTGAAGCTGTCAATAGATTTAATTTATTGATTCAGACGGAAAGAGGTAATTCATTAATGTTCAGTGAGTTCTAACCGCAAGACATCCCATCCCGTAAATAAATTTTGAAACTTCTCATACTACCCCCTAATTAGATTGAACTCAATCACTACTATATATATATATATATATATATATATATATATATATATATTTGTTAGTTATATTTTGCCCCCTATGAACAAAAGTTTTAGCTCCGCCACTGGTTGAGAGTGCTTTAAAAAAGTTAGTAGTTAAAATTAATAATGTGATTTTTAACTATTTTTTGAAAATATAAACTAGACTACAAAATACACCTAGAAAGGGGGATGAATATGTGTTTAACAAAAATAAATGTTGAATTAAAAATAGGATTAATAACTTTTTTGGTACCTCGGTTTTAACATTTTTATTTTTCTCCTTAGGTTTTAAAACCTGACAAATCTAGTACCTCACTTATGGGAAAAGACAAAATCAATACCTCCGTTAGTTTTCATTAGTCCCAATTAACGGAATTTCCACGTGTTACTCCCATAATATGCCATGTGTCCTAAAAAAAAAAAAAAAAAAAAACTAAACCTAAAAAAAATAAATAAATAAATAAAAGAGAAAATTTTATGGGGTGGTTGGCCGCCCCCAAGGCCGGTCTGGGGGTGGTCTTGATTCTTAAAGTGATTCGCTTTTATCGGATCGTCCGATAAACTTCTTATCATTGATGAACAAAACAGTTTCTCAAACACAACAACACTCTAAGAGAAAATAGCTTGGGGTAATTACATTTTTCCTACCATCAACTACAACGCATTGTCAATTTTTCCCCCTGAACTGCCAATCTTACTGCCCGACTCTATCATACTACTATTTTCTTCCCAAAACCCCCTTCCATCAGTCAAACTCGTTAAAAAATTTGAAATTACCTAAATACCCTAACTATATAAATGAAAATTACATATAATACCCTTAAAATTAAACAAATCAAAAATCAAAATTAAAAAACTAAATAAAAATTAAAACAAAAAAATATAAATATATTAAAATTTTTTTTAAAAAAAAAACTTTTAAATTAATTTATAAAAATAAAAAAGTCAATATAAAAATAGTAAAAAAACAATTAAAAAGGACTTAAAATAAAAAAAAAATAAAAATAAAATAAAAATAAAAATAAAAAAGAGAGGGAAATTTCACTTACCCCTTACATGCCTTTTGTAAACACCCCCCCAAAGTTTAAAATCTCTTACTTTGATGTATCGAACTTTCATTTTGTTCCAAATATCCCATTCCGTTAGGATTTTCTGTGAAATCTTAACAGAGAGGTATGAAATTCCTAAAATACACTCATTTTTTATTAAAAAATAAATTTTATTAATAAATTAAAAAAAAAAATGAAAGACCCATCGTGGGTCACTTTGTGACCCACCGGTAGGTCACCTTGGTGACTCACCGTAGGTCTTTGTGACCCAAAGGTGACCCACTTTGAGGGTCACCTTGTCACAAGTGATCCTCCAGAGGGTCACTTTCTGACCCTAAGTGGGTTGCAAAGGACCCATCGGAGGGTCACTTGTGACCTATCGTGGGTCACAAACCCTCTGTTGGGTCACAACAAGATGAAGATCGAGGACATCCCTTGTTTGGATGCAACTATGACACAGTTGGTGAACTTGGGCCAAGAACAAATGCCTGATGCAGCAGGGATAAAGGAATTTTTCTTTAACCCTTTCTCGGATCAACAGCAGCAAGTTACCGAGTCGGCCCCTGATGATGCTCAATCTGCTGAGGCCGACATCGCCGAGTCTGCATCTGCCGAGGCCCCTAATGTTACTCCTACTTTTATCCTCAAGGCAAAATGATGTAAAACCATTTAATGGTTCCTTGTATATATCTCAAATTTCTATTTTTAATGAAATGAGTTTCAGCGTTTATACGGGTCTTGGAATAATAACCTTTTGATGTTTGTTTATTACTTAAGGTAGTTAGAAAAACTTATAATTACATTTCTCCAAGTTAGGTTTTGGAGATTTTGATTTAACTTTAGTTTTGCTACCCCGAGTTAGGTCTCGGAGAGTTTCATTACGTTTTTTATTCTAGGTTATGTTACGTTAAGAGAGAGAGAGCTTCTTTTGGTTGCATCTCTTTAAGGCTCGGAAGAACCTTTTCAGTTGTATTCTCCGGGACTTATAGAACCATTCAATTTGTACTTACAAAATTTATATGTTGTTTAACTCCGAGATACTTTTATTCATTGAAATGAGAATAATGAAACGATGAAGAAATCACATATCACAGCATTTAGACACAGTACTTTTTAAGGTGCTCAGCGTTCCAAGGCCTTTGAAGAGCCTTACCTTTGGAATTTTCCAAGTGGTATGCTCCTGCTCTTTTGCACTCAATCACCCTATAAGGTCTTTCCTAATTAGGAGCCAGCTTTCCCTCAGCTGAATCCTTGGTTGCCAGAGTAGCTTTACGTAGGACCATATCTCCAACTTTGAAGCTCCGAGGCTTGACCTTCCTGTTGAAATACCAAGTCACTCTTGCCTGATATGCTATCATAGTTACCTGGGCTTGATCCCACTTTTCTTGCAGCAAGTCCAAATGCAGCTGTAAACCCTCGTTATTGGTCTCGGATTGGAAGGTCTCTACACGATAGTTGCCCGAGCCTACCTCGGCTAGAATGACTGCCTCAGTTCCAAATGCTAAGGCATATGGTGTCTCCTCAGTTGGAATTCTTTTAGTTGTTCGGTATACCCATAATACTTCTGGAAGGTCATCCGCCCAATTTCCTTTCCGATCATCCAGCTTCTTCTTCAAGATCTTGAAGATCGTTTTGTTGGTAGCCTCTACCTGCCTGTTAGCCTGGGGGTGCCCTAGAGATGAATAATAGTTCCTTATCTGAAGCTAGGCACACTAGTCTCGGAATGAGTCGCAGTCAAACTGCTTGCCATTATCTGTGATAAATGCATGAGGATTGCCATACCGGCATATGATGTTCTTCCACAAAAATCGTTCTATTGCCTTAGCTGTGATACTAAGGCTTCAACCTCTGCCCATTTGGTGAAATAATCTATAGCGACAACCGCAAACCTTACACCTCCCCTGCTCCGAGGCAATGGTCCCACTATGTCTGCCCCCCATTGGGAAAAGGGCCAAGGTGAAGAGATTGCACTCAGGTCTTCAGAAGGTTGATGAATGATATTAGCGAATCGCTGGCACTTGTCACAATTTCTGACTAATTTTGCCGAGTCCCGATTCATGTTAGGCCAATAGAAACCCGCTCGGACTGCTTATTTGCCAGTATTCTAGCTCCAGCATGGCCTCCACAAATCCCTTCATGGATTTCTCTAAGGATATAGTTTCCTTCTTCCTTTGAAACACATTTTAGGAGTGGCAACATGAAATCTCGCTTGTACAGGATTCCATTCACCATTGTAAACCTTTCAGCTCTTATCTTCAATCGGATAGCCAACTTTTGCTCTGAGGGAAGGACTCCTTTTTTCAGGTATTCCACTATTTCCAATTGCCAATCAGGTATGGTCTTGGTTGTCGAGACTGACACCGACTCGGTAACGGATGACTGTGGAAGAATTTGGATAGGAGTATCGTCTTCAATTTCTCCTTCAGCTGTTAAGGCCATTCGGGCCAATCGGTCTGCTCTCTCATTCTCAGGCCTCAGAATTTTTACAATGCTGAACTTCTTAAATAGGCACTGCTTCTCTTGCACTTTTGATAAATATAGCTTCATCCTCACTCCTTTGGCTTCAAATTCACCTTGGATATGTCCAACAATAACTTGGGAATCACTTCGTACTTCCACAAATCTACCTCCCATTTCATGAGCTATACTGAGTCCTGCTAGGACTACCTCGTACTCAGCTTCATTATTTGTGGTTTTAAACTTCAGCTTCAAAGAACTACATAATTCTTTCCCATCAGGGGTAATCATTACTATTCTAGCTCCACCGTGCGTCTTTGTAGATGATCCATCTACATAAACTACCCATGTTTCATCATTCGGCCAACTGGTGATATCTGGCAAATTAGTGAATTCTGCCAGAAAATCAGCCAGTGCTTGACCTTTGAGAGAATTTCGAGGGAGAAACTCAATGTCGAATTCTCCCAGCTCAATTGCCCAGTTAGCTAATCTTCCCGACAGATCTAGCTTTCTTAGCACTTTCTTCAATGGGTATTCAGTCAACACCCTGATTGTATGAGCTTATAAGTAAGGTCGGAGTTTTCTGGATGCTATGATCAAGGCGAAAGCCAGTTTCTCCACCTGAGGGTATCTTTCTTCAGCGCCTCTTAAGGCTCTACTTATGAAGTATACAGGCTTTTGAATTCCTTCTTCTTCTCAGATTAATGTAGCGCTCACAGCCGTTGGGGACATGGCTAAGTACAAATACAGCATTTCTCCGGGTATTGTCTAACTTAACAAAGGTGAGGTCGTTAGATATTTTTTTAGCTGTCCAAAGGCTTCTTCACATTCATCAGTCCACTCAAAAGCCTTTCGCAAGACTTTAAAAAATGGAAGGCACTTATCAGTCAACCGTGAAATGAACCGATTCAGTGTCGCTATCCTTCCTGTCAATTGTTGGAGCTGTTTTAAGTTTCTTGAAGACTGCATATCCAGGACAGCTTGTATCTTCTCAGGGTTAGCTTCTATTCCTCGTCTCGACACCATGTAACCGAGAAACTTTTCGGACGAGACTCCAAACGTACATTTTGAGGGATTCAACTTCATCCTGTATTCCTTCAAGGTTGCAAACGTCTCTTGCAAGTCGGGTACATGATCCTGCGGTAGCGCACTCTTGACTAGCATGTCGTCGACGTATATCTCCATATTGCGTCCGATCTGGTCTCGGAACATTTTGTTTACCAGCCTCTGGTACGTTGCTCTTGCATTCTTCAAACCGTAGGGCATGACTTTGTAACAGTACAGGCCTCGGTCAATTATGAATGCAGTTTTCTCATGATCTTTTGGATGCATGTATATTTGGTTATAACCAGAGAAGGCGTCCATAAAGCTGAGTAAGCCGTACCCAGCTGTTGAGTCCACCAATGCATCGATGCGAGGTAATGGAAAGCATACCACTTTGAAGCTTTCACCATCTTCTACATCCCATTGGATTTTTTTGACTAATACTACATTGGCTAACCAATCGGGATAATAAACTTCCTCAATAAAATGAGCCTTGAGAAGCTTCTCTACTTCTTCAGCTATTGCCATATTCCGTTCAGGGGCAAACTTCCTTCTTTTTTGCTTGACTGGCTTCACACTCGGGTCCAAATTGAGTTGGTGGAGAATGTCTTCAGGACTAATTCCTGGCATATCTTCATGGGTCCATGTGAAAACTTCTAAATTTCCTCGCAGGAAGGTGGCGAGACCGTCCCGGACTCTAGGACCAAGTTGTGTCCCAATCTTCAAAATTTTGCCTTCACCAACTACTACATCTTCTAGAGGTTCGGCTGGTTCTCCCTTCGGTTCACCCCTGCTATTACCACCTACTATACCAATGACAATAGGAGCTAGATCCGAGACCCTCTTGAAAGACGTATTGTAACATCTTCTCGCCTGAGTCTGATCTCCCTTCACTTCCCCGACTCCTTCCGTTGGGAACTTCATCATCAAATGGTATGTTGAAGTTACGGCCTTCAACTTATTCAAAGTAGGCTGATCGATGATGGCATTGTAGGCACCGGGTCAGTCAAGAGCCAAGAAGTCTACCATTACAGTTTTCTGCTTTGGTGCCATCCCTGCTATCACATGGAGTGAAATTAGGCCGATTGGCTGGACTTGCTCCCCTGCGAATCCAACCAGGGTGGAACTAAATGGTCTGATCCTATCACGATCAATACCCATTTGTTTGAAAATCGGCCAGTACAGAACATCAGCCGAACTTCCATTGTCCACCAAAATTCTATGGATCATATTGTTGGCTACTGTCACCTTTACTACTAGCAGATCATCATGTGGCTGCATTACCCCTCTAGCATCTTCTTCAGAGAAAAAAAGGACCACTAAATCTTTCTTTGCAACCTTGGAAGGTCTATGTACTGTAAAGATTTCCTCGACCTGTGTCTTCCTAGCGTAGGCTTTCCTAGCCGAGTTTGACTGCCCTCCACCAGCTATTCCTCCGGCAATAGTGTGGATTTCACCTACCACTCCTTGATCCCGAGGGGGTCTCAGATCCTCTCTCGGTCCATCCTCCCGATCATGTCTTGGCTCTCATCCTCCTACGTCTCGGTTCGCATCTAACAGGAGGAGCTGTTGGTGAACTGCGTCCCGATTCCTTTCTCTTGCAAGGAACCTCACAAGCCTTCCATTTCTGATGAAGTTTTCGATCTCCTGTCGTAGAGTTATACAATCTTCTGTCAAATGCCCATGATCATTATGGTATTCGCAAAACTTTGTCCGATCTCGCTTCCTCGGATCACCCCTTAACTTACTCAGTCACTTGAAGGCTGGGTCTCTTTTAATTTCCATGAGCACTTCATTGACCCCGGTATTCAAAGGTGTGAACCTTCGATCTTCACGTCTTCTGGGTTCTATCTTTGGAAAGGTTGGTATAGTCTTCTTTGCTACTTTCTTCTGGAATTTGCCTTCCTTTGGAGTAGACGTTGCAGGTAGCTCTTTTTTGGCATCCCCCTTTTCTCGATCTTCTTCGTCTTGACCTTTCGTTAAAGCCTTAATCATTTCCTCCTGATTTATATACTCCTTTGTCTTCTTCATGAACTCGCGAAGAGTTATCTTTGTCGAACTCTTTGATACTTCGACCATTAAAGGCCCATTCGGCCGAACTCCGTGCCATAATGCGGATAATACCATTTGATCACCTGGGTTCTCCACCAGCAGCTTTTCTTTGTTAAACCTAAGCACAAAATCCTTCAGGCTCTCCTCATTTCCCTGACGAAGGGAAAGTAAACAAGCGGAGTGTTTCTTCCTTTTCCGAGTTGCCAGGAATTGACTAAAAAAGAGGCGTCCGAGTTCTTTGAAATTATCCACCGATTTGGCGGGCAATCTGGCGAACCAATCCTGAGCAACTCCTTCTAAGGTGAGGGGAAAGATTCTGCATGCGATTTCATCCGGAAACCTGTGAAGGGAAAAATGAGCACGGATGCTTTCCATATGTTCATAAGGGTCGCCATTGCCGTCAAACTCATTGAGACGAGGCATTTTGAAGTTGTCAGGCAAAGGAAAACTCAACACTCGATCAGTGAAAGGCAGGTCGGTGTTGTCCATAAGCTCTCCTCTAGGGCTTTTCTCCTCCTTGGCATTCAGCTTGCGAGTTAGCTCTTCGTACTTCTTTTTGAGATCTTCCATGTCTATACTCATTTAGGTCTCATTTCGCCCATGAGGTTGCTCCCTTCGAGGCCTAGTATGCTGAGACCTCTCTAGGTTCTCCTGCTCACGAAGTTCCTCATTTTGGACAGTAGTATGATGGCTGGCTTGAACTGAACTCGCTTCTTCATCACGATGGGAACCGGCCATCCGCTTCCCTTCACAGATTTCTGCGTGCCTTTCCCTCTCTCGCCTCTCTTCATGCCTTTTTGCTCGCCTTTCCTCACGCTCTTGGTCCCTCTGGCTATTGCGGCCTTCAACAGCTGTGAACCTTATAGCCAGGTCTTCATTCTGCTTCTCCAAAGCCTTCATGGACTCAGTCATCAGCTTCATGAATTCTGCTAAATTGGGTTGTGGTGCGCTGGAAGCTGCTCTAGTTGCATGAGTACTCACCATACTGGATTAGTAGATAGTAAGAACTGATGAAAATCAAAGTTTCCACAGACGGCGCCAAACTGTTGAAGCACAATTTTTCAAATGGTGATGTGGCACGCCTGCCGAGCTTGAGTTGACCAATACACGAACTATTTGACTGCACAACAAAGAAAGGAGAAGGATCGAAGTGACCGGGGGTGAGCCGGCGGGAACACTCCGATGCCTAAGTCAGAATGGGGAAGAGAAAGGATATTAGCAACAACTACAAAGCTGAGATAGCAAGAGTTGCGATTACCTTTACTTTGATAACATGACTTGTATTTATAGGCAGGGAGAGAATTTGATCTTCCACACAATCAGGAATATTATCCCTTGATATTAGCTGAACAAACATTTAAATGAAGGATCATGTTTGTTAGCTATTCCGTGATTTTAGTGGCATGAAATCAGGGAATCAGCTTTGTAGCTTTTAGGCCATGCTAAGTTAGTGTGTCCGAGTGGGACTCGGTCACCTTTGTGATCTTAGATGTCAACTAACGCATCTTCATTGATATGTAGAAGATTTGGATTGTAAATGGATGTGGTAACTTTTGAATAGACAAAATCTTTTATTTGTTAACAGCAGCATCTTCCAGGATATCTAAGTTATTCCCTTTGCCGAGACCTGTATGCCCTGAGTTAGTCTCGGACTTCATGGTCGCAATTAAGAGGGTCTCGGATTCTGTAGTCTCAGACATGTAGGTCTCAGATTGATGAGTCTTGGGCTTTCTCAGATTGGGCCTGAGGACTGTTGAATACTTAATGGGCTAATCCATGACCCAACACAACCTATTTTGGCCGTTTCGGTTTGCTTGATGGGCTGAGTCATTATTTGACTCATTCCTAACTGTTACTAGGATTTCTCTGTCGTTTTCGTCTTTAGTTTGTTTTGAGTCTATTGTTGGGGAGCCCACCCTTTTTCGTTTTTAGGATCGTCTCCTCCTTCTTCTTTTCGGATTAGGAGTGAAAATGATCATTCCCTATAACCCCTTCCTTATTCAATTAAAACAAAAAAAAACAAACAAACAAACAAACAAACAAACAAACAAAAACAAAAACAAAAACAAAAACAAAAAAAAACTCATCTAAATCTTCAAGAGGTAGCCTAAGGACAAAGAAAATTAGTGATCAAGGTTATACAAGCCATTAATTAGATGCGGTACATCTATGTAACTTTTTTTCTCCAATACATCATTGAGGAAGTGAGAAAGGAAGAAACGATACTGTTGAAATTGAATAGGAGAGAGGCTCAAAAGTGGGAGTCGAGTGTCTCTTAAGCATTCTGGGTCCTCTTTTAGTCAGCAATTGCCTAAATAGGATTCGTAGGTCTAAATATTTAGTAAAACTAACTTATTGGCACCTTCACCATCTTCTACCTCAATATATGTAAAGTGAGAGGTAATTCGCAGTACCAATTGAAGAACAATGACCATCAAGAGTGGTGGTTCAATGGCTCAAGGAAGTTTCCAACTGGTCAAGGCATGTACTAGGACGTGAGTTGAACCACCACTCTTCCTCAATGATGTACTAGTACATGCCTTGACCAGTTGGAAACTTCCTTGAGCCATTGAACCACCACTCTTGATGGTCATTGCGAAGATTCGAATCTTCGCAATGAAGAATCTCCACATATGCCTAATTAGTATTAGCCGCTTTGAATTCCCATTGATGCCCTGGTAGGGCTGAGTCAGGCTATGGCTCAGTCGGATTTGAGAGAGCGCCTGCAGTTCCCACCGTCCAGGCTCCTCCTGTGCGGCTTCCAGCGAATAGGTGCTACTATAGTTACACTCAGGTAGAATAGCCATAATTAGTTTTCCCGGCCTACCTTTTTTTCAAAATAAAATAAAATAAAAAAATGCAGAACAACGAATGGGAAAGGGTGGTTTGGCCTGATCTGTTCAATAATTGACCGTCTGCTCCCACATGGAATATAACATATTAGCCTGTTCTAAGTTTGGGCAATCAGGAATAAAGGTTGGTCCATGGGGACTATAGAGCACATCTCAAGTCACAAGCCTCTATATCATTGCAAGAAATAATTTATCCTCATAGCATATGTAATTTACATTCAAAGTGGGAGCACATAAAAAAACAAAAAAAACAAAAAAACAAAACAAAACAAAACAAAACAAAATTGTTGTAATTAAGATTTCTGAGTCATAACCTGACATAAGTTGCCTTACATGGAGGACCCTGTGTGAAATAAAAGACTAAAAAAATGGTCCTAAGAAATCCAGATGCTTCCAAATGCTTCTTCAAGAGCCCTCTTCTTGCCAAGTTCTGCACTCCACCCTCCTGCCCTTCCCCCTCTCTCTGCTCGAAGCTTCATCACTTCCTCATCTTCAACGGAATAACCTTGCATGTCAAACCCCCCTCCAAGAGGAATTGGTTGTGGGGGCATGCCTGTCGGTCGCGGCTGCCCTCCAGCAAATGTAGGTGCATATTGTCCTGGGGCACCGGTACCATATCCTGTTTGAGAGCTTTGGTTTGAAGCCTGTCTCGGTAGAAAGAGAAAATGAGTTATCAATATGTTCTCTTCTCTCTTAGACAGGAAAAATTAGTTTGATTCAACAAAATAAAGCATCATGAAACGTCCAAGAGAAAATGGCTCATCACTTCAATCTTCAAAATAGGATTAAAACAAAAAAAGTAAATTGACAATATTCTATGGCATGTTTGAACTTCTATGGCATCCTATGATCGTCAATCAATGGATAACAAGATTCCCAAAATACATATTCAACAAATTCCCGTAGCAATAAAAGAAAAGAGGTTCACCAAAGATGAAAGCCAAAAGATATCCATCATTGCCATCCATAGATAAGTAAGTTTTTACAGGCTCTTAGCATGTATTACAGGTTCAAAGTAACAAAGCAAATAAGTTGTGGGCAGCGTCTTTCAACCCACAAATACTTTTTGAGATTAAAACCATGATAGCAAACCAATCGAGTTGCATCATGTCTGATTTTCTCAAGTCGAATGAGTGATTAGTAGTTAGATCACAAACTGATCCCGCTAGTTCACAGTGGTAGTCAACAGAACACAATTAAAATGTGGTTTACCAGAGCAGGTTTTGAACTAGGAGTAACAAATACACAAGGAACTCATAAAATTATCTAATTTAAATCAAAATTTAATATTCCATACGCAGCCCAATGATTTGAAGGTACAATAAAAGACTAATAAATTGCTCCATAAATGGGCTCATTCCAAAAGATATAGCTATATTGTTGCAAATGTTGGCGTCGCAAAACATAAATAAAAAGTGTTTATCAACCAATGTTGGTCCCAACTAAGTAGTTTCCTAGAAGGGGGTGGGGCTAAGAGACTGTCCTCTTTTAGCATTTTTGCATGGGCAGCTGTTCTCAAGGCTTGAAAAAGCTGTCATAAAATTTAAACTATGCTCAAAAGTTTGCAACATGAAAATTAAATGTGATTGTTGCGTTCAGCAAAGCAAGGATCAAAAAACCAAATGTCACAAAAATGCACATTTTTCTCAAAAGTCTACAACAAATTAAGGATCCTAAGTTTGCCTACTGATTTTTCTTGTTGTCCCTTTCAATTACATGATTTGTTCTGGTTACAGCCAAGGATAGAGTCAAATTTTAATGTATGAAATATTGGAAGCAGTCATCGCAGTCAATTCAATATCGGCCAGATGCTTCTAGTTAATTTGTGTATTACAGTCAATTCTGAGTCTTTCTGAGATTGACACGATAATCACTGATTCACGACAAGTTTTATATATATGAAAAATAATCCCATTCTCACCCCATCAGTATCATTCTGAGCATGATTTCCCTTGCTTGCAGCCAAAGCTGCTGCCAATTCTTCAGCCTGTTTGATTAACATCACGAGAATTAGTAACCTTTATGTAAATATTAGGAAAAATGACCAAATTTACCAACCACTAGCATTAGGAGATCGTATAAATTGTTCTTCTTGATGGCATTAATTGAAAAGAATAAAATGTAAATCTCAGCCACTTGTATTGGATAAAAGTGGCAGAAGTTAGGAGCAGAAACATAATACTCTTTTTCAAGTACCTTCCGAGCTCTATTTATCATAATTTGTTCTGCATTTTCTTCCTGGTACTGTGCAATTTTTGCTTCAATAGCAGGGACATCAATTCCTTCAATCAAGTTAAATGCTGAAACAGAATGGTTTTCTTTTTGTCAAAATAAACACTCTTACATTATGAGTTTCAAGAAGGACAACTTATGAACTTACTCATGTCTTCCACTTCCTCCAAATAATCATTGTATTCTCTCAGGGATGGAAAATCATCTTCTCGTTTATTGAATCTACGACATTGTAAGATAGAGAAGTATAATGAGAGATGGTACTTAACATTATATATATATAGGTTAAGCACAAAAGGGAGTGGACAATACTTATCAAAAAAAAAAAAAGGAGGAGTGGACATTAAAACTGGAACCCAATGCAAAAAGCACAATCATTAAAACATGTTCTATATTTCTTCAATACCTTTTGCTATGATTGCTATCAAAACCATATAATGATGACTAAAAGTTGATAATTACAAAAATTCTTCATCCATCCTATATATAGGAAGCTTTGAACCCTTGATTTGAATCAACTCCAAGATTGGCATCTTTCCTCTTCAAACAGGGGTGTCCATGCATTTGCCACAGACCCTTTAAAGAAGAATTGATGTGCGCTGGTTCTAGATTAGCATTAAGTTAAAAGTTGGTAGTCTGAAGTACAAAATCCAAAACATGGACACTCTACAGTCATACCACATTCTCTTGACCTTTTCAGTAACAATGCTTGACCAAACAGTGTAGTGAATGCAAACAGATATCACTGCTATATCCAAATTTGAACATAAACCACAATACAAACTTCTTCTTAGCATAACAACCAGCATCAACACATCTAGAATCAAATTATCCTAATATCTGCAGTACCCTACGTCTAACCTCTCAAGGCACAGGATCATTCTAACCTTCTCAGAGGATTTCATCTGCAAACCCAAAGTTTATGGATGACTGATAACGCTCATCATCATGTAGCTATGGTTCCATGACTTTATACATTTCTGGAGGTCCTACATGCTAAACACCCCGTGATACAAGCTACTACCCCTTGAGTACTTATAGTACTCTATTGTATTTTAAAAGACCCAAATATCCATACTGATGAGTATCAAATTATGAATTCTGTTTGAAATTCTCCCAACCACCCCAAACAACACCTAGAGGGTGGTGAATAGGCGTTTTCCAACAGTCATAACCAATAAAAATATTGCATCCACACACAATGAACAAAAATAAAATAAAGCTGTAAAGATATCAAACACAACAATTTTGGTGATGAAGTTGAAACCTTTTGAAGTCTTCAAAAGTAAAACCAATCTGAAGCAGTCAAATCCAAGAAACTCACCCACTATAGAAGAATCAAATTGCATATAGTTTATAATTACAAAAACCTTGTAACTAAACCCAATGTGTACCCCAACAATCAACCCATTTGTCTCTACCATAGTAGCTCTAGAACTCTGGCCAATTCTTCTACCAAGCTTCGTCTAAAACCCAAAACTCCGGTGGCTAAAGGTTTGTTTTCAATTGTGTGGTTTAACAAAATTTAGGAGAGGTTAAAGAATGAAGGCATAATGATTCTAAGGTTCTATTTAAGAGCACATAATAATGGCCTCATGGTCTACTAAAAATCGTGTGGTCTGAGGCTTATAAAGATCCTGGGAAAACAAAGGTTTAATGAGAAGATCGGTTTAATAAAAACACTACTAGAGAAGGCGACATTCAAACATTAGCTAGGGTTTCAAGGTTTATCACATTGCAGTGTTCGAGCGTTCTTAGAACGTCATAGCAAATAGAGAATTCTACTTGACATATTGAGCACTATGTTCAAACATTCTTCAAATGTTACTGCAAACAAAAAGTTCTGTGAAGCACTTGAGGCTTTGATGTTCAAACATAACATTCTAGAACCAGAATTTTTGATTCCTTGATTCCCATGTTCGAATGTTTTTGAATGGCATTGCAAACGAAGCATACTGCCTTGCAATTTGAAGTCTGTAGAGCTTCCTTGTTCGAACATACTTTGAACGTGAATGTGAATGACATGTTTTTTCTTGCATTCTGAAATCACTTTTTCAAACCACAGACTTAAAAACCGACTCAACCACTAAACTAGAAATACAACCAAATCAGTTTTGAGACTGAATATGCCAATCACAAATCTTAACACCATCCTTTGACACTGGTTAAAATACCTTGAAAGTTGAGACCCTAATAACACTTGAATTACATCTTAACCTAGAATCAAGCTTCAGTAATTCTAACCTAAGGAATTCTACTCACCAAAAAATTCAAACCTCAGGAATTCCGCAAAAGCATAGAAAGTGCATATGCACTAATTTTCCACATTGTCAGGGCTCAATTGCACTCACACGACACTTCTTGGGTTTTCAGTTTTACACATCAAAAAAAGGGAAACACCACACACACACACACACAGAGAAAGAGCTTTTACATGCTGGCTATCCTCTTCCTGATGGAAATCTCCTTGTTGTGGGGATTAGAACTGGAGACCACCATCTCCGATGCCCGTCAGCCTTTTTCTTGTTTACTTTCCTCCTCTCCTATACGTTTCAAGTATTCAAAAGGTCCATAAGTGCATTTGACTACAGCAAATGGAAAGAGGAATCATACAGATAGAACTAATTTCTTGAACCAGACCTGTTCAGTGACACCTTTTGCAGATGGCTCTCAGATGTTAGGCCAAAGATATCTGCACAAAGAACAAAAACAAAAGTTAGGACATAGCACTAATGTTTCTAAACCCAAAATTGGACCTCTGATGAACCCACATGAAAAATTTATCCAAGAAAAAAAAAAGAACTTTCTTCTTGCAGTTATATAAACTTGTGAAAATCAGGACATTTTAGATAGATAGACTCATACACTGACATAATAATGCATATGGGAAAAGAGTTATTTCCTTGCTAATCTGGTTTATGTTCGTAAGCAAGCAAGCGTAGTTCAAAGCACGCTGATTTGCCTAGGGGTAAAGATAAAAGTGTTGGATTTATCAGACAAGTGAAAAAAGTTGGGTCAGACATTTAAACAAACACGTACCGGTTATATCTGATCAGGCTAGTAGACCCCCCGAGTTTAATCAGAAAGGAGGGGGGGTGGGTTTCACCACAGCCTGGTACCAATTCAGAAACTACCAGAGAATGGGGCTGGTTAGTTGAAGAAGACGAAGAAGGATGGGCCATGGGCGAGTGTTCGGCCCGAGGTCAAATCACCCGAACCCATTCTCTCGGAAAAAGGAAACACGCCTGCAAAAGAATCACAAGGTTTTAGGCCCAATAACTTTGGGTCTAAGCCCAGTTACCCAATCTTACGAAGAAGGGGAAAGGGAAATTACTAGGCATGATTTTTCTCTAGAAAAATGCTAGAAAAATGCCATAACAGGTGAGGAGCTCTGCAACTTTTTTCCTGGCCCATTTATGGATATTCGAATCAGGGCATGACAAGAATGCAAGAATACTTGAAGGAAAAAAGAAAAATTACTTTTTGTTTTTTTTTTCCTAAGCAAATCTGAAAAAAGGTTCCTTGGGATTAAATAGTCAAGAGCATAATGTTTATATGTACCACAAGGAAAATGACATATTAACCGAATACTTAACAATTAAATCTATTAAATTAAATCAACATTAATCTTTAAAACACGTGATTCTTACATGTTAAAGACATATGTTAATTTTATATTAAAAATACATATGAAAATTACATGCTCTAAAGATATGCCAGTTTAATAGACTGGGTAAGAATTTTTTTCAACTCAATTTGGAAGAAAACTTTATCTTAAAAAAAAAAAAAAATTAAGTATCATGATTTATCAATAAGGGCACTTGTATTTTGAGAACTTTAATTCAATTTTTTTTTTTTTTTAATTCAGTTTTATTCTATGTGGTCTCTCTCTATTTTCTGAGAACATATTTCAATAATTATTTTCTTAAAAAAAAAATAAAAAACAAACATTAAAGCAAATTCTAATGAATTTGTTCTTGTTTTTGTTTCCAGTTTAAATTTATAGGCAAATTTAGAATTTGGTTATGTGAAAATTCAAAATTTTACTCTTTTTTTTTTTCTTCATAAAATCCACACTCACTACAAACTCTAAACACACAAAACATCCATAATTGCATGGGTTTTGAAATTTAGGATCCAAACTTAAGTTTATTTGAACTCAACGTCAATCGACAAAAGGACAAGATTTTCCTCCAAATTAGGTTGGAGGACCTGAATTAAAATATCCATAAATGAGCTAGGAGAAAAGTTGCAAAGCTTCTCACCTGATATGCCATTTTTCTAAAGAAAAATTGGTCGATCTTGCATTTGAATTCAATGTCAATGACAAAAGGATAAAGTTTTCTTCCAATCTAATTTATTCAACTAACATATGTCATTGGAACACATGATTCTCACATCAATTCACAGAAACCATGTTTGAGACATTATAGACTAAATCAACTCATAATTTGCTGTAAAGACCACAAATAAAACCCTAATTCCCTTCATTGATTTTCTTTTTAAGTACACTTCAAATGCCATTAACAACATTTATTCTGCTGTGGCCACATGAGGAAGTACTTTTTCCTTCTGATTCATGAACAAAAAGCAAGTGGGAAAAGGAAAACTTCAAGATGAACTGACTAGCTCTAAAGCTGGCATCGAGGTTCCTGATAAGAAGGCTTTAATGAGTGCCAAAGCTAGTTTTGGTCTATGTAAAGGAACTTCATGTCCTGCTCCCCGGACAGATACAAAGGTAAGCCCAGAATATTCTTGGGTCCATCCACCCACCTGTACAAAAAATTGTGTTAATTCCTAGTGCTTTTATTGCCCATAAGTTGGAAACCCACATATTTGGTACATGCATTGATAAAAACAAGTATTCTATATTGGAAAACTCATTGTTTTTATCTGAAGAGAGAAGCATATAAGAACTAGAGTGATAAACAACAACTAGGGAAGAAAAAAGTTATTTTTTTAGGAAACCCTAGATTTTTATTTCCTCAATAAGTTGTATCATTTACCTGTCCATCATCATACCAGGCCTGCCAAGGTCGCAAAGTCGGAAGCTTAAGAGCATCTATACTGTACCGGGTGGATGTAACTGGGATTATGGCATCTGTATCACCACTGCCACACATGAAAGAAGAGTAAAACTTGGATCATTACCAGAAATTTGTATGAAGAACAGAACAAAAAATCATTTGCCAGCAGAACTAGAATTCTTAATCAAGGTTATATAAAGTACCTCAAATGAAAATGATGCAAAATCTGAAAAATTAGATTCAGATATGAATTGTAGAATTTTATTTAGAAAGATAATTGGATTAAAAGTGCAGTAGATTGAGATTAGATTTGGGTCCTACCTTGCAAATTGACTACCCTAGGCAAAAATAATAAAGGTGCCAACACATGGAAGGTTTTTGGGGTGCTTCCTAGCTTTAGTGCCAAGTAATTAATAAGAAAGCATATGCATTTAATTTTTTGCAGGCACATGGTAATGCAAATGCTCGTTACATATCAAAGCAATACTCGAGGTAGTGAATAAATGAAAAATATGTGCCAGGTAGTCGGAAGGAACCTGAACATCCATACGCGCAGTCCTGAATGTATCAGCTCACGATAAACGTCAAGCACTGTTCTAGGAGAATCCTTCCAGTTATTATTTACCAGCTCGCTACACAAGAAGATTAAAAAGAGTGAAAATTACAGGGACTTGCATGTCTTAGCACTTCAGTCAAGGTTATCAAAGTATGCAGAAGTGATTTCATATAGGAGATCAATAGAAGATTATCTCAAGTTCTTTAGGGAGAAAATGAAAACATAAATTAACTGTCGTAGTATGTTTTGTTTGGTGCACAAGCAACAATTTCCATAAGCAACATTAAAAGACCACTTAGTAACATAAAAAAATTGGCCTTTCCAATATATTTCACCTTTTTTAAGATGCTCTAAAATTGAATGAGTTCTATATAGAACCGGAGGCTTTATCATGTATTAGTTAAAGATATGAAGACATTGGCATTGTTTACTTTTCAGGTTTATATTATTCCACACCTGGATGTAGTAACTCTAAGTTTAGAACAAAGATGCTAGACTTCCTCACACAATTTAACAAAACAAACTATGCTAGTTTATTCCAGTGGCAGGCTAAAAACCCTAACTGCAGCTCCTTCAGCAATCCCAAACCACTCCCCTTAACCCACCATCTGGATATAAGAGTGTTGCTTTAATCATTCGGGATTAATATCTTCACATTTGTAGGGCATCATTCACGATGAATAATTTTTCAATCAACCAAAAGGAATACTTGAGCCGGTGATATTTTCTAATGGCTAAATTATTAAGCCAGATAATTTACTGTTGCGTAAACACATGCGAGTATAAAAGCTAAGTCTCATATTGGATAGATGTCACAAGTGAAAATGGATGGTTAATATAACATAATTGCGCTTAAACTCATGCGCTTAAGTTTTTCAGTCAAGTGGTATCCTGACATATTATATTACGCTCTCACTAAAAAAAATCCTCAAGATATCAATTGCTCTAACAAGTGGTATCAAAGTCAATAGTGGTATGCTTGTATGGCGGATAATAATGGTTCCTTTCGCAGTTGAAGTATGAATGAAGGTACATGTCATGGACAAAATCCACAGAGTCCGCACAAGTGATCCTAAAGATGATTCATAAGATTAATAAAGCTTCCATTGAGGAGAAGTGTAGTAATTTGGTGATAGACTCATACATGAGGGAGGAATGTTGAGTATACATGTATGAGTATATAAAGGTTAACCTCACATTGGACAGATGTCACAAGGGTGACTGATTCATATAACATAATCAGGCTCAAACTTTTTGGTTAAGTAGTGCCTTAATATGTTATATTGTGATCTCTCTAGAAGACTTTCAAAAGTATCGATCTCGTTAATTAATAAGTGACAATGCAATTATAAGCTCTTAAATATATCTTCAAAGAGCCATACCTGCAGGTTGACCATTTAGATGGCGCATGAGCCAGGTCAACATGAAGTGCCCTTTGAACCTCAGGTAGATTGAAGTATACAACAGAGTGTGCCTCGGTGCAAGGATCATACCTCTCACTAATGTGACCAACCATCTAGCAGATACCATTAGAAATCATTAATGATCTGACCAGATACACTATTATAGAGGCATCATGAAAAATCTCTTCAGAAGCAAGATTTTGATTTTCACTATCATATTAGACTTGGTGACTGAAAACAGGAAAAGTTTAATCCTGAAACATGATAATTCCAAACTGTGCATACGGCAGAAAAGCTGTAAATTACTCTTTCACGATGGTGGATTTGCACAATGATTTAGAGTAAAAGAGCACTGCAAGGACGTAAATCATAGAGGATAAAAACAACGTTATATTTTTATTTTCAATGTTTTCTTATCTATAGCCATACATATTCTATTTTGCCAATCAAGTAAACATTCTCTAGCCTTGACAAACTGTTAGGCAAGTCTATGGTACCGTTTTAAACATATTCATTTTAACACATCCAAATAAGTTGAGGGAAAAAAGGGCAAAGTAAATGAATCTTCCGCAATGGGAAAGACACTTCAACCTTCGATATTTTCAACATCCTGTGGCAGTTCGTGTGCCAACTTGACGAAGCTACTTCAGGACTATGCACTTCTTAGAATGGTTATCTGGGGAGGAAGAGACATTAGACAGGTTCCTCCAGAATGGAGCTACACTAACACTAACTTCTGGAAAATTTGTCATACATAGTTCTTATATAATTTACTCTAAATTCCTCCAAATTCCTCAATTTGAGAAGCTATGATCCCTATTCTTGGAAGATGTATAGTAGTTCTTACATACCACTTTTTATCACCATGGATGGATGTCTAATTCTGCAAACAGCAGTAACAGAGGAATGACATGCCATAGCTAAAATTTTTGTGGCAAATGAAGCTTGCTACTAATTGTTTAAGGCACTAATGTACAAAAGCATCTCAAAAGCAGATAGAAAATTACCTGAGTACAATCAAGAAGTAGATAAATGTATAGACTAAAAGTTTTCCATGGAGAACCCACTAGAGAGCTAAAAAGGACCTAATTGAGAGAGCGAGAAACCCAGCCAACCAAGTATTTTTCCCATTTTTAAACTCCGCCAAAAACACTAACTCATACTCAGAAACTGCACAAAGATGACTTGAAAAAAAGTCCCGCTTTATGGACTTTTAACAGAGTAAATGAAGGGAGTGTTAACATGGTTTACATCCTTGCAATGCTCATGGGTAACTCACAGAGAACATTCAGAAGAGAAAAATATATTTAAGAAGGAAAATTTTGATTCACAAGAAAAATTTTAATAAAATGAGCTAAAAGTCTCCTATATCGATTGTTCAGGATAACTCACATTCATTCTTTTTCGCAGCCGATTTGACTGGCTTACGTTAGCGGGGCAAGTGGGAGTGAAGATGCTATATGGGTCAATGTCTCCAAGTTCTTTGTCAGCAATATCCAAAATCTTATCACAAGAAGTTGAGGTGTGTATAAATGACTGAAAATCACAGAGAACATTCAGTAGTCTGTACGTTTGATCAGAAATCAAACCAGCTGACCACATAAACTGAAAGACCCCCAAATGGTCATGGAAATCGTCAGTTAGAGCATTTCCCACCTGCATAACACACATTTTGACGTTTAAGTTGTCAATATGATACAGAACATCAGGAATTTTAGCTATAGCAAAGAATGGAGCCTATACCATATAACCCCTCAGATTAACTGTTCTTTCCGTCACTGCAGAGTTGTACCTTACAATGGCTTGGCTTAGCTGAGGAACGTAATGTCCTGGAACACAGATTTGAGTAGTTAAAATCACAAAATACACACACTACTAAGACATCAAAAGAACTTAGAAACATATATGTAAAAGAAAAAAGAAAGATAAACCTCTTAAGCCATGAATAAGATTATTGAACAAAGACCTACGTCCCTTGTTTGAGATAAGTGTTGTAATTGAAATTATTGCATGATATAAGTGCAATTATATATTGCAAGGATGAAGAGCGTAGCAATACCAGATAAATGGTGGATTACTATTGTCGTATGATAACTTCAATCCACTAAGCATAATCCACCACTCCAAAAAGTAAGCAGTACACAAATGGTATTTGGTTAACCTAAAGGATTTATCCTTAAAGTCCTTTGAGGTGGGTGACAGGTGGAAAGCCTCTGCATGTACGTTAAAATAGCTTTCCAGAAGCAAATAGATGAGACTCACTTGTGATGAACATGATGACTCTACAATACACTTTCTTGTTTTTGTCTTTTTATTTAACTTTCTCACATTTTCAGGAGTCTATGCCCACTGATTCCATATAGAATGTTCAATCTACTAAATATTGTTCTTCCTTCCGTCACCCCAAATCATGACAAATGCCAAATTTGTGTTTTTTTTGTTAAAAAAGAGAAGTTTTTCCTTTTCCTATATCACATAATAGGATTCAAATTCATGGAAGCTGCTTCATGATGGTTGTAAAGTGTCACCAGAACAAGACACTTGTGGCAAAAAAATCTTCGGATTCAAAAACACAAAATAACATGACACATTCCAATAATTCATTGTCTCTAATTTTGACCCAACAATAAATGATGCTTGAAAAAGATCCATAAACTACATAGCTGGAATAACAGAGCGACAAAAATATTCGCACTACTTCAGATTAACGCCATACAGAGATTGAACTTTACCTGCATAGCTCTCGCCTGTAATATAAAAGTCCCTTCCTTTGTATTGAGGAAAGCGCTCAAACCACTTCAATAAAAATGCTAGAGAGTCCTCGGCTACAAACCAGAAGATGACAAATTTAAAGTACATAAGCTAGCAACAATAATAGACTTTTCAAAGCATAATCACAAAATACAAAATGGTCAAAGAAGTACCAGTTCTTTTATCTCCATTGTTTAGCAAATCAGAGGAAGTGTTCGAATATGAAAAACCAACTCCGACAGGGGAATCAATAAATAAAATGTTGGCAACTGCAGAAGGATAAAACTAGTTAGACAAATGTTTGCGTAAACCATAGGGCATGCTTTGCTGTAACTTATAGTTCCAGAAAACAGAAGGCATAATATTTGGAAGTAACACTCTGCAGTCAGAGCAACATGTTAACGATAATTATGCATGAATGTCATAATGTTCGACCAATTAAGTCATCAAGAGTAGTAGATGAACACGAAAAAGAGTCTTAAAGGAAAGCAGTGTATGTGCCAAACAATCAGTAAAGAAGTCGTATGACTATTTGCATTGATAGTTTATCTATCAATAAACTCCATAAATTGATTTCTCCATGCTATAAATAAAATTCAGATATAATTATTTTCTTGCAAAGTGTTAGTTAATAGATGAAGTTTGAATAGAATGATGTAATAATATCGATTGTGTAGGCCAAGTGTTATTCTATATAAGTAAGCTGAGCCAAATGATGCACTAATCCAATCCAGATTGGGCCATGTTTCAGGTAGATGAAAATATCTCCAGCTCAGACACATTTTGATATAATTCATGCATTGTTCATCAAATCCTAGCATCACTTAAGAGCCAAGATAAGAAAAGGAAAAAGTTTATATTTATCACCATTTCAAGCACTCAGTAATCAATATTTCAAATACAATTATTTACTTCTAGCTATGCTGTTTTCTGGCTCAAATATTACAGGAAAAAAAAAATCAGAAGACAAAAACGTTGACAAATTCATTAGATGTTTCTCACCTTGATTCCAAGAGTAAGGGTTCAAATAAAGTGTCTTTCCATCCGCCTTGATATGAAAAGGGCCAATTTCCTCTGCCTCCCCATAAGCAATGGATGAACATCCAGGCCCTGAAAGCAGTAAGTCTTTAGTCAGAAACTCATTTCAAAAGATTGCACTCTATCAACAGCAATTAAAAAAAGAGACAAGCTGTCAATTTTCAACATCCAAATGGTTTGAAAAGCAAAGAAACATCAATGTAGAAAACTTTTACAAATATTAAGACTTTTTCCTGTCACATATTCTTTAAAGTTATCAATCAAACAGTAAAGAACAATTCAAACAGTTAGGAATCAGAACATTTTGTTAAAGTGATAATTGAAGGTCAAGCCAACAGCCAGATTCTAAGGAGAATTACGGCTATGAAAGACATCCAGATTTCAAGGGAAAGTCACGGCTGTCACGGGGAAAATATGGGGCATAATCTCTTCCAGAATTCAAGGCTTAATTCATACTTGCACAGCTTCCTCTTAACTCGTTGGTTTCAGTAAACCTACGTGCCAGCTAGTTTAGCTTTTATAGTCTTCTATTTTATTTGTATCTCTTGCAATCTCGCCACCTCACACTGTGGCTCTAGCACCTGTATCTCTCCTATATATTCTGGACTAGACACGAATGCTTAGTAAGATGATTACAACCAAAACTCTCTTGGTGTCTTCATTCTAATACATTTTTCCTCCATCTGCATTTCCTCTCTTTTTTTGTTTTTTTTTTTTTTTTTTTCTTTTTTTGTATCTCAACTATTTTTTTGTGATATGATCATTGGAAAACTCCATTTGGTCCCAGGAAGTTCCCGTTGCTCTCATCTCAGGGCCAAACTTCCCCTTAAATGGAGAATCCTCTTTAACATGGCAGATTGAACCACAGCTATAACAGAAATCTGAGAGCCTTTCATATTTGAACTGAACAGTCTGAACCCATAATTGATCTTTCCCTTCTCCACTCTAATTCGAAGGAACTTACAGAAATGAACTCCCTTTGTATTTGCATCATCAATCTCCAAAAGCTTTCCCAGTTTCTCTCCAATCCGTGTGGCATTTTCAGTAGCCGTGAATTTGGATCCAATAATTCCCTCTCACATATTCTTTCAAGTTATCAATTAAACAGTTAGTAATAAGTCACACAAGAAAAATATGGAAACTAGCAGCAAAACAGTCACATACCAATTCAAAAACCACAAGTCAAAACACCAATAAATTATATATATATAAAAGGGTATGAACAAATTTTGAAGCTTGACCTCCATTAAGCCAAAGAACAAGAGGCTTTGAATCAGGATCCTCAGCAGCCTCAATGAACCAGTAGAAGAGGGCCCTCCCAGAATCCTCATTGACATCGATGTACCCAGCATAGTGTGCAAAGCTCAGGTTAAAACTCTGCCCTGGGAGCCTAAGAACCTTGTCTAATTTTTGCTGGACAAGAGGGTCTGTGGAACAGGTTGCAATACCAATACCCAGATGGACATAGACAAGGAAAAACAAAATTTTGTGAACAAAGGGCCATCTGGGCTTCGTCATTTCTTTTCAGTTGGTTAAGGAAATGGCCGTTGGATACTGGGATTTTTAAGGTTGAATGGTCCTGGTTTTGTTCACAACAAAGAAGCAAAGTCTAGCTGGTTTTGCTGACTCCTGCAGGTATAAAACCTCTTTTTTTATCTTCCATTCCCAAGATTGTGGGCAGGGATAAGGGCGTGTTTGGTTTGGCTATGTTGTCATGAAACCGTTTTCTGTTTGCGGACCTCGTTTCAATGCACTTTCCTTTCCCGAAGGGACCCATTAATTACGTTGTCCAGTTGTTGGCATTTTTGGCTGTTAAACTATATGTTTCCAAATGAATGTTACTGAATGGAGCCAAACACGTCTTTTCACTGTCTTTGACCGTTTGTTGTAAATGTATTTGGGCTATATCCTTAGAAGACGGCATCAAGCCCGGCTCAACCCTTCTGGAAGACTAATTGGTTACAGCCCAAGTAGCCTGGCTGGTTGATACGGCCCATCACAGCATTAAGTTCGGTGCTAGAACTTCCAGACCAGTACATCATGGATGGATCAGGACTCAGGAGAATCATTTTCATTTTAAGACGAGATGATCTATTTTTAGTCGAGATTAAATTTTGTAGATTTAATAGTGTTAATTAGGAACACACTTTAAGCTAGGTGTGGCAGTTCGTGTTATATAAGCCGCTCAATCTTAATCCGATTTATTTAATTAAACGGATCAAATTTCTCAACCATAATCTCTTAATTTCGTATTGAATTTTGTGTCGAATTTACAGATATCATGAAAAACTGTCAACCCTACTTGACAACATGATGTAAATAAACAACTAATCATTTACAGAGTGCTCTGCACCATTCACTAAACCACAATAAGTTGCCCAAGTGGATACACCACCTTCAGCCTTCAGTTGGTTATATATATATATACTTGACTCATGAGCAAGCATATTATAATCCTAATTGAAACCAAACCACACTCTTTTAACCACTAGAATTTTTTACATGTTCCCTTTTGAACAGTGGACATCATCATCAGTTGTAGGATTCAGACCAAGCCTTTCAGCTTTTGTCCTTGATTTCATGAGATTCCTTAGCTATGGAGGCACGTGAGCTGCAATAAATGACCAGAAAAGTGAACAAGTTGCAGCCCACCATTTCTGTTGTTATTTTCTCACCTTTTTTTTTGTAGGCAGGAGTTTATAAGAGAGATAAGAATTCCCACTAATTACTCGTTTTAATTGCTAAATAATTTAGACAGATAATATGAATCTTAATATGAAAAAGGGCTTTGCTATTCGAGCAGAGAGCTCAGTTTGAGCAAAACACCCTCTCTTTCAGTCTCTTTATAATTTTTCTCAACCCTTATTTTTAGACAGAAAATTATTGAGAATTCGAATCCAAATGTTGCATGCTTTGCAGCACAACATTTACATTAAAGATGTTTAAAAACCCAGAGTGGACTAGTTGTGTGGTCATCCTGAGCTGTCTGTAAGCATATGGGTTAAAACATCACCATCACAATTTGCACGCCCCATGTGATGTCCAAACAGCTTGATGTAAGCCCATTAATAAATTAGAGGAGGAGGTTTTCCATGGTGGCATGGTTGTTTTGTCCATATTTCCATGGCCTAACACGACATCGCATTGGACCTCTAAAACTTCTTCTGTGTCTTCTTGCTCCTTTAAATGTTGGTTTGCTCACGTTTCAATTGCACAGTTTAACAAATGATTAGGTTTTTGAAGCAAGTGTATAACATCATCATGATATATCATGTAGCTCATAAGTTTATAGACAATAAAGTGATATTTCTTAGCCCAATTAAAAAAGAAGCCAGCAGAAAAGTATATTCTCAGAAATAAAATAAAAATAAAAAATAAAAAAGAGGAAAGTATATATGGCATTGAATAAATATTCAAAATAAGGAAAAACGTCACTTAACGCCCCAAATTTTTTATCACTTTTGCAATTATGCCTTTAAACTTTTAAAAAAGTATAAGTTTAAGATAATCATCTTTCAAAAGCTTGCAATGTCAACTTTCCCATCAAAATTCAGCATTAAATCAAACGATTAATGAGTGAAATCCCCAAAATATCCTTAAGAAGTTTATAAAATTACAAAAATACCTTGAATTTGGACGATAATATTTTGGGAATTTCAATTTTCCGTTAGGATTTAAAGCTGAATTTAGAGGAAATGATTGACATTACAAACTTTTGAAAGATAATTATAACACTAAGTTGATGCTTTTTAAAGTTTAATAGTACAATTGCAAAGGTGATGAAATATTATGGGTAATAAGTGAAGTTTTCCCCAAAAATAAAAAATAAATTGTGTTTAGTATTGCTAAATTCCAAATTGTTAGAGCTCTAATATTGGACTAGTCAAAGGTTAGACAAACTTCAACAAAAAAAAAAAAAAAAAAAAAAAAATCCATTTTTTTCTATTTTACCTATATGCTTTTTCTACTCTATATATTAAAATGATTTTTGGCTCAAATCTACTGTTTAATTTAAAAATAGTCATATGTTAGCAAATTTTGTTTGAGTATGAAATGTAATACATCATCTTTGACACTTGTAACCTCGTAACTTCGGCTATGATTGCTTCAAAGCTTTTGTTCTGTGTTATTTGAGCTTTATGTTCGTTTATCAATGAATAAGACTGAACCGATTCCTTTAAAAAATAAAAAAAGATTTTTTTAATCTATTTTTATTATTTTAGGGGGAAATGATGCTTGATATACTTTACTTAACATTTGATTGCTAAATAACCAAATGAAAGAATAAGAAAACTTTGAAGTTATTGAATATCTCTTCCTTGAGTTTTGGAGTGTTTCTTTAATTATGGGCTTGTTGAAGGCGTGAAGCACCTTCCCTCCAATGGTCTTGGAGGATCCCGGAAGGTAATGGTGGTCTTCTAGACTTCTTCCAACCAAACCGACTAAAAATAAAAATAACCATATCTAGTTTAATGGAACAATGTTTCGTCCAAGCTACTGTTGTTTATTATTTAAGAATTTCTAGACACACATGCAGAATAATCTAATATCAAATTTTTTTTATTCTTTTGGGTCGTCATTTGATGTTGTGCCCAAGGTACTAAACAATTACAATAAACATCCACAAGGACCACAAACATATATATCAATAGTGTTGGAAACAGTCAAATGTTCTTTTTACTCATAATTTGGCTAGAACCTATTAAAATCACTTTACATTGGAAATTTTGAAATTTGGCTCGAGCTCGAACTAATATATGATTTTTGAGCCGAGTTTAAACGGCCAATACTCGGTTTGACTCCAATCCTAACAACGGTCACGACCATTGGTGCATGTCATGTATTTGTTAAAAAAAAAAAAGAAAAAAAAAAAAGAGGGGTGATGTTGATGTATGATTTTAGGGTTACAATTTGCAGTTAACATAGTTAGCCCTGAGCTCACTGTTTAATCTTGATTAATCTATCTCTAAGTGATAGCTCAATCAGTTAGAGACCACGTCTCATGAAGCGGAGGCCACTAATTCACTCAATTTGTGTGAACATGTAAACAAAAAAAAAAAAAAAAATGTCTATGCCTTTGATGATGGTATTTGCCATCAAATTACATACATTTAATTGCACTTGAATTTTCTCTAATGGACCCATATATAATAAATAAGCCCTCCAAACTCCAAACGTGTTTCATGGATGCCTCAATAAATGTGTGTAGATTTGCACAAGAATAGCTCATGGCAACATATTTGAGTGCCACTTGTAAAAAAAAAAAAAAAAAATCTACTTGTTTATTTTAATTTATGAATTTTTGGAAAGCCTCTTAAGCCTTTTCATCCAAATTAAGTTGACCTAGTCCAAGAAAATAGGTTACCAACATTAATTGCACAAAAAAAGTGCCTTAAAAACTACGTCACACTTACCATGTTAATTAATTAACAATTAAACTTTAATTGTAAATTAAATTTGATAGTAACAACTGATATAATAAATGTCAGGTAAAGTACTATGTTAGTTTGTGAAGGACATAGTAGAAGCTATAAATATGTTTTCATTACAAAAATAAAAGTCAAAATGGGTTTACTTGAAGCATCTAATAACATCATTTTCCCATTAATAACCGTTGTGTGTGGGTGTTCATGTTTAATTAGACTATTAAATTTGCAGAACTAACAAAAACAACTACTCAATGTATTTATATATAAGTGATAATGATAGTTACTGATCAACCGAACAACTTTTATTTGCATTAAAAGAAAAATTGAATAGTTTTTAGTAACCCATAACTCAAACAAATAAATAAATTACAGAAAAGCTAAGTTTATATCTTGTGAAGACTTATATTGTTAATGCATCTTGGAATTTTTATTTTTATTTTTATTGGAAAAAATGCAAAATCCATGTGGTTTACCTAATTTGCAATTAGTTCACTGTGTTATCAAAATGAACTCAAAAGCATCTGAGGTATGCAAAAAAACAATTTAGTTCCTATAGTCAAATGTTGTCCACTAATTTAACAAATTCTGTTAGTGTGACACTGACTTAAATCGAACAAATATCACAATTTTATTAGCTCTGACATTTCACGCTATCAGAATCTGTTAATTTGTTAAGGACTAAATTGTTTTTTTGGACATATATACCTCAATGAGCTTTGAGTTTATTTTGATACTACATATAGTTAACTGCAAATTAGATAAATCACCGTGACTGATTTTACATTTTTATTTTTTTTATGTTCTTATGAATAATGTGTGTTTGGATTGTTTTTCTAATAATTATGTTTGGATAAGAAAAACAAAAAATAAAAATTTTAATAAAGAGGGCCTCAAAGCTTTCGTTTTTGGTCACATTGGATGGGATTTCAATGATGGCAAAATATCTTGTTGATGTGGTCTGAAATGTGCCGTATGCAATTTGCCGAATGTGACCAAATTTGAATTTGGTTCAAGTACCTTGTTCAGTAATGGCTTCTATGTGGAGCCATATTTTACACTATAGTTGGAAATTGGAGAGAAAAAGCTCAATATTATATATTTCAATCATGGTGATACTGTATAGGACGGAGATTCTCTGCAATATTTAAAGGACATTTGATACGATGGAATGATTGTTCCTTACAAATAGGAATGAGTAAAGAATATAAAGAGTTGGGATGAAATGATTATTCTATTTTTTTGTTTGATGACAATTAAAGAATTATTAAATTCTTTTAATTAAAATTTAATCATATTTCAACCAAAATTTTAAAAATATTCTAGCTCTAAAAATCGTTCCGGTTATTCCATTTCATGGGGAAATATCTATTCCACTTCTCTCTTTATTTTCTTTTTTCTTTTTTCTTTTTCTACCAAACATGACCTAAAGGGTATTGAACAGGAATTAGGATCCTCTCCAGTTCGAATATTCAATTAGTTATAGTAGAAGAGTATTTTTATCTTTTTAAAAGTGAAAATATAAAAATACTCTTTCATTATAACTAAAAGTTTAATGTGAGCCTTCATTTAAAATAGACATCCTAAAAATTACCATATCATCCTAACAAAAATTTGCATATCATTTTCATTGATTGTCTCACCTCTTCTGCCACCCCTCCGCTACCGTCGAAACCGAGGGAGAGGCGTTAGTGGGCATAGAGTGAGACAACCGATAAAAATGAGATTCAAAATTTTAAATAAATAGCTCAAATTAAAGTTATTACAACCTGCATAATACCATAAATATTGCATGGCATTGGCGTCCCAATCCTATGGTATATATCTAAAGTGGGTAAAGGTTCAGTGTCAATGAAAAACAAAGCAAAACGTAAAGAAATTGTGAGGGAAAATGTTTGTACATGTGCTGGGGACACCCAACATTGCCGCTTTTGGTAGCCACATTCCATGCTTTCCGCAGACTGCATCCCCTGTCAATTTCTGAAACCCATTTTCTTTTTTATTCTTTTATCTAATTTCTTTAGATATTAATTCTCTCTCTCTCTCTCTCTCTCTCTCTTTTTTTTTTTTTTTTTTGTTGCCAATAAAAGCTTTTAAAAAATGAAAATGAGAATGTGGGGTTTGTATCCTCCGAAAGGATGTCTACGATGTCATGCTCCTCCTGCTACTGTTTGTGGGTTTTTTGTTTTTTGTTTGTCTTGACCTTCGGGTTGAAGATGGATTTATTGTTGTGGCCTTTGGGTTGAGGATGTAGTAGATTAGTGTGGGGGCTTAACTCTCACGGTCTGACTTTTAGTTTCTAGTTTTATTTTATTTATTTTTACTTAGGCTACCCATATCTTAAATCTAGTCTGCACGTTTCTTAAATGTAATTGTATATGAGTTAGCTTAAGCTTGAGTCATTTTTATGACTTTGTAACCTTCAAAGCTTTTGGTTATGATTTTTCATAGCTGTATACTTTATATTGTAAGAGCTTTATGCTCATGAAATTTCATTAATAGAAGTTCTAATTTTTCTTAAAAAAAAAAAAAAATGATCATCTCCATTCCATTTGAAAGATAACCATTTAGACAAACAAAAAAAAAAAAAAGGAAGTAAAAATTGAGATAAAATTGTCCTTGTCTTTTAAAATTTGGATAATTTTGTTATATCATTTTGCCTAACCACTCTTCTCCATTTCAAATAAGTAGACAAGCTACAATGTTGGATCTAAAAATAGACAAATACTGTAGCAAACTATAAACATTGCATATTTATTAGCTAAACTATAAAGGGGGTGTTTAAAGCATCTATTAGAGGGAATAAACTACATCACGTTGAAGTAAGATTTAAAATATTATGAGAATATTATCATAATATTCTATGCGTAAATAATATGAAATGTACAACCAAATCCGTGAGTGCCGTGTGTTGATTATTTGGTCGTCAAATTCCTCAGGTTTTTCATACCAAATTCTGCAAACGTAGCCAATTGGCCGTCTATGAAGGATGATGTTGTAAAGAAAGTAAAGTGATGAAAGCGTGAAGCTTTTGATTTAAGGAGTTTTGGAATAGGAATTTTTCTTTTTTTTTTGGTGGACTTGGTAGGGCGGATGCATGGCAGTGATCAGAAGCAGTCAGCGACAGTAATTAGAGATGCGCCTTAAATAATAATACTGAAAAAAGGCCAGCATATCTCTTTGCCTTCTATGATTCTATTCTCAGGCTTATGATAAATTTCGCAAGTCTCAAGTTGTGTTACGTTAAAATATTAACTAAATAATTAAATAAATATTTTTTTATTAATTTAAAGTTTTGAAATAAGTATAAGAGCTAAAAAAAAATTGAGTTTAAACTTGTTTTTTATATTTTAATTAAATATATAAAATATTTGACCCTATGATATTAATTAAGGGAAATTATATCTAAAATCCTTAGGTAAACACGCTTTTTTAAAAAACTCCCTGGGTATTTTTTTTTGGAAATTTAGTCCCTGAGTCACTCGAAACTACTAGAAAACTCTCTACCGTCAATTTTTGTTAACTTCCGTTAGTCTACTCAAAACTCACCGTTTTATCTGATTAAAATATTTTTTTTTTTATTAATTTAATTTAAAAAATTCAATCTTTAAAAAAAAAAAAAAAAATTATGTTATAAGAAGATATGATCCTTTCTTTGCCGTTTCTTCTCCATGCTTTCAACTTCATGCTTTCATGAAGTTGAAAGCATTCGAGTACTGGGAATCCTTTCTTTGCCGTTTCTTCTCCATCTTGTTGAAAGATTGATCTGCAGCTGCAGCACTCTCAGACCCACCATGACTTCTTTTTTTCTTGTTAAACTTCATACCTTTTGCCTTCCTGATATCATCATCTACTGAGATTTTGCATATTTCCCACCGTGTTGATCTGCACTTTTTGGCTTGCTTTTAATGCCCGACATGCTCAAAAATGGTACACCAGAAGAGAGGTCATGGTCAATCTCTTTCCTCATTTCCTTCAAGTTTTTTGGGCGTGATGAGTGCTTGGAGGTATCAGCAAGAAAACCATCACTTTTGGATGACTTGGTTTCACTGGAGCCAAATGTATCATAGAAGTCCTTGTAAGCTGATTGTTTTGATGCTTGGTTTGACCTCCACTGATCAGGTCGAGCAGCAAATCTGATGTAATAAGCCGCAGACATCAACATACAAAGATTAAGAACAATAAACTGCCAAAATTCAATTTTAGAAAACAAATGCTCGAATATCATATCAATTGTAACAGACCATCCTCCCTTCTTATAACATAATTGCTTGTGGGAACTCTAATAGAGATACTATCACAAACCTATGAAATTCTAGGATCATATCTTCTACAATGATTCACGGTATTATAAAAGAGAAAATGTCCAACAGCTTACCTGTCGACCCAAACCCCCAAGGGGGTGGGTCGTGGCCATCCCTTGGGGGTTTGGGGTGGCCCGCAGGCCACCACTCCACCCATGGGGTGGCCGCGAGCCACCCCTTGGGTGGAAAGGGGTGGCCGCGAGCCACCCCAAGCCACCCAAGGGGTGGCTCGAACCACCTGGGGGTGGCCGCAAGCCACCCCAAGGGTGGCTTGTGGCCACCCCATGGGGGGGGTGCCACCCCTGGCCACCCTTCAAATTTATTATTTTTTTTTTTAAGATTGAATTTTTTAAATTAAATTAATAAAAAAATAATATTTTAATCAGATAAAACGGTGAGTTTTGAGTAGACTAACGGAAGTTAATAAAAATTGACGGTAGAGAGTTTTTTAGTAGTTTCGAGTGACTCAGGGACTAAATTTCCAAAAAAAAATACCCAGAGAATTTTTTAAAAAAGCGCGTTTACCTAAGAATTTTAGATATAATTTCCCATTAATTAAATATTAAATTAACTTTTTTTTTTTATGAGTTAAATTAACTATTATTAATCTCACAAGGGGTGGTAGATTTTTTCAGAACTTATCTTATACTTATCTCTTGTGCATCCAATTCAGTGAATCTGCCGCCGACCAAGAAAAAGGTTTGGAAAATATTGCAGGTCTGACAGTACTTGCAGGTGGGGAATCCAGAATCTCAGGCAGACATTTAGAGTCACTTTAAGATTTTCATGCACATGCAAACAATTGCAGGAAGCAGTCCAGAAGATTGAGAAGTTGCCAAGAACTTGCCATATAATTAGTAATTACACCATGACCTAATAGAATGATTTTTTTTTTAATCTTTTTTTTTTTAAAAAAAAAAATATTAAAAATTAAAAATTAAAAGGCAAAGACTCAGGCTCAATTAAAGTTGTTGCTTTATCTGAGTGCGATCATGATAGTATCTTTTCGTATTGGACATCACCGCAATCGTTTAATTTAAGGTATGACAGATCTTAGTCCCAACAAAATAGAAATGAGGCTAATGGTAATTTATACTAATTAGAAATGAAGATTTCATTGCAGGATTTAAGGGTCAGTTTGGGTTTGTGATTTTTAAAATGTGCAATTTGAAAATATAATTTTTAAAATTTGTGTTTAACCTATTTAGCCTTTAAAATTGTGCATTAAAATTAAAAATAAATAAATAAATAAATAAACCTTCTCACCTGCAATTTGAAAACGCAGATTTTCAGCGTTTTTAAAATCGTAATTTTTAAAAAAACACAATTCTAATCAATTTATTTTTTGTGATTTGGTTTGAAATTTTATTATTTGTCTATAAAATCATAATCGCAAATGGACCCTAAATCTATCTTAATCATAAACCCGACCATTTTGAAGATTATTCAAAAATAAGGACATGGAAGAATGATTCTGGCCTTTTCAAAATTTATGATCAAATTCTCTTGAAGGTGGAGAAGACATGTGTTTAGAAAGAGTCACTATCCTTACCCACCAAAATGGACCCCTTCCTCTCTTGTACATACACATGCATGCTACTTTGTCCACAGGAGTAGCTACCATGAAATTTCTTGGCCAAGTTGTTGTTGTAAGGAAAGAGGCAAAATATTCTTCACGATCTTTATCATCTAGAATTTTTGACTTTTAATCTGATTTATTGTCGGCTACATTAGTATTCCTTTTGTTAACATCATTTCTTGATTTTTTTTTTTTTTTTTTTTTTTACCACGGCAATTGCCTTTAATGAAATGAAATATATGAATGATTCTTTTTTTTTTTTAAGAAAAAAAAAAAAGAGTGTTTAAATTGCAGTGTAATTTAAGCAGTCTAAACAAAAGAAATGTGAAGTTCATCTATATCAAATAACTAAGTCTAAGCACTTCAGGTTGCTTGATTTATGAATTCGACATGAATTCAATACGATATTAGCAAATTAAAATTAAGAGGTTTAATCTAATTAATTATATTGGTCAGGTTAAGATTGATCTATACAGTCTGATATTCATGCCTCGACACACAATATAAGGACTATTAATTTTTAACGAGACTCGTAAGCTCAATACGAACCAACACAAAATTATGAGTTAAAGTTGAATAATCTAACTTATTTAATTGAATGAATCGAATTATAGTTGATCCACTATAATTTCATAAACATAATTCAATACGGACAAAACCCATTGCGCCAACAAAAATTTACTTGCAACCTTTTTTGTGGGGTCCTTTGTTGGAAATTCCAATTCAAATTGGGTTCACTTTTGGGGTTCATTTAATTATAATTTAGTTTATTTTATTGAATAAAAGTTCTGGTATGACTAGATTTATTAAATTGACCCATTAGATGATGTTCTTGTCCACTGCATCCTGTCATTATATGTCATATCAAGAATCTAGTAGCCCTAGGCAATGATAAACATGCAATACCCAATTTCAGCCTTTGATTTATAATGTCCTTTGTTTTTCAAAATTTTTTTTTTTTCTGAAGCAATTAGAAGTGGCGTGTGTGCAGACACGTTGTCTAATATGAACGTGTTGAAACTCCACAGACAATAATACATGTGACTGGTACTGGGAAGTACTATTCACATTGGGAAGTACTAGGGAAGGCATTTGGCTATTAAGCTTTTGGGTTGTTAGGGTCAATTTTTTGGCCTGCTTTAATTACTACTTTGTGGTGTCAATTTTTAGGTCTTTGAAAAAGATTTAAAGGACATATTGCATGTTTAGGATTATGTTTTAGGAGTTTAAAAGTGCTTTTAATATTTAAAAAGTTCGTTTGAAAAAAAAAAGTATTCGTTTGGTAAAAAAAATTAAAAACGCTTTTAAGGGTCTAAAAAGTTTAAAAATTGTCAAAACGCACTCTTAATAAAAGCTTAAAAATGAAGTTTTTGCCCAAAAGCGTTTTTTTTTTACTTAAAAACTCTATTTTTCAAACGCAATCTCAAACAAACTTTGTGACACATTTTTTATTATTTGTTTGTATTTTTCATGGTATTTTTGTTTTGGGTCGTTTTTTTGGGTTTTTTAATTCAATTTGTGAGTTGATAGTCTTAAGAAAATTGACACATTAAGGGGTCTTGTGATACCACAATATAACACGTTAATAACATGATATCATTTATATTGTTGTAGTGCTATCTATTATGTATACACTTGTGAGTGTAAAACAATACTTGTGATATATTAATGGACTTATGGAAATCATTATAATGTGAATATACATGAAATCAAAGTTAATATATACTATAATTCATTTGAAATATAAAAGAATGGTTTCATAAACCAACATTAATTAACATATAAAACACGTGTTACATGCACTTGAGAGTTTCAATTGAATACGTGTACATATATCAACACTGTTAAGACTCGAGAGAAGGAGAAAACTACAAGTGAGATGTGATTGAATGTCATCATCACACCTTAAGCTAACCTTATTGGCATACATTTTATATGAATCTAAAAAAACGTGTTAGCTAAGCCTGTTTGAAATTAGATTTAACTCAAATTTGATGCTAAATTTAAAAAATTTATGCAGTTATGGATTTATGAAGAAAAAAAATAAAAGCGTTTTTTAAATTTGCATATATGAAATTTATATGAATTCGTAAATTTTCAAACAAGATGACCAATATTAATGTAAGTTTTAGGGGTAATTACCTTTTTTTTTTCCCATCAATTACAACGCATTATCACTTTGTTCTCATGAATTGACAACCCTATTGCCTGACCCTATCAAACTATTATTTTGTGCCTAAAACCTCATTCTGCTAGTCAAAAACGTTAACTCAGATGGTCAACCCGTCACTTTGCTCTCATGAACTACAACGCATTGTCACTTTGATCGTCTGAGTGAAAGCTTTTGATTGACGGAAGGGGGATTTTTGGCACAACATTGTAGTTTGATGGGGTTGAGCAGTAGGGTTGTCAGTTCATGGGAGCAGAGTGACAATGTATTGTAATTAATGAGAGGAAAATGTAATTACCTCTAAGTTTTATATTATTTATAACTATAAAATTGTAACTTTGAGCTTAATACTTGTTTAGATAAATATATCTCAATATTTTTGAACATTCTTGTTATAAGAGTAATGATATAAGGATGATTCAAATCCTATACAGTTTTGCAGAAAATTCTAATCCAGTTACCTTAATAAAGCGTGCTTAGTTTGAATTGGTTAAATCTTAACCATAATTAGGTAGATTTGATAATGATTTTGATAAAAAGTTAGATGTCATCATCAAAAGGCCATGTGTATTTTCTAGTGAGATCGTGAACAATATTTTGTATTTTAAATTGTTTGTTAGTATTTTTGAAAGATCTTGCTTTTAAAAATAGAAAAGGTATTTTCAAAAGTAAACACAATTGAATTAAACTTCCCAAATGCTGTCAATTTGTTAAAACTGATTTACATTGCATTTAGTTAGACTCCGATTGTTAATGAACTTGGTAGTTGGTATAGCATTCACAGTGGCTTATGTATTTTAAAATCTTATGTGAAATAGCTAATCAAAACCCTAAAAGACGTACGACACGCAACACAATCACACTATATAACTTAGTATGAACTAATAGTCCTCTGATTTTTATTTTTTTTTTAACTAGAAAAGGATTATTAGCTGACAATGAGTGAGGAATAACATTTTGCTAAAGGATAAAAAAAATATTTTAAATATTATAGAAAAAAATAATGAGATAAGAAATGCATTTAAAAAGTAATTAATTAAGATAGAACAAATCTAAACAATCCAATTTTGAATGAAGGCTGCCAACCAAAACCACCAAAAAGTGAATATATTGTTGAAGTCGGTACCGGAGCCTAAGGATTATTCATAAGAATAAAACTGCGGGGAGAATTATTTTTAGAATGGAAACCTTAAGGGTAGTTTCTGATAGTTAGGCTAGGGAAGTTTCTGATATTTAGCACAACAAATTTCTTTTCTTTTTTGGTGTTCCAGAGTAGTACTAAAATATGAGTGTGAAATTGTGGTACGAATAAAAAAGTGCAATCATATCCGAGCGATATAAAGCTGCTTGCTTTTCTGTGCTTCCGAAGTTATCGTAGGGAGAGAGAGGAGAGAGAGAGAGCTCTTCTGCTACGCTTGGTGTTGGTGGTTGCTTCTCGCAGAAGGTTCTCTGTGTTTGTTTATTGAAAAAAAAAAGGAAAGAAAAATAAAGAGTAGCAGAAAAAATCGGTGAAGAAGGAGGAGGAGGGGGATAAGATTGCGTAGATTACAATAATAACGAGCACAGATAAAAGGGGTTTCGTGAAAACCTTGTTGCTGAGATAAAAAAAAAAACCTAGAAGATTCTTATCTTCACGTAATCGCCTTTTGTTGATTGTCTTGGTGCCTTAGTCTAAGTTTTCTCATTAACCCATTTGCTTGAAGTTTATATTTGATTCGATTGGTCGTTTCTTGGTTTTGGGTGGTTTTGTTTGTGGGGTGTTCATTTCTGGGAAGAATCGGGACTTGGTGGAAAGGAAATTGGGGATTTTACTGGGAAAAATTTGTTGGGTCTGGTGGGATTTGGGATAATTTGTGGAACTTAATGGTGGGTTGGTGATAATTTGGGGGTTTCGGGCATAATCGTTGGTGGGTTTGTGGGGGAATTGGTATTTTTTTGGGCGATTGTTGTGCTTGGTTGGTGTTGATTAGGGTTTTGGGAAGGATTGGAGATTAAAGTTGAGGTTTTTTGTGGGATAATCTCCGGCGGGTAGCTTGTGTTGGTGGTACCAATGCTGGGTCGATCACAGTTAGTGTCATTTTCCGTTAAAATCCTTAGTGGGTTTGTTGAGAAATAGGCTGCTTTTGCAGATTTTGGTGGTGATTGGGAATAAATCCGGGGTTTTTCGAGGCTTAAGGTCTAACAATTGGGAATTCTTCATCTGGGTGAGGATTGTCTGTTAGAGGAGTCGAATTGAATTGCTTCTTGTTGTTTCAGCTTTAGCTGAGAGCTTGTCTCGACTAGTTTTGCAGTTTGGGGTTGAAAATTCCATTGTATGAGCAAAGTGGTATTGGGGCTCTAATTGTGTTTGCTAGGAGTTTGTGGTGGAGAACTCTTGTTCTGACGATAAGATGAGTTCATCTATCTCCCAAGGTTCAGTTCATGGAGGCAAGCTTATGGTTCAAATTGCTGAGAATGGACATTCATTTGAGCTCGACTGCGATGAAACCACGCCAGTTGAGGCGGTTATGCGGACCATTGAATCCGTGTCGATGATTAGTTTCAATGACCAGCTTGTTCTCTGCTTGGACATGAAACTTGAGCCGCAGCGGTCGCTTTCGGCATATAAGCTTCCTTCAGTTGACCGGGAAGTGTTCATCTTCAATAAGGCAAGACTGCAAACCAATTCTCCGCTTCCTCCGCCGGAACAGGTTGATGTACTGGATATTGGAGACCCTCCACCACCGTCCTCGACACATAATCCTCATCCTTTGGATGATGCTTCTGACCCTGCTTTGAAGGCTTTGCCTTCATATGAGCGCCAATTCAGGTATCATTACCAACGGGGGCATGCGATTTATAGTCGTAGCCAGGTGAAATATGATCACTGTGAGAGGCTTTTGCAGGAGCTACTGGTTCAAGAGAGGGCATTGGAGGTTGCTACGGGTAATTTGGATCAATACTATAAGATGATTAACCAAAATTACACGGACTTCATGAAACGTTATTCACAACAGCGCCGGGTTCATTCTGATCTGCTAATGAATTTTGGTAGGGATATTGATAAATTGAGATCCATCAAGCTTCCCCCTGGTGTACAGACTGCTACCCGCAAGTGCTTACTGGATTTTGTGAAGGAAGAGAACTTGCGGAAGTCAGCTGATAATTGTAGCAGTTCCCACGGGCAGTTTGAGAATAAGGTTTCACAATTTAAGCAAATGTTTGGCGAGGTGAAACGCAAGGTTGAAGATTTGTTTGCTAGTAGGACCTTTTCTCCTACTGAGAATTTGGAGGTGATGATTAAGGATCACCAGCAATACATCAACGAGCAAAAGAGTATACTGCAATCTTTGAGGTGGGCTATCTTTTATCGTTGCCGTAGTTTCAGCTACTCATTTTTTTGTTTGGTTTCAAAATGTCTATTTTTGCTCCTCACTCTAGGGTTGATTCAAATTCTTACTGGATGGGTCATTTGATCGTTTCTAAAGTATGTTGTGGCTAAGTTTCATAGTTGTCAGGAACTGATTTTAGGCTGTTTCCCTATTACTGCTGTGTGCAATTTTCTTCCAACACTGCTAATCTCAGGTTAATATTATACTTGGCTTTTCTCACATGGAGACTGTTTTTTTGAAGATTTTTATATCGAAACTAATTAAAGGCTCATGGTAACCAACCATGTGCAATTGGCTCTCTGGTATATGTAATAGACCTGCATGTGTGCCTCATTACTTGTTTCATTCTTATATGCCTCAGTACTTGTTCCATTGCATATATGCACCATCAGTGCTTACTTCCCAAATATGTACTGTTAAGCTTTTAGCCATATGTATAGATTCTCCAACAGACATGCATTTATGCTTTACATTAGTTAGTCTTCATTGTGTATACTGCTAGCAACATCGTGATGTTGAAACCACAATGCATAATGCGCCATTAGAAAAGGGAACTACCTTTTTAGGGTTTTGGACCTCATTTGGTTGCCTCTACTGCCTGTACTTTGGGAATGGGAATGGAACTATAGACAGTCAATAAAAAGTGAGATGGAGGATCTCATTATATACATTGGGAATTGGGATGGAGTTATTGACATAAAAAAGAGGTGGAGGGAGGGAGAAAGCTGGGGAAGGCTTCCTTGAGTAGGCTAAAAGAGGAAAGACATCCTTCTTGTTGGTGATTCAGTGAAAGAAGCACTTGAGGCATCTGGGTGCTCGCTATAATTGCATGAGATGATTGAATGGTGGGTACCTTTGAGGGTTTTATCCTGGAATAATGTTATCATGTACCCTTCCCCAAAATAAATTTTACTTCTATAAACTAGCAGCAGAAAGCTCTTAAAATACAGCATCATGATTCTCTTTAAAAAATATATGAGATGAAACTGCATTAATACATGAGGAAGAAACTTAATCGCTGTTGTAATCATGTACAGTTTGTATTTGCAGTTTGAATTCCGTAGTATGTGCATCTATGATGCCTTGTTCTGCTGTAATCCTATGATTTCTAAAATGTTATCAATTTGACCAATAAGTACATATATCTGTATTCGTGCAGCAAAGATGTCAATACGGTGAAGAGACTTGTGGATGACTGTCTGTCCAGCCAATTATCTTCATCACTCCGTCCTCATGATGCAGTTTCAGCCTTGGGTCCTATGTATGATGTCCATGAGAAGAATCACCTACGAAAGATGCAGGATTTTGATTGTGCAATTTCTAAGCTGCTGGACATTTTCAGGGAGAAGAAGAATGAAATGAACATCTTTGTGCATAATTACATGCAAAATATAACTTATGTTACTTATGTCATCAAAGATGCTAAGTTACAGTTTCCTGTTTTTAGAGAGGCAATGGTGCGTCAGGGTGATCTGTTTATGGACTTGAAGTTAGTCCATGGGATTGGCCCAGCATATAGGGGCTGCCTCGCAGAAGTTGTGAGAAGAAAGGCTTCAATGAAGCTTTACATGGGCATGGCTGGACAGTTGGCTGAAAGGCTTGCTACAAAGAGGGAGGATGAGGTGAGGAGACGGGAGGAGTTTTTGAAGGCTTATGGTTCTTACATACCTAGGGATGTATTAGCATCCATGGGATTATATGATACCCCTAGTCAGTGTGATGTCAATATTGCTCCTTTTGACACTGGTTTGCTTGATATTGACATTTCAGACCTGGATCGGTATGCTCCTGAGTATTTGGCAGGATTGCCTTTCAAGGGTGAGAAGCATGGAAGCTTAAAAGGTTCATTTTCTTTGTCTAATGACAGTTCTCATTCGGCTGAGGTTGAAGAGATTTCTGTGGACACTGAGGAGCTTCTTGAAGGCTGTGAGTTGGTGGAGATTGCTGGGACTAGCAAAATGGAAGTTGAGAATGCAAAACTGAAAGCTGAACTTGCTTCTGCAATTGCCTTGATTTGTTCTCTCAGCCATGAATTTGAATATGAATCTCTGGATGATAATAAGTTGGATGGTATATTAAAGAATGCTGCAGAGAAGACAGCTGAAGCCTTGCATCTGAAAGATGAATATGGGAAACACCTACAATCTATGCTCAGGACGAAGCAGATGCAGTGCGTGTCATATGAGAAACGCATTCAAGAATTGGAGCAGAGATTGTCTGATTGCTATATGCAAGGGCAGAATCTCTCAAGTAACAAAGATACAACTGACTTTGCCCTTTTGGCTGAGAAGGCTGAGGACTGCAAGCCAGAAATCTTAGGTAGTGAGGCCCACATACCTTGCATATCTACATCCGAGCCCATGGATGAGGTTTCTTGTATCTCAAATTCTTTGGATGCAAAACTGGGGCTTTTCACTGGGCAACCAGCCAAAGCTCGAGAAGGGGTGGATGAGAATATGATGGATTCCTCCGGAATACAAAATCATCAACTTGATTCCTCAATGTTGGAGCCACATCGCGAAGAATTGCTACTCAGTGACCGAGCAGGGAAAGATAAGATGGTAGAACAGTTGGGCATGTCCTTTACAAACAGTTCTACTGCTGAGAGCATGCCTGAACATCCAAATATTTTGCCTTCAGACCCACCAGCTGAGCTGGGTTTGGATTCCAAAGTCAGCAGTGATCTTTTGATGGAATTACAAAGTGCACTTGCAGACAAGTCAGACCAATTGACTGACACTGAAACCAAGCTTAAAGCTAGCATGGACGAGGTTGCATTGCTTAGGAGGGAGTTGGAAGCGAGTCGGAAGCTCCTTGATGAATCTCAGGTATTAGCTAGCTGATAAAATACATTTCTCGTCCATTTTTTTTAATAGGATTTTGTACAAATTAATTGCTTAATGGTTTTAATAGTTGCCCATTAATTCTTTACAAATTTAACCTCTATTTCTCTTTCTCTCTGTGTTGCTCGTTTTATAACTAGGTTTCAGACGATTCCTCTCCCTTGCTTTCTGCCCTTCTGATATTTACACTTATCTTTTGGAATTTCTGTGAGATGTTGTTATCTGTGATGTATGCAAAACTAAATTTAGTTATATCTCTTAGCATGGTTTAGTTGCTTTACCTTGCTGACTTTTGTTATCATTTTTAGTAGAGTGCCAACATGCATATATCCACAGTGACACAAGCGATCTTATTGGCGAGTTTGACCTAAAAAAATTGTTATATGTCAGTTCCTTTAGTAACTTAGCACGTAGGAATTAGGATGCTAGGCTATTAATCTGGAAACTGAGTTTTTGTATATGCCTAGAATCTAATGATACCTTTGAACAATTGATGTGTGGCATATAGAAATACTGGAGCTCGCGACATACATGTGGACTTTCTATTACATGGTTAAGCTTAGTTGCAACAGAAAACTGGAAATGCAGCTTAGCATGCAAACTGCTCTAGAAAGAGAAAAATGAGCACTATATGAAATTGTGAATCCTAGAGATCTTCAACATGTTTAATATTCGTAAATTGTGACAAATTAGAGAGGAAAGTTTACAATAGACAAACTCTGTTCAGCTGAGCTTTAGTTGTTCTACAGCTTTTTCCTTAAAAGAAGGGGGGGGGGGGGGGGGGGGGTTGGTGTTGGGGACCATGCTTTCTGAATTGGGGTTTCTGCGTTCCTATTGTCTTATAATGACTTTAGTCAAGTCCTTTGGAAAAACTGATTATTTTTCGGTAATTAATCTTATTAGAGTCTAATTGCAATGTTTTGTTATGAAATAATTCTTTTTCATATTGGTTGGCTCTGTGAAGAGATTATAATCCATGTTCTTTTTATGTTCTCATAATCTCATTCTTTGACATTCTTCGTTGCTATGGAAAAACTATAACTTTAGGGCTTCGTGAGATTGGCTTACTGTTTAGTTATGCATGAATGAAAATTCTTTTGTAGGTGAAACTTTAAAGGTTTCAGGTAGCCTTTTCATGATGCTTTGGTCTTGTGGGATGCAATATTGGTTCACCTGAATGGAAATATCGTTGGTTGGTCTGATTAAAGATCTCTACAGATCTTCTTTGAGAGTATCCACTTATCCCAAAACACATTAACAAACTTGGCCACTATTTTACTACCTGTTCGTTAGAAGGAGATGCATGCAAAAACCAATTTGCCCTTTGTTGAAGCTAACCAGCTAAGCAATTCTCTGGCCCTGTTTATTAAGAAATTAGTCATAATAAAAGACTTGATAAAAGAATGAAATATAAAATCCTCCGGCCTCAGTGGCTGTTATATGTTAGCTTGTGTGAACCAGAGTCAGAGTCTTCTGTTTTCTTTGACCATAAAACTACACGGCAGACATAGTTGCCTTGTTTTCTTCACTATTCTACTAATGATAACATAAACATTTGGCACTTTATTGCTAACTGGGCATCAACACAATTTGAGGTAGTATTGTTGTTTGACATTTAGATGCAAGATCCAGGCGTTGTGTGTTTTTTTCCTAGATCTTGCTTTCAGTTTGTAGAGTGGATCAAAGATGTCTTGTTAAAATACATAAATGAATATATATATATATATATATATATATATATCAAGGAATTTTGGGTTGTGAATTATAGCCCTTTGTCTGGTTGTGCTATTAGGTGTCTCCAATAAATCATCTTCGGACAACTATAATTGCTTGTCTTTTAGAGAAACAATTGTTTAGTAATTTCATCCCATTGGCCTTGGCTTCCCTATTTTCTTATTAGTCTGTCCCCTGCATGACAGATGAATTGTGCGCACTTGGAGAATTGTTTGCATGAAGCAAGAGAGGAAGCCCAGACCCATCTTTGTGCAGCTGATCGGAGGGCCTCAGAGTATAGTGCACTGCGTGCATCTGCCCTGAAAATGCGTGGCCTTTTTGAAAGACTTCGAAGCTGTGTTCATGCACCGGGTGGAGTAGCCGCTTTTGCAGATTCGTTGCATACTTTAGCTCAATCTTTGGCCAAGTAAGTCGCTTGCCAGAACACTCATCGTAATGTTTTTGTAATAAATCTTATATTGATCCTCCTCCCCAACCCCCTTTTCTCTATCCCTCCGCAGAGGAGGGTTTTACAAATCCTCCAGTGAACGTTGTGCATGACTCACTATACTTCTTTGCATACAAATGGATCAATGATCACTCACGCTGACACTAAAATCAGTTAATTAAGTTGCAAGTCAAAAGAATGGGAGGGCATAGAGTTAAGGTGATAAATGGCTCTTCCAAAACACTCTTCAATTTTCTGGTGAAACAGGAGGTTTTTAAGTTTTGTTGTCATGTGGAGCTTGGTGCAAGAGAAAGTTCTATCAATGTTAAGAAGAAAGTAGATTCTTTATTTATTTATTTTAACTGGGCTTGGGGTTGTGGATTCTTGCACTGACATGCTCCATGATTGTGGTTTTTTGTTGCTTTGATTTGAATTGTTTCAGTTCCCTCAATGACAATGAAGACGACGATACTGCCGATTTTCGAAGATGCGTCCGGATCCTTGCAGATAAAGTTAGTTTCTTGTCCAGGCACCGTGAAGAGCTACTTGGCAAGTACCTAAGGGTTGAGACTGCAAATGAACAGCTTAGGAAGGATTTAGAAGAGAAGAAAGAGCTTGTTAAAACTTTATACACTAAACATCAACTTGAGAAGCAGGTAACTTGTTAATTGATTTATTCATGGTGTTCTATGGGTTTATTGGTTGTCTGCTAACAGAATCAAATGTGGTGGATTGACTTAAAACGGTGGTTCACCACCTGATTGCCAACGCGTTTACTGAATTCCTTTTAACCCCTTTGGCATGATAAGTCTTAGGGTAAAACCATTTTTTTTTTTATCCCACTAGCTAGGTGGCTTTTCTTGTATACTTTCTGTGTACTTAGGGTTACCTTATGTCTTTTTTATACCTCAATTACTTATAAAAGAAGTCATAGGGTAAAAGGAGTGCGTTATTCGTCATTTTTCATTGAATAGTGAAATCTATCAGACTCTACTTGATTGAGCCATGAACTAATGGGTTGTTATTGCTTTTGATCTTGCTATAGGCAAACAAGGAAAAAATATGTTTTGGCCGCTTGGAAGTTCATGAGATTGCTGCATTTGTTCTTAACTCAGCTGGGCATTATGAGGCAATCAGTAGGAACTGCTCAAACTACTACTTGTCTGCTGAATCTGTGGCCTTGTTTGCTGACCATCTTCCAAGCCGACCTAACTACATTGTTGGGCAGATTGTGCATATTGAACGCCAGACCGTAAAGTCATCGCCTCCTACTTCAACTCGACCTGAGCACGGTAGAGCGGATCAAACGGATCATCTGACCTCTGACATGGGGACCGATCGGTTGACCTTGAATTCAGGATCAACCTTGAACCCTTTCGGTCTCCCAATAGGCTGTGAATATTTCGTAGTGACAGTAGCTATGTTACCTGATACCACCATTCATTCACCACCCCCTTCCTGATCCCTGCTTCAGGCAGATAGACGTGACGGAAGAAGAATCCAAGTGTACATATTTGATATGACATTCAAAAGTTAAATCCACTTGGTGGGAGATGAACTTGATTCTGTGTATAGTTGATGATCCAATTAAGTTTACTCTCTCCTTTGTATATATAGCTACTCCTTTTCTATAAATATATTAAAAAAAAAAAGTGAATATTATCTACCTCTTGATCTTAAATTGGTTTTTATCTATCCAAATTTCATCCTTCACTTGTGTAGCAGTTGCGAGTAATATTGAGTTTGGCTTGCCTCAAGTGAAAAAATTCAAATGAGTTTGGCTTGCCTCAAGTGAAAAAATTCAAACAATGCCTGCAGATTGCAAGATTGGAAGATAATTCTAGGTTTTTTTTTTTTTTTTTTTTTTTTTGGGAAAAGTATACTTTACAGTCTTTACCCCCCTCCCCCAAAGTTTTGAGTGATTTTCAATTCAACTTCTAATATTTCAATTTTTGCAATGCACCCTTCAAACTTGTAAATTTTTTTCAATTCAACTAATGTTATCTTAAAATTTTCATATAGCTCCTAATTTTTATTTTTTTAATAAAAAAAATTTAAAAAAAGGGCCGTAGCCACCCCTTTGGCCATTTTTGTACCTCCAATTTTTATTTTTTTTTTAAAAAAAATTGAAACATTGGAGGTCAAATTGAAAATCACCCCTAACTTTAGCTGGGTAAAGTATAATTTTTCATATTTTTTTTTACTGGAGACTATCTCCTCACTTTTTTAATTTTGTACATATTTTTTCACTAGAACCAAGCCAAACTCAATATTAAATTAAAGGGAAAATGTATGATAAATCCTTGAGTCAGCCCCTCAAAATTTTAATATCCTTAAGTTTTTTTTTTTCAAAAATTTAGTCCTTGGGTCAATTGAAATGACAATAAAATCCCTGCCGTTAAAATTTTTTAACAGATGTTAGGAAAACTCAAAATGCACCGTTTTACTCCATTAAAATATTAATTTTTTTTATTAATTTAATTAAAAAAATTAAATCTTGAAAAAAAAAAAAAAAAAATTTGAAGGAACCGACCCCCTGGGTGGCAACCCACCCAGGGGTGGCTTGCGGCCACCCCCAGGGGGGTTTGGTGGGTTTTTTTTTTTTTTAGATTTAATTTTTTTAATTAAATTAATAAAAAATTAATATTTTAATGGAGTAAAATGGTGTGTTTTGAGTTTTCCTAACATCTGTTAAAAAAGTTTAACGGTAGGAATTTTATTGTCATTTCAATTGACTCAAGGACTAAGTTTTCGAAGAAAAAAAAAACTTAAGGATATTAAAATTTTGAAGGGCTGACTCAAGGATTTATCATACATTTTCCCTTAATTAAATTGTAGCGGACATGATTTTGAGCCAATAAATATAATTAACTATATTAGAAACTTAAACCAACTTTCAGTAATTAATATGAAATTAAATAATTATGCTGGTACAAAAAGAAGTAATCTACAGATTATATGATTACCATAAACTTGGAATTTATACCCTCACAATATTGCAATTTTATAAAATTAGAAATTCCCTTTAAGTTTTACATTGAATAAATTTGTAATAAAACAAGCTATTGGAGCAACTTGATACATACCAACACATTTGTTGGCATCATGCCCTAAGCCAATTGTGGACATTAATATTCTCTAAAAAAGCTGTATAACTTTTTTATTATTTGATTTCACACACAAATTCAAATATTTATAAATAACTCTCTCTAAGTTACACTTTTCTCCTCTCTCTCCAAATTATCATCCAATTTCTTTAAATTATATTTTTTTCTCGCTCTCTAAACTTTAAATTGTGCAATTACCTCTTCAATTTAAAGAATTTGTTTATCCTGAAAGAACAGATATTACTAATTTTCTTGTAATGAATTTGAAATGCATAATGGATGAACATTATAAATGAACAATATGAGTCTTCTAGATTATTATTATTATTATTATTATTTTCCTCTTCACAATGTTTTCACAAATCCCCTTTTAAGAAAAATTTTGTAATTACCCATAAACTCCATGGGCTAATTTGGAATTCTCGCCCCTTTTTAAAATCCTCTTACCGCAGGGAATTGCAAGAACCGCCAAATCGAACTTTTAGAGACCTTGCAGAACCCACACCCCCAAAACCTATAAAAGCCAAAGCCCTCAGCTCTAGGGCTCACTATGCAGAAACTTGTGCTGAACGTAATTACGGCTTCTTGCTCACCAAGTTTCTTCCAACAGCCGACTTACGACTCAAGTTTAGGGGTATTCAATCTTTCCTGCAATATGCTTTTGTAGTTTTTTGGTATCATTGATAGAATAATACCAAGTGTTCTTGTGGGTGATTTCTCTTTTTCACAAACTGTTCAAGATTTGGCTTTTTTCTTAATTTGTGTTTGGCTCTTTTTTTTTCTTTTTTTTTCAAAGATTTGCTCAATGATGTGAAACTCGTGTAGATTGCATCCGTTTTTTTGTTAAAGAATTGGTTTTACAGACTTTTAGTTATATATTTGTAGCTTTAAAAGGAGGATACCTAAGCAATTCTTGTTCATTATTTTTTATCCAGAATTATTTTTTTCCAATGGAGAAGGGCGATCTTTACAAAGTGAGAATTGCACCAGAAGATTACCAAGATGAAAATCCTGAAGAATGCAATAGATTTCAGTCTCCTAATGTCAGGCTCTGTGGAACTCAATCAAATTCTTTCCAGCAGCCACAGATTAACAGAAATGCTATGAGCAGTGGATGTAATTTTCCAGTCAGACACTCTCTTCAAGATTCTGGGGAACCAAGTGCCTACAATTTCATCCACAATCCTGTTCAAAATGGTGTCCTTCACTATCCTGGTCAGCAGATTGATGGAGGTTCTCTTATCCATGGCGGTGGAGGAAACACTGGATATAGATATCAATATGGTGTTCACAGAAACCAGATTGCTCAAGTTGGCTACAGAAATACTTATGCAAGAACCAATGTTACATATCATAATGGATATGAAGATGCAAGATTCTTGAATGCAGGTTACCATAGGGGATATCAATATGGTGCTCAAAGAAACCGGGCTCCTGAAGTTTATAGGAATATGAATGCAAAATCAATCATCCCCCAGAGTTCACCCTCTAATATAAGCTTTTCAGGCTTTGTGGGCAACACAGATGGCCAAACTTCTTCTAAAATCTCAAGTTTAGGTGGTTCTGAAGATGCAATATATGTAAATGCAGGTCACCATAGAAGCTACAGAGTCCCTATAGGCCCCCATTCAGGAACCTCTAGGCACAGAGAGAGTATATTGCCAATTGAGAAGCAGGTTAATTTATCTGGGATAAAATCAGCAAGTGCTACTGCTACAAGGATCACCAATGAAAACAATTCTACTCTCAGAACCTCCCAAGGCCCTAAAGCTACTGCTGCTGCTGCTGCTTCAAGAGCCTCTAGCCACAGAGAGGTTATCTTGCCAAGGATGAAGCAGGTTTGGATAAAATCAGGTGAACAAACTGTCAGGACCTCCAGAGTTGAATCAAAGAATCCTGGCAATGTGTCTAACATGAGCTTGATACCTGATAAACGGAGGCCTCAAGTACAGCATGGTAATAACAATGCAGTCAAGACCTCCCAAACTGAATCATCTTCATCATATTCTCAGATAGTCAGGGGAGATGGAGGCACCAAGATGAATAATCACAGAGGTAATGTACAATCTGAGTGTTATAGTCTTAACTCCATTTTGTTTTAGCTTAAATAAGACCTCTTTATTCCCCACAAAAAGGAAAATTGAAAATTTTTATCCTGACAATTTTTAACATCTCTTACATGCATAGGAGCTTGAGTTTTGCATGTGCTCCTATTTTAATTCAACAACAATATTTTTAATGTTCTAGCTGTTTCCTGTAGGTAAACTAGACCACACTCCAAAGCATCTGTCTACTGGGAAGAGCAAAGATTTTACTTCACATTTTCAGAAGAGTCAAAGCCATAGAACTCCATCTTCCCACAAAGTTTTGGAAAAGCAAGTTGGGAGGCAGCCTTCAGAAAAACTATCTGAGTTCAGGAAGCAACCTTCTGTAAAGCCATTCAAACAGCACTCAGAACAGGATCTTCCAACAAATCGTATCTCGTGGGATGGTAAGTCCAAAGGGAACTCTTTACTTTTCATCATATTTGAAATTTTACTCTAAGAATATCCACATTGTGTGTAGCTTTACAGTCTGATTATGTCCTGGATAATTGTATGATTTAATTTTGGTACCAGATTTTACTTGCTGCTATGAGATATGCATCTTAGAAAAGGAACAGGTTTAGAATGTCCAGCAAGTCATTTTGCTTAAGTTTAGGCTATAAATGTTCACAGTCTAACCTATTTAATTAAATGGTTCAGGTTAGGGTTGACCTATATAGTCTTATACCCATGACTAGACACTACTCGAACTCGACATGCGACATTTAGGGCTAACAATTTCTTACACGACCCGTGAATCGGACACTAATCCAACACGAAAGTAGTGGGTTATGACTGAGAAATTCGACTCATTTAATTAAATAAATCGGGTTAGGGTTGACTTATGAAGTCTTATACTCATGCCTCGACATGACCCGAGCTCAAACACGAATTGCCACCCCTACCCACAAGCCCATAGAGGAAGCTAACACAGTTGTATTGTTGTTCAGTAACTTAAGTTTTGATGCATTGTTCTTCTTTATTGTGATATGAAGGTTCCTTATTTAATTTGGTACCATCATTTGTAATAAGAATCTTCATTGCAGGTTTTGATGATCCTACCACTGAGCCTTTTGGACAAAACTGTCAACTATGTGATATTGATCTTGCATGTTCACCAACAGATGAAGAATTAGATCCTTCTATTCTTCCAGCTGTTTCTGTTTTTACATGTGGTCATGCCTTCCATTGCCGGTGCTTGGAGCTCTATTCATCAGAAGAGCAGTCCACAGATCCTTCATGTTTTATATGCTTTAGCTTATCTGGAGTACATGACCTCTACTCTCTCAGAAATTCTGCCCACTTATGAAAAAATACTACATTTCTGTTCAAGTAGAGAGTAAACCAAAAGATCCAAGGAAATTAGTAAAGGGTTTTCTTTAAACAATTCTTGGTGTATCCATACAAATGTAAATGCAGAGGTGATGTATGATATACCCAACTTAGAGTTTATTGTTTGAAGTATTTTACTTTGGTGTCAAATCTACCATGATTGTTGATTTACGATTTAATCTACTACGAATATTATTCTGCTTCCTGTGGGATTTATATGAAGCTTGTTAGAAAATGTCATGTGAGCCCCTTTATAAGCATGATCACATTATCTTATACCTTAATAATAATAGCCTCAAGATTATCATCTTTATGGTTCAAGCAACACACTTGGCCATGTTTGTTTGTGTTTTTTATTGTCTTTTGTTTTATGTTCTTAAGATAAATACATTAACAAACAACTCAAAATACAAAACACTTCTCACAACATAAAAATAGTTTTTACTTTTATGTCACATCGGAACACTTTTTATCAAAAAAAAAAAAAAAAAAAAAAAACTCTCAAAACACATTAACATGGCAAGCCAAATGGATATCGTGTAAATGCATCTAATGAGAGTGAAAGAATTGGACAAGCTGCATTTTTCTTTTTTTGGTACGACTTGAAACCATTCTGTCATGTAGTATGGACAAACCTTCCTCATCACAACCAAATCCTGTGCTGTATGGGTCATTATTCATGTTACGAAAAAAAAAAAACAGAAGAAATAAACAAAATAAACACACAGGAACATGAGATTGATTCTAATTCAAAATAGTTAGTTTACAACATTATGAATATATTATTCAACTTGTTTGCTAAGGATACAAGTTTAAGGTCAGATATCGAAATTAGCCTCTATAAAGTTTTGAGACAGGGCTCCTTCCCCTAAAATCCTATACAAGTTTAAAGTCAGATATCGATTTTGTTTTGGTTTTGGTTCGATACTGTAGCAGGAAGTGATTGATGTGAAAAAAAGTAAGAAAGTTTTTTTTTTTTTTTTTTTTTTATTTAAGTGAAAAAGTAAGAATGTTTGGTATGAAAAAATGAAAATTTTTTGTTTTGTAGTGATTTTTTTATTTGAATAATAATAAAAAATAATTGATATGATGTGAAAAGTAAGAGAATATTAAAAAAATAAAAAAGTATGATGAATAATGTAGAGCCAAATACAGGCAAAATCGTTTATCAAACGATGCCATAAACATCAGGCTCCACATAACCCATCAAATCAATCACCCTCCAAGATACTTTCCGAGGAGGTTAGAAGGGTCTAAGAGAATAATGTTTGTGGGCAGAGTTAACTTAAAGAGTTTAAAAAAAATTATCTAAAGATGTTCCGTGCAACTCGTTTTTGGTACCTGTGATTTAACACTATTTGATTGGTAGAGGCTTAGTAACGGTCAATACAATTATATTAAAAAATAAATCATATTTATAAAAATATGAGAATTTTAAAAATTTGAGTCTTCTGAAAATTTGGTGAGTATGGGTGTGAACAGCAAAAGGTTACCTAATTTTAAAAAGTTCAATTATAACTTAATTAGTCTTTATGGAAATTAGCGCAAATGTAGCTAATACTTTTGCTGCATCATTACAAATAGTATTAAAAACCTAATAATACTAAGCAGTGTTGACTTTGAAGCACTGCATGACATGAACCTGTCGTATTACGTTTTTTAAATGAGAAATGCTAAAATTTAATAAACCTCCACATTTTGCATTTTTGCTCATCAAAATCCTAGGCGGCAAAGGGCACATGCCCTAAGTTGATGGCACAGGGCACTTTACCACTTAGGATTTTGATGGACAAAATGTGAGAGTTTTATTAGATTCTAGCCTATCTCTTTTTAGATACTCCTTATTCAAACAAGAAAGTCGAATTGTCGGAAAACATGTTAAACCACTGGAAAATCACCAAAGAACCATAAAATAAACTGATCGTTTGCAAGAATTGTACAACTACTACAAGTAGATAATAGAGCACGCTCTTCATAGAACATAAAGAAGGCATGTAACAAAAGGAGCTTCAACAACTAATACAAAGATTTGTACATGGGTCTTAAACAGGATTCTTCATCAAAACAAATTTCCGAATCCCATGACTCCCCAGGTTCAAGTAAAAGACGATCGCTTCATTGGAGACATCAGATTATATTCAACAGACAGTAAGTATTCAATGCAAGAGAGAGAGAGAGAGAAATTGCGATCTAGTCTGATTCTTGCAATTATGGAATAATAAACAAGAGAACTATCTAGATGGACTCTCACCATCTTCTTCTGAAATATTAAACAAGAACTTTGGGAGGGATGCAATTCGAGGGAGATGAAGCAGGAGGTCCCCAAATGAGTCTTTCCTTGACATAGCTGATACCTGCTTGCTGCCAGATACATCCCTTGTATCCTGGTCAGAAACTTTCAAGTCAGCTCTATATTTATTATCATGTATTTGTTCCGAGTTGTGCTTAACTTGAACGCCCGTTCCACCGTCAGGTCCCTCCGCACAACTTTCCCCGTTATCCGGTGAACTCTGAACTGTGGTATTGTCCTTCTGCAAAAGGCAGCAGAGAGAATTGACCCTTGACATGAGGGATTTCTCATCAGAAGCAGCGGCAAATTGATTGTCATTGAGCAGGTACTGAGCAATGTCCTCAAGTATGCCTGGGTATCCTGAACCTTCTTCATCGGCGGCGGGCAGATTACCAGAAGTCATCTGTTCTGAAATACAAAGTCCAATATGGTTCACTAGATCACTCATTGACATGGATGGATGGAGCCCACCCAATTTTATCTGGTTCCAGTTTCTTGAACCCGCAGAATCAACAGCTTCAGAATTACCTTCAATTGCACGAGTGTCCATCACTAACATGAGAAAGTTAATCAATTAACGAATGGACGACATGAGGCAGACTATGTAATCAGTATTACTTGTAGTCCATAATAATACCAAATATCCTTCTCAAGGTATGAAATTTTTTTAGTGCAAAAATCCTCGGGCTAAGAAAAAGTCTAGTATCCAGAAACATCAACAGGATTAAAAGGAGAACCAAAGGCCTTTCCGCTACAAACAGTTCTCAAGTTTGAAACATAGTTGAAATGATTAGACATTAAAGTTTAAACATGTGAACTGTTTGACAAGCCCTGGTAGTTCGAATTTATTCAGTATCAGTGTATCAATTTCCTAAGCTCTATGATAACTTAAGATTGTAACTTCAATAAATATTTAAGACATCAGAATCATCGTAAGAAGCATTATCGATTACCACAAGGTTGAGACCAAAAAACTTTCCCACCACAGTGCATCAAAAGCAGCAGAAAAATCTATTGCTGTTCAAAATCATGCCATGATCTGATAATGCCCACAGCTAAATTGCAGAAGGAAAAAAAAAAAAAAAAAACAGTAAAAAGCTATCAATCAGCATGCTCAAAACAACGCTCAAGCTTGCCATTGTACCTGAACTGGGGGAAGGAGCCTCTCGTAAACGATTTTCCGACAGCAAACCAGCAGAATCCTGTTTTTGCTCAATCTTCAATGAAGATGACTGTGTGGCAGTTGGTGAAGCTACATCCTGGAAACCAGACACAGATGCCCTACGACTATCCACTTGATCAAAACTATGGTCTTTAGATTCTTCAGTGTCTTCAAATACAGAAGACCGCTGTTCAAAGTATGGTGAATCCAAAACTATCTCTGGCTGTTGGCTTAAGAAGTTGAGGCGCATATCACACTGGATAAGCTTTTCAAAATGCTTGGTTAACAACCCTTGTGGGCATTGCAGAAAATGTTGCCTACAAAACAATAACATCAAAATTAACCATCAAACTAAAGTCTCACAAACTGAATACCCAAACACATAATTGCATCTTTAAATAGAAGGGTTGAAGATTCATGCATAAGGTTGTCATGCCACAAATGATAAAATGTAGAATCTGATATATTAAAAAAGGGACTTTCAATGAGACAGGTAACTTTTAAGAGTTCTATATGCATCATAATGAACATATATGTTCTCTAAAGAAATGAAACTGCAAATGTGCAACTGGAACAAATGGCTTTTACTATAAACGCTTCCTCTTGTTTTTGGCATAAAGCAAAAGAAATACTTCAGATATGCACAAAGAGTTAGGAAAAACACCAAGATTGCAACATGTACTATGCCATGGGCTGAAGAAAAGAAATTTCTAAAAAAAAATTAGTTGCATGCAGCCAGGGCTGCACTACCTGAAAGCTAAGCAGGAGATATACATACAGAACCTGATAACAGTGTAGTGCCATGGCAAATTCTTCGTGCCATATTGGAAAAAGTATGGAAATAGATTGGAACATCATCCAGCAAACTATAAGCTTCCTGGAACAACCTAAGTCCTCGGAAGACTTTCTAGCTAAGTCTTACTTATCAAAAAAAAATATAAAGAGAGAATATGAAAGAAATCCGTACTATTACCTTTGTATGCTAGCCTGCCCATCCGTAAAATCTGCCGCTGCCTGCCATAAGGTATGCTTTCTAGGCTGAGGGTTGGTCTCCCTGAAGAAAAGGGGCTGTCTAGCCAGCTGCACAAGAGATCACAGGTGTCTTAGTTAACCATTTATACACATGCACACTTTAGCACCTTAATGAACATTCAAACCACCTATATATAGGCTACATACACACACACACACACACAGAGAAAGCATAAGGTCATACGTACCACGACATTAAATGAACTAGGTCCATTTTCAGGACAATGTGCCTTCAGAGCCATAATATCTGACCACTGGATTTCTATTTTACTCTTTAGACCACCTTCAAGAACTTCCCAAACAAGCTTATGCTTGGCAAAGTAACACTTTGCCACTAAATCACCTTCGTATCTTGATTTATACTGCAAAATTTAGTGTTATATGTCACATATGTCATAAAATTTTTATAATCTCAGAATGTCAGTATCGGAAAAATTTTAAAGATTTTTTCCTTCCCTTTCTTCCTTTTCATTCTTTTTATATATATATATAAAATTAAAAGAAAAGGAAAAAAAAAAAAAGAAGAAAATTACGTGAAGATACCTCCCAACTCCCAATCCTCAGAAGTGAAGCTGGAAAATTTGAAGCCTTTAGCTTGTCAGCAGGACCTGATAGAGCAGTGCCCTTAATTTCCTTTTTAGCTACTCCGCTAAAGTCTTCACTCTGCTCATCTCCTGTACTAGAAGCACTCCCTTGAGAAAGCTTCATTTGAATTAGTTCTAACAGCGATGGGCTCTTCCTCAGACGTAAACCCAAAGGGCTAGGCTCGTCAAGCGGGTTGTATTGTGAAGGAGGGATAGGGAACGCATTATTTCCGGAACTCCATTGCTGATTAGTCAACAAGCCCGTGCAGAACAAACAAATAAAAGAATCCAATTACTATGGAGAGCAATGAAGCCTCATAAAATTTTCAGGAAACCCAAATCCCACTATAGGTATTAATCTAAACAAGTCTAAGTAACCAAAAATAATTATAATCCAAATACCAAAAAAATCCAAATTACAACCAAAAGAAATGCAAGAAGCTCTATGTCTATATTGTACCCAATCCCTCCAAAAATAGATCTAGTAACGAATCTTAACCATACCTAAGTACCTGAAAGAGATCTTTTTTCCTCACTAAAACACAAAACCATAATAAATATTTTAAAAAATTTCAGCAAGATCAAGTTATATATGTCTGTTATTCAATGCAACATGATCAAAATTTTCAGCAGCATTAATATAACTTAAAAACGAATCAAAATTTTAACCTTTATAAACTAATACACAAATACCCCAAACGCGATCTCCAAGGAATCAATATATGCTCTTAGAATGGAGCTGTCATGTACTCTCAGAAAGAATTATTCTTGTAAACAAATCACATTGAATCAGCAACCCTGTCGATAATCAAATACAAAACTAATACACAAACTCAGAACTATCTTTTCTCATAGCAATATAAAAGAAACAAATAAACACACCCTAATCCGCCTTTTGATTGCCAATAAAAACGAGACTAAAAAAAAAAGGAAATTCACTTTTGAATTATTCATATTTTATGCAGTTCGGAAAATTAAGATTAAAAAATTCACTCAATACAAATTAAAATAAGGCTCGTTTTCAAATAATTCGATGTTTTCATCAGGTGTGAAATGATTAAAAATCCAAAGTTTCATCATTTCCTCACCCCTCCCCACATTTTCTTGAAAACCAAACAAACCAAAATCGATTCCGTACCTCTTGAAACGCCTGAGAAGGCCTCGAGCGCTTATTGAGCGACCCGTGCTCTTCCTCCAGCGAGTCCTCGATCTCCAACTTCACCGGAAGCTTGTCACGGCATGACGACGACGACGACGATGACGTCGTTTCAGGCTCCTGCCTGATATTCGCGGATCTCATCAACTGCACCATCCACTTTCCCCAAGCGTACGAAAACGAAATCGAAAGGAATCCAAATTCCCGAGAAACCAAATTACAACGAAACCCCTTGAAAACAACGAGCTTTTTGATCCTGAAGATTCTGAAAACCCTAGAAGACAAAGTTTGGCAAGGCTTTAACGGTGTTCGAGGGACGGCGAGCACGTGTCGTTTTGAAAGCGCGGGACTTTATGACCGAAATGACCTTTGTTTGTTATATGATTGCGACCATTATGTACGGTTGAGAATGGGCTAGTTTCGTCATTTGAGTCGGGGTTCTGTAAGCATGCGCTGGCAGACACGTATGAATTTAATGGATATATATGTGGGCCCAGGCTTGTCTATAAATGACGGCGGTTGTTGATCTGGTCTGACACGTGGCCGAAGATCCTACGGTAGCTTGTCATGCAGTAGTCTCTCTAGTCGGCGCGTGGACCGTTGAAATTGGGTGGTAGCGATATCTGAGGCGAGGGCTAGTGTAGGTTGTTACTGTGGGCTTTTTTTTTTATAGGCTAATTCATGAGAATTTTGTCAAAAAGATGGTCAGAATTTGTACTGATAGATTATTTTATTATAAGAGACATATCATAAGAATTTATAAATTAATTATGAAATCATAAGGATTTATTTCTTATAAGGTCCAACTATAATGAGCAATTTATCAATTGTTTCTTTCTTTTTAAAGCCAAGAAAACACTTATCCCAAAATGGTTAATGCATAATTGACAAGAGATTTAATACATGATTTAGCCTAATTTTCTTGTTGTATTATAACATTCTTCAAGGGATTTACTAACTTAGACTAACGTTTTAAATATTTCTAGACACGTGACATTATTTAAAATGGATTAAATGATATTTCTTCCAATTGGCTTGGAGAAAATTTCGTCTTTTATTTAATTATTTATTATTTTAACTTATATTTTTTATTTTTTAAAGGGTATACATTATCTTCCTTTTGATTGCAATTATTATGTTTTTCTTCTATTCAAAATGAACACTAATAACTTGTCACTATTATATAAAGTGAAGTCTCCTTTAGTTGAAAGGTGAAACTCTACAGCATCTTTATTTTTCCTTATTCCCCTCAAAACAAAATAAAAAAAGAGTATGGATTTGAAGAAAAAATAAATAAATGAGTGAAGGAAAACAAAAGCAAATAAAGCAATAGCCCTTTCCACTTGTTGTTGCAGAGATATTGATACAAAAATCTGCCTAGGAAACTAATAGATAGAGTTGGAGGAAATGGAATCAACCTTTCACCAATCACTCCCCCAAAAAATCATACCCCTCATACATTTTGGATATTTTATATTTCACCTTTTGTTAGTAAGGATTATGATTGATTGTGAAAGGTTTTCAATTCACCCACCTGTCAAAAACTCGTGTCCGGGTTATCCGAATATTTCGGACAGGTGAACTTTATAAAAAATTATTTACAAAATTATTAGAAAAAGACAATTGTTGAGATTTTGATCTTGATATAAAATTTTGCCGAGTATTTCGGCGGGGTGAACTTTATAAGAACTTTTACAATTATTTACGGAATTATTAGAAAAAGACAAATGTTGAGATTTTGGTTTGGTAAAAACTGCTGGAAAGGGCAAAGAGGGTAAAGAAGTGATGTAAAACTCTGCCGCAAAATAAGACTTTAGAGGGGTTGACATGATGCCTCAACCGCTACACGGAACTTGGGCGTCAATCAAGAGTAAAAAACAATCTGTCTTTTCCTTTTCCTTTTGCTGTTGCCTTTTTCAAGTAAAGAAGATCTTTGCATGAAGTCGCTTTCCACAACTCCATCTCTGTTTTAGGTAACTTTTATTATTTATTACGACTCTACACTCCACTTTACTATTGGACCTCAATAGACCTTGACATGTGAACGTAATTATTTATTATTTATTATTTATTTTGGCCTTCAATCCGGAAAAGTTGGAGTAAAAAGATATGTTTATGCCAACTCACACCTCAATTTAGTTTAAGAGTAACGTTAGAATGAGGCTGATCATTACTAAATCTTTATATATCGGTGAATTTTAAAGTTACTGTCATATTTGAAACTTATTATAAACACCTCAAAGCTTGGAATTATGCGTTTCACCATTTTAATCCTCCATGGTTCCCTCATTAAATAATCAAATTGAGTTTTGATATTGCAATTAGAGATAATTTCTCTACTTGTGTAGTTGTTTGTAGCACCAGGGTTTGCCCCCCTTGCAACCCAAACATGGGAGAAGCCTCAGCATTCTACTACTAGCTGTCTCCATATATAGCTCGTGGCCTCAAAATCAACTGAGTCATTTTGGAAGATGATTCTTTGACCGTGATTCTTGCCCACCTTTAATATTTTACTGGAAGATCGTATTATTAGTGTCAAATATCATCAGAGTGTTAACTTCCTTTTAGAGTTGGTCAGCACCCAAAATTCATAGATGGGCTAATCTTGACGCTCACAACTTAGTTCTTTGTTACCACTTGTATTTCCCTCTTCTTAGATTAATCCTTGACAGTGAAAGGATCAACGGTCATCAACCTGTGTAACTTCTTGTATATTTGCTTATCTTTAAAGAAAAAAGCAAAGACAAAAAACTTGTGGCTCACTTGTGTTTTTTATTTTATTATTATTAGTAACATAAGGGTGTGAAAACAACCCAACAAGCTCCATATACAATTGACACAGTTTTAATAAAAACAATAAAAATACAAAAAAGCCAACAAAAAAAATCCGGTCCAATAGCTCCTATGCTCACCAACGAAGAGGACTATTAAAAAAGCAGTTTATACGGCGGCAACAAGAGTTTTGTTTGTCACATATGGCTCACTAGTGTTTGGTGTATGTATCACACAATAGTTCCATCCCCCCCAAAACCTCAGTCCAGGTGATTTTGAGATTCAATTTTAGGTTACAATGTGATATCAAAAAACTTTACCAAAACTATACCACCACCGAGCGTCCCCCCTCTCATTGAGTCTTTAAAGATTAATTTTGATGTGACGATTCATCCTCTCTTCAGTGTTGCCTCGGCTGTCCTAAGCAACCATTATTCAGTGTTGCCTTCAGAAGCCTCTTTTTGGTGAAACCTTTGCAACTCTTTTTGGTATCCAGCCAGCTTTGCTCCATGGTTGCTTTTCTGTTTTGCTGACTTTCATAAGAAGCATTTCATCTTTTCCTTTTGGACCGCTTTTAAAGTCTATAGATGTGTTAACTCTCGAACACACTAGATTGTTAAATGGACTGCTTTCCACTTAGTATTTAAAAGTAGGGCTGGGTATCGGTCGGTTAAGACCGGTTAATGGACTTATCGGTCGGTTAACCGATAAGCTATCGGTTAATCAAATCTTAACCGATTACCGACCGATAAGAAGTCTTAACCGAAAATTATCGGTCAAATCGGTAATCGGTTAACCGGTCGGTTAATCGGTCGGTTAAACCGGTTTGGGTTTTGTGGGCTTTTTATTGGGCTTTTTTACTGATTGCTAATTGGGCCAAAAATTAATTTGAGAATTGCTAGATTGAGTTTTGTGGGCTTTTTATTAGGCTTTTTATTAGGCTTTTTTTTTTTTTTTTTTTTAGTTTATATTAATATAATAAACTCTTTCTCTTATTGGGAGCATCATCTGAGATTGCTCCATGAGCAGAAATGCAGAATCGATTCTATTGTTCTAGCTTCTAGAAGCCCATTTCGTTCCAATGAACAAAATATGTCAACCAAAAAATCAAGCTTTATCTGATTCAAAATGGCAAAATTGAAATTCTTCATTGGAAGGAAATTCGACGTCATTTTGGTTTTAACTTTTAATAATAAATATAAAATTTTAAAAAATTAAAAATTAAAATAACTTATCGGTCATATCGGTCATATCGGTTAACCGATAAAAAATTTTTAACCGACCGATTACCGACCGATAAGTTTATCGGTATAAAATTTTTAACCGATTACCGACCAATAACTATCGGTTACGGTTAATATCGGTTCGGTTAAAGGCGGTAAACGGTCGGTAATCAGTAATCGGTTAATCTGCCCACCCCTATTTAAAAGTTTTATCGATAATTCTCCTTTCCTTTCTTCTCTTAGGATTATGAGTGGTGCAAAGACCCTCTTTTATAATTTGTTTTTTCTTTCCCTTTTTCCCCATTCGAATCGAAAAGAAAAAATTTTGAGTTATCAAATATCTTTGGACTCAAAAGATTAATTCAATATGAAAGAATTATTAAAAAAAATAAAAATTGTCAAAAGTATAATTCTGAGCAAATTCAGAAACCATGTATAGTAAAGTTATCTTCCCTTTTCTTTAGAGCATTCCCAGCAGACTCCTTATAAGGGAGTCTGTTCCCTATGTGTAGGGAATATGTCCAAAAAATCACAAAAAATGTCCCACAGCAGATTCCCTAAATGAGCCTCAACCATGAGGATCGCTACAGTAGAACCCAAAGTATAGGGTTCTACTATTGCGATCCTTATGATTATTAAATTCAAAAAAAACATTTCTCTCTCTTCTTTACACTCTCCTCTCTCCTCTCTCTTCTTACAATTCTCTCTCCTCTCTCCTCTCATATATATAATATAATTAAAAAAATAAATATTTTAATGATATAAGGAAGCAAAAAGTAGTTTGAATTCTTAAATATAGAAAAAATGACGAAGAAGCTGCTGAAAATGCTCTTAGGCAGAGCCAGACCGACGCACTTACTCTATTATGCAGATTGAAGAAAGTTTCTGTAATCTTGATTGAAGTATTTTAACACTTTAGAAAATGGTCATGTCTGTCCCCTGTATCACAGAGAGTTGCTTTACTAATTACTAGGCCTACTTTGTTCAAGACCAGAATAGATCTATTTGCACGGATTATGCCCACTTGTCGTGCTGCAATTTTTTTTTTTTTTTTTTGAGAAAAAGGACATGACATGATAGAACTGACTATTCCATCAAAATAACATCACGAATACAATCTAGAATACTTAAGAGTCTAAGTGGCTATTTAGATATCCGCTTTAGAATTCCTTTGCCTCGCAATTTTGCATGCTATTAATGTGTTTTTAAAAAAATTGCAAAAAAAAAAATCTCATTTTAGCATACTTTTTCTAAAAAAATTGTGGTTTGAAAATGATAAATTTGCCGGTAACGAGGTATATTTTTAAAAATGCAGATTTAAAGATTAAACTGTACTTTTACTAAATGAATACAATATTTCAGTTGGCTCTTCTTCACGGACCAGAATCGGGTGCAATTATCTATACAATAGGGGCAAGTGAGCTACACACCTACTAAAGTTGCCTGGATAGTTGCTCGAGGTAACTCTGTTGATCCTAATAATATATGAACGGCCATTATCAATGTTGCCAATTTCAAAGCAAATCATATAAATTTTCATTAATTCGTTTCACTTGGCATTATCCCATCATGTGTAGAATACATGATTGCATCACAACATTTCTGAATTTTGCTTGCAAAAAGTGATACAGGATCAAAGTAACTTGGCTAAATGTATACAAGCTATTTTTCAGCTACATTTGCCAACCAGCATTTGAATGCAATAAAAGGAACCACCATTCTCTAGCAAATTCAAGTTACAAATACTGCAAGTGGTAATGGTCAAAAAAAGGGCAGGGAAGTTTTGATATGATAATAACAAGATAAAAATTCCAGGTTATGGAAAACCAACTGCACCAAACTTGCTTGAGAGGATACAATCAAAGCACTTGTCTTTTACATAAATGTGAGTAATCAACATGTTACAGACTAGATGGGCCTCCCTCATAAAATGTAAACATCATGTCTACTTTGCATTTCTATTTACTTTCAGATATGGCAAGCAACCAATCACATTGTCATAGTCACTCCGGTGGACTGGGTGCTGTGCATGACAATAAATCAAAGTGTAAACAAAGCAATTTTCAAATACTAAATCTGATAGATAAAAGAATAACACTACTTGCTTGCAAAAGAAAAGGCACCTAATTACTAGTAAGTCTAACAGTTTTTCAAGTCATTCAAAACAAAGCCATTTCATTCAATATTAAGATCCATTCTTGGTAGATTAAGGCATTTATGCAAGTTCTCTATCAAAAAGAATTTTACTCTAGTACTAAACCTTTGCAGTGAGTATCCATGTCAGAAACCAGCTCCGAGAGTGGAAATGGAATGTTAAACACAAGGAACATGTCCTAGCTACTCTTACCCACATATTTCAATCTGAGATGTTCATCTAAAAGCTTCAGTATTTCACTCTAGTGTTGGTCCCCCATAAGTAAGATCATAGGAGGGGTGGCTTGATAAAATCTTAAAATTCAGCATTTTATTTTTTAACATGAAGTGGTGACTTAGACAATGGCCCCTGGACCCCTACCTTTTTATAATTTCTTGAACAACAAATGAAAAAAATGAAAGGAAAGGACAATATGACAAGAACCAAGGTAGAAATGCACTCAATATGACAATCAATTTTCCTTTGGTCTACAAGATAAAATTCTTCACTCTACTCCTTTACAAAGTGTAACATTTCTCTCTCTATTAAAGCTTCAGGACTGAAGAACTTAACATGCCAACTTCTGAAGAGGTTACCGAACAAAGCCCATACCATCAAGGAAACTCCACACAAGAGGTGGCAAACAGAACAGATAAAAAAACACAAGAAGATAATAAAATAAGAGGCAATCCCTCATCTCTTATAATCAGTTGCATGCAGAGGAGCAAATCCTCCATCGAATTTGCCGGGAAGTTAGATCAAGAATTATGTCCAAAAGTGGGTTTCCGAGAAGCAGAGGAAATGAAGATGTTTAAATGAATTTGTTGGATAGCTAGAGGGTGTATGTCTTCTTTGTTGGTTAATGAATTCTCATTCATCCAAAAAAAAATCCCTCATCTCTTAAGTGCAAAAACCATATGATACTGCCATTGGGGAATAATTAGACGTACTCTGTTAAGCAAATGTGCTGCTTTTTTTCCCAACTTAGATGTCCAAACAAGAACTTAATCTTTTGTAAATTCAGCAATACAACGAATCTTGGAATGAACTGACAGATGATGAATGAAGATATATATAAAAAAAAAATGACAGACACGAGGCCCTTGATATAAAGCAAACACTGTGGATTATTTCCTCCTTATTCTTCAACATAGATTCATTAAGAAAACAGAAGACTAGAAAGATGTTTGGTCTCAGGGACTACTTACTACATAGTTCAAATTTCTCAAAAACCTAAAGATTTGAAATTGAATATCAAGAGTGGGTTTTTAATGAGCTTCCAAAGCATATTTATCTTCCCTACAAGAAATACAAAGAAGTATCTCAATCAGAGCATCCTCTCCTAATTAGATTCTCCACACAAATCTAGAAAATCTTTCATCACTTTTCCTTGCATACTCGTGTAATTCGCTCTTGTAATATCTATAGATGGGGGAACAAATTGGTAGCCCTTTCGTCTTATTTATTTTAACACATTACTTCAGTTCTTTTAACCCTCTTAAAGATTCAAAAAGAGGAAAGGTGATAAAAATCACTCACCTTGCGTCATCTATGTCAATTTTCGTACTTTCTTTTTTGGCCTCTTACAAGTCCCTGACATCCTCACCCCGGTTCTCCATTTAAACAAACATGATCCCACGATTATAACCAAACCACACGGCTTTTCTCTATTCTACTCTAAGTGGAACTTATTTCATTTCCTAACCAACACAGTCTCCCTATACGGCAAAATTCAAGCATACCAGCAGCCCTATCAAATCATCAATGCCTAAAAAAGAACACTTCAGTATAAGCTACGACCAATGGATAGACCTTAAGAACGAAATCATGTAAAAAGTCAATCCAGCATCAAATTTAGCCATCTTAAACAAACCTACATAAGAATTTAATTCAAGACTTCTTCTTTCCCCCCCCCCCCCCCCCCCCCCCTATATATGCAAGTATAGGGATAATGTAGGAAGAAAGCGCACCAGTTTGGAGAGTCGTAATTTCCTCTTGTTGTTCTTCTTGTACAGCAAATGTTGCTTTCCAGCTCTCCTCCGAACAATTTTTCCTCTACCCGTCACCCTAAATCGCTTCGCGGAAGCCTATTAACAAAAAATTCACCAAATAATTAAAGACAGAAAAAAAAAAAGCTCATTTTGAACTCTCATAACATGTGGGAAAGTGAAAACAACACAGAATTGCTTAGGATGTAATCTCCCAGAACTAAATTTCATTCGGGAAGTGCAAATTCAATCATGGGTCTTGTGTACTCTCCCGAGAGAGAGACCTTGTGGGTCTTCATTTTGTAGCCTTTGGCGGAGACGATAGTGAGAGAGCGAGGCCTGAGAGGGAGGGGAGTGATTGTGGAGAGCTTCTGAGAAAGAACCGAGCCGAAGAACCCAGAAAAGCTGTGCAAGGAACCGAGTCTCAGCGAGCTCCACTTGTTGCACGTAGCGAGTTGGACCGAGAGGCCGTGGGAGGCCCGAGTCGACTGAGGAGGGCGCAATGGGTAAGAAATTTTGAGATGAAACGACACCGTTAACGTTGCACAAGCCATTCTTCTGCCGGTAAAAGCTCTCTGGAGCAGAAGAAGGAGAAGAAGCAAGAAGGTGTTTGTGGTGGAGTTCGTGTGGATAAAGGCGTGGATAGATTGGGGACCTCAATCTTTCTCGGTATTTACGGGGTGAGGACAATGCGAGTTCATGTTGTCTCATGGGCAGAAAATGTGAGAGCCCTTATGAACTTCACTTACACGAGTTACTGACCCAACTGACTGCCCCGCAGGGGCTCTTTCGTATTTGTCAATTTGAACAGTAAAGTAAGAGAGAGTAGTAGAGTTTATCTTGTTCGGACAATACGTCAACCTCCAATCCAACTATAAAATTCATTGCATTTCATTAGAACATGTAATTATTTAAGTGTATTTTTTTAATATATTGAGTCGGAAAAAATTCTTCTCCTTTTTGTGGGCATTATTGTATCAAAGTCTTCGGGATAGTAATTACAAACTTATGAGTATGAATATATGTCAATTTAATAAAAATGCATGTGAAAGTTATGTAATTTAAAAATGTCAATAAAAAATACATGTAAAAATTATGTACTCTGAGAATATATGTTAATTTAATAAATGTGTAAAAACCACGTCACTATTCAGCCATAAATAGAAATGGACGTCTACAACACAAGCTCAGCCTCATTATCTGTTAAAAAGTGAAATGCAGTTGATGCAGCATCTCTCATTTTAGGGCAGCATCATGAAAATTGATTGGCCAAGCAAACGGATTTGAGTTGTCAAGCTGTTTTTTTTATTTTTTTATTTTCCTACCAATATTGCTCCGCAAATGCCTGACAAGAAAACTTTCTATACTGTATATGCTGAAATGGTAACTACAAACCATTACAATCCACTCACATATGCTTAATGCATACAAGAAACAGGGCAGTGTTCGAAACATCCTTTATAGGCATGAATCCACTAGTAATTGGGAAGACTTTTTTCCTTGAATAAAGCTCTCTGGAAGAGAAACAGAGTAGAATCTTAAATATGAACCTTCATGTCCGTTTCTGGAAATTATGGCCTTGTTAGGATGACTACAGATTCCCACTCCAAACTGCATATCACCTCCTGCACAGCACAGCATGGAAGCATCATAAGATTTAAAGCGTGTACAGGATTTTTCCTCTCTCTGTGTGGAAGTATATAAATCAACATTGGTCCTTTACACTTGCACAAAGTTCAGACCGATATCAGTTTATTTTTTACTTACCGAGGGGTTTTCCCGGTCAATGTCGAAGCTGTTGATTGCACTAGGTTCTGCCAACAGCTCAATCGGTTCTTCATCTGTGCAATATAAATGGTCAGTCCCACTTCAAGTTTTGGAAGAAAATTGATATTTCTCCAAAAATAAAAAACCATTCCGCCTATTAGCAAATGAAATTAACACAGGATTTTATCAATTGGTCACTCAACAATAGTTGCAACAAGAACTTCATACCTTGTTCAACAACAGCAAGGATCCCATCTTCTGAGCAGATCATAGCAGGTAATATCCGTGAGGATGAGATGTTGCCAATGTTTGTAGACTTAGTGTAGCGGTCATACTGAACTTCCCAAACCTCACTTTCACAAGCTGAATGAGTTGCACCTGTCCCAATACCTGAAAGAATAATCGGCTGTTGTTGCCATCTAATATCCCAGGCAAATACAGTACCTAAAGAACCTCCTGCCTGTAAGTACACAATAATAATAGCATAAGATTCAAACAAACTAAATTTTCACTCATAAAGCTAGCTAAGGTTTTACATAATCATACAAGAATCAAACAATTAAGAAGGAGATCAGTGTGTTTAAACATAACATATATGATCTTAAAGCTAGGAAACCATTTGAAAATGTACCATCATTATGGTCAATGAGAACATGAGATGGATACTGTATACACCAGATCATGTCAAATGTAACTAATTTTTTGATAAGTAATAACCAGTCTAAAAATGTAACTCATTAGTTGATAATTTCCTCCAATTTGTTAACATGAAAGAAGAGAACACACCATATTTGACATGTTTCGACTAAAATAAGCTATAGAATTTGTGACCCGACACATATCTCATGGTGTCGTAAACAGAAACACATATATATAAAGACATTTTAAGGAAAGGCTGAAAGATCTTTGGAAAAAATGAGAGAGGTGCCCCAAATCAAAATCTTCCCCATTAAAAAAAACAAGAAAAGATGAGAGTGATGAAGAATGATGGAGCAGGCATCTTACCAGACAAGTGTGTTTTCTTGATGGATGGATGTCAATGGAGTGTACAATGCCAGAAGTTGTTCCTTGAGCCCTGCAACATTACCACATACATAACAGTTGATATAGTACAGAACACTTTTTTCAGTCTAAAGGATAAATTAACAAGCACAAGGTCAATGGATTATTTATCCTTCAACACATTTCTAGTCGTGGAGCAATAAATTTATACACAGGCAGGATGTGCTTAAATGCAGATGATTTTTTTATTTTTTTATTTATTTTTTTATAAAACTCCCCTATGAAAGGTTAGAAGAGATGCTCTAAGCATTTCAACCAAGTGACTTAGAATAAAAACTTACACATATACACTGAAACACACAAATATATATATATATATATAAAGTGTTTTAACCAAATCAATGCCTAATGCCACTAAGAATTCGTCACACAAAAACAACCTATCCTTATCTGCACATCCATCCCCCCACCCCCACATACACAAATATTTAAATACCATCACTTTTTTTTTTTTTTTTTAATAAGTAATCAAATTTTTTTATTGAAAGGGTAAGGCACCAACACCTGACTAGAAAGAGTAAGAACCCCCAATTACACCCCAAAACATCAAGGCAAGAACCACCACCCTATCAGCATTACAGCCAAGTCGAAATCACTCACACACACGACTAACTTCTCCACCCTTAAGTCCCACATAATCAAAAGACCATCACAAATACATGAATACATATACTTGATACATAAACTTGAAAGTGAATATCTCTAGTGTTAACCATCTATGAAAAATAACCACTAGGCAATGACCACTTCGTAAGATACATACGAAACAATGCCTGTCAAGTCTCAGCCCAATAAATTTTCAGATTATATAAGCATCCCAGTACTTATCTCATCATCCTTTTCAGTTTTCATTAACTAACCAATCCACGCCAGACCCAAATCTGAAGTTCACACGTCTTAATATGCTTTTCCAGGCCTAGTAATACCTAAACAAATACGAGCAACGAGTTAACGAGCACACTTCTGACCTGGAAAATCTTTTGCGCAGTCAACATCCTAAAATATCAGCTCTTCCACACATTCAGGCAATATTTTTAACAAGTTCAATTTCGAGTCTTGAATTATTGATTCATGCACCAAATCTTATAATACAAGGTCAAATTTACATAAAGCGTTTGTTTCACCTATTGCCAAATTCACATTAACTCAGCAAGCTTTCTACAAAAGAAACGCTATAAGAAACATGCATTACTTACCAGTTGGCCTTGAACTGAGAAACCGCCCCGCCGGGCCTCCGCTGATCCCACCATTGAAGGCCAAAACCATACCCACCGGTGACAAACTCAGTCGGCGACGCCCATTTCGCCGCCGTATACGAAACCAACCCTTCGCTATCAAAAACCCGCCGGACACCCAACCGGGAGCCCGAAACGGTCACCAGATTGACCCGGCCGTCCTCTCCAACGCTAACGCACTCGGCGGCGCCGTCCATCACGTCCACGCACGACACCGGCCCGGCATGGAGGTCCTTCTCCGGCACAGAGAGCTCCGATTCCATCGAGGCGTCGACGGCGTTGGCGAAGATGAGGTGGAGCGAGCCGGAGACGGTGCCGGCTGCGATGAGGGGCTGGTGGGTCTGGGTCCGGGAGGTTCTGAGCGAGGAAACCCGGGAGGGTGGGGCCCAGGAGGACTGAGGGGCTAGGGTTAGGGTTTGGGGGTCGAGGGAGTGGATTTGGAGGGAGGGGGAGGGGGAGGAGAGAGCGAGGACGGCAAAGCGATCGAAGGCGGAGAGCTGAGGGAGCCACCGGACGGCGTCGATGTAATGGGGTTGTGGGAGTCTATGGATTTGTGGACGCTCTGGGAAGGCACCGCCCGTGATGGCCATTGGTTTAGGGTTTTAGCGGGGGTATGTGTGCTCAGTGCTGGGTGGTGTTGTCAGATTGAAGTGTTTGAACTTTGAAGGAGGTGGGTTTGGTGGGAAATGAATGGATATAATATTGGGGGTGATTTTTGTTTTCAGTTGTTCAGCCATGGGAGTAGAGACTAAACGGCGCTTTCTTTAAATTTTCCTTGAAACAAAGCTATTTTTGCTTATTTTGGGTTTTTCTTGATTAGGAGACACTAAAAAAGTCTTTCGCACAAATTTTTTAATTTTCTTTCCTACATTTAAGAAAAAAATAATAATTAAAGAATCTATTACTTTACTCATACTTTTTAAGTGTCAATCGGTGTTTGTGTGTTAGAGTTTTGATTATGTTAAGGTATGAGTATAAGATTATGTAAGTCAATTCTAATCTGATCAATTTAATTAAATTTTGTATTAGGTTCATGTCAAGTTCACGGATCATATCATAAATTGCTAACCCTAATCAAAATGCTGGTGTCTTTTATAAAATCGTGAAAGCAATAGGAGTGACTTTGATCGGTTTGCACCAAGTATAGAGATGTTCAACAGTTTTACACAATTTGGATAGTAATGGTGAAAGAATTTCTATGAAACTTATATGCACGAATAAATAGTTGGACAATCTAAAATTTTTTTGAGTAAACAAAAATTCATATAAGCTATCTCACAATTAAGTAGAAAATTGCTAGAAGTCACAATACACCAAGCAAACGGCTACTTGTGTATCAAAATTATCTTCTGGATCGGGAGAAGTTAATCCCTAAGTGATTGAAAGTCATAATCAATCACTCTCATTTGGCCATTAGGATTAATGTATTATGCTAACCAGCCACCCCAATGGTAATTGATTTGCCACCACGGACGTAGAACATTCTTAACCAACTCAGCATTTCTAAGCTCGTTTTTCCTTCGCCATTTTGATTTCGGCAGACTCTCTCTCGTCATTTTCACTTTTCTCTCTTACATGCTATAGAAGCTTCCCTCTCTCTCTCTCTCACCCTAGTCACAAATTGGGGTACTGAGTAACTCATATAGAAAGTGAATGGTTTAAAATAAATGCTCATGAATGTTAAGTCTCACATTATAAAATTAAGCTTTATAACTTATAACTGACTCTAGGAAGGTTCTAAATTGACAAATCATTTTAGAGTTATACGCAAATGTGGCTAATACTTCTTTCTCGGACTTATAACAAGCTTGTAGCACTATGTGGCACTTGGACATTTCTTGTGTGACATGGCCTCTAACTAAGACGCCAAAGATTTGAATAAGGAAGATTGTAATACCTTGAAAAGTTAAGTCTCAAATATGGGTAGACGGATGGATTGTGATGGCGGAAAATGATTATTTCTATTTCAAATAAAATGGATTGTATCAATTTAGTGCATTTAGGAAGACAATATTGTACTTATATTTTGAGGGGCAAATTTTTTTGGACAAATTTATCCTCTTAAATGCACTAAATAGATACTCTCAATTTCATTTGAAATTGAGAGGATCCGTTCTGTATTATATAGGTGTCAAATCTCATGTTAATTCCTTACTAAGTAAGAATAAGACTAGACTAAATAATTATAAAAATTGTAATTACAACTTAATTAGTCATTTTATAATAGTGCAAACAAGAGAGGACCCCATTAATCGCCATTGGCATTGGATGAGTTTAATGTCGCCGTTGGAGGGGTTTAACGGACTTCGGTGGAACCACAATACTACATCAGCTCAGCCCGAAGCAGCTTATGTTAATTTCAAAGTTGCAAGATACAGTCAAAATTGTGGAGAGAGAGAAGTCTATTAATAAACAAGATACTGATCAAGGGAGCCGTAAGCTTGTTTCGTAATTAGTTGCAACGGGAAATTTGGGTTGTAATTAAATATTTATTATGGAGTAAAGTTTTTCTACAAATTCAGTTAATAGATTTTTCAAACAAACAAAAAATTAGTTTATTTATCTTTAAAACACGCAATTTTCACATTAAATATGCATATGAGAATGCAGGAGCGAATCTAAAATTTGTATAATATTAAAAGGACGAACTTATATAAATACATAATTACATAAATGCATATGGTCTCTATTAGGGCGGATCCAGGGTAATTTTTTTTTTTTTATGCCCCTCAGCCATGATTATGCCCTCTCTTAGGAATAAGTATGTCCTTCAGCCATGATTATGCCCTCTCCATCATGCTTCAGCCATATATTATGCCCTTAGTAAAATGAAATTTGAAAAAATTTAAAAACTTAGTGTTTCAGCGAATGGAAGGAGGAAGACGATGAATAGTACTCTAAACGGTGCGTTTTCTTTTTATGGGAATATTGACTGGGGAGTGGGGACAGGCTGGACAAGCAAGGCAAATAGATATAAAAATAAAAAAAATAAAAAATAAAAACTTTGAAAATATGCCTAAATGGGAGACCAGCGTGCTGCAAGCCTGCAACAAATATAAACAAAACAATAAAAAAATTTAAAGTGAGAATGCATGTAATCTTGTTAGTCATATTAAAAGTGCATATGTTGAATAATATACTCTAACAACAAATGTCAGTTTAATATATTAGAATGAAAAAATTTTCTCTAACTAAACTTGAATTAATCCTTTTATATATTACAAGACTTCAAGAGTTGAATATTCATTGTAATGATGGCCGCGTTATTAATAATGAGGGTGAACATGTGGATCAGAGACCTTTTTATTTCAAGTGAAATATAGATGATGTATTTTATGGTCGAGATTTTCACTAGTGGCATATATATTATTGCATGGTAAATATATTATCATATTATTGAAAAATTTTAAATGAAGTTACAATATTAGATATGATAAAACAAAATAAAATATGAATTGTGAAATAAATTCTCTTCATTTCACTTGAACATCTAGTAGTGTTTTATTAGTCCCAAAGAGGTAGTTCAATCGGCTGGGACCACGTCTAATGAAGCCTAGGTCACTAGTTCGACTCTCTCTCTCCCCTCTTGTGTGGACATGTCAAAAAAACAAAGCAGTGTTTTATTTGTTTTGTTTTGTTTTTTTTTTTTTTTTTTTTTTAAAGAGAATAATTTTTATAAAGGCTTAACACAAATCAGGTCTTTTGTGTCTTCTATTAAGAGGATGACAAATCAGCATGAAATAACAAAAAATGAGTGTTGTATCTTTAAACCTTTTTTCTTTTTACTAATTCAATAGATCAATCATTAGATTTGTTGACTCATGTGGACCTCATACAAATTCAATGACAGATTCATTCATTCACTATATATGGAGATGGTTGAAAAAGAATAAATTCTATCATTTATCATTTCTCAATTTTTATCTTTGTCTTTTGATTTGTTCTTTATTTCATGGTTTATTCTTTTTGAATTTTGTGAATAAGTGATTGACGTGGTGTTTCTATAATACTCACTTTTGTTATTCTATGTTGATGTGTTATCCTCACCATGAAAAGTAAAAAAAAAAAAAAAAAAAAACTGATTTATACCAAATCCCTATAGAAGTTATTATCTTTTAATTTTAATTGTTCCTTTGTTAGATAAGAGGCTTGTTTGACATGCATACAACATGGTTGACATACTTGTTCAATGCATAGGAGTTAGGGCTGCAAGTTTCCCTTCAAAAAAAGTTTCTCATATTTTTTTAACCAACACTAATTATTTTATGATGCAACGCGGCATTGGTTTCTCCAACACTCAATAAATTAATTCATCCGTTCCCATGAATCCCATCAATGGATAAAATACTCGGACGGAAACAGGACACCAATTGCAGAGAGTTTCGAATGGTAGGAATTGTTCACGCGTTGTAGGAAGGCAGCACGAAGGAATTAAATCTTAAAATAATGATCGAATGATTTATCTATTTTTATAGAGCCGTGATATTGGGGACTCCGGCGTGCTTAAAGAGTAATTATTTATAGAATACAGGAATTGTTTACGCGTTGCAGAAAGGAACTAAAAACACGGAAACGAGGTTCCTCGCAAGTTGCTCATTTTAAATCAGCGTGTGGAAAATGAGATGGGCTCCTCTATTTATTTAACTAAAATCACGGTAGTCTTTGGGGATCAGACCATTCTTGGAGTGGATATTGCGTTTCATCTGGTTCCGCTCATCATTTAGTAAAACCCGTCAATACATCGATATCAATACAAGTTGTACTAAAAGTAAGGGAAAGAAGTTGAGGAATTCTTGTCGCTGAAGGAATTGGGAGTGGATCCATAAGCAACCCAAGTTTCTGATCTGAACAATATCTGTGGAAATGGTATTTGCTTTATTATTATTATTATTTATTTTTTTTTTTTCAAATGCTTTTGCGAATTTTGGTTAAATTTTTTTATGTCTTGCATCTTTGAAGTTCTGGGTTCTCATAATCTTATGGAATTTCTGTTATTAATTACAAAGTTGTTAATAATTTTATGGGTTATTGTTAGTTTAGTATCTTGATGACTGATTTGTGCTTTTTATTTTTTATTTTTTTAATTGAATAAGGAAGGGGTTACGGGGAGGGATCCTTTCCACTCCTGATCCGAAAGGAAGAATGAGGGGATGATCCTAAAAACAAAAAGGGGGTGAGCTTTTCAACAATAGACCCAAAACAAACTAAAGACGAAAACGAAAGAGAAATCCTAGTAACAGTTGGGAATGAGTCAAATAAATGACTCGGCCCATCAAGCCAACCGAAACAGCCAAAATAGGCTGTAATAAATGGCAACATTTCGTAAACGGAACAACACCCGAAAGGGTAGCCGACACGACCATCAGTGGTCGGAAAAGAACAACACAGCCGACCATCAATAGTCGGGAAGGAGAGGAAGATCTTTGTCAAAAATACAAAAAGGCCAGATCAAGGATCTAGCCCAGAAAATGAACACAGTGAACAGAAAAATACAAGGAAATACAAAGAGACAACAAATATAAGCAGAATAAGATCTCCTAAACCAAAAATCAGCAACCCCAGCGGTGGAGATGGTTGAGACGCGGCAGAGGGAGGAGATGAAGCCGGAGACGATGGTGGATGGGCGAGATAGGTGGCGAGGCTGCCATAGGAAACGAGATCGGACTTCAAAGAAACCAAATCTGAGACCCATGACAAAACCAAACGAAAAGGCTGTAGCCGCGGCTCTGAGGAGGCGGAGGAGCGTTGGAGGAGGGGCTGGTGTTGGGATTTCAGGCGGAGATGGAATAAATCGCATAAGGCGATGGATAAAACAGGAAAAAAGAAAACACCGGTGAGAGGCATAATAGAGAGAGAGGAAGAGGGATAGAAGAGGGGAGGAAGGGGTGGGAAGAATCAGGTCAGCTGTTCTTCCCACCCCAAGTCTTGCTTTTCTCTTTCTCGAGGTGCTAGAGAGAAAAGAAGAAAACACGTATTTGTGCTTAAGTTGAAGCAGAAGCGGATATGCGAATATTTTCTGTTATCTTTTGTTTTGAAGTTTGTTTCTTTGAGTTCTGTTTCGATCACATTAGATTTGTTTTCTTCTCTTGTTTCTTGAGGTGCATACGATTTATTTTGAACACTCCGTTTATTTCAACAATAAAATGTTTTCGATGAATAAAAACCCAAGCGTGTTATATATATATATTGTGGAGAGTGGAAGAAAGAGAGAGAGAGAAGAGAGAGAGCGGAAGCATAACAATGGACTACATTATATTATTTTCTTCTATATTATGACATGTTTACATATATAGCTCTCTATTTATAGAGAGAGAAGAAGTAGTGGGCAAGAAACCCTAGACTAAACCCTAGAATATGTAAAGAAACATAATAAAGTAAATAATATCAAATATTTTAATATCCCCCCTAAAACTCAAGGTGCAAACTTGAGTTTGGGAAAAATAAAGGGAAATAATAATTTTTTTTTGTTCGCCGGAAAAATCGCCGGAGTGGTGAGTGGCGGCAGCTGGCTGCTGATGGCTGAAGGTGGCTACTGGACCCAAAATGTTGAGACTTGAATTCATTGGGATGCATTGGACCCAACACTTTGGGCTTGAGACTTGAATTGGAGCCTTATAGGATAGGCTAAATTGAGCAGGTTTGATTGGGCCAAAATAGGCCAAAACCAATGGACCATTGCATATGGTTTGACCCGAAAAGATATGAACTGGGTCTAACCCGTTGAACCGGGTTGACTAATTTGGATCGGTTGGAGGAATTGACTCGGTTGGACCGGTTTCGAACCCGATGACCCGGTTAGAATCGGTTTTCGATCGGGTTGGAGATGCCTTGGATGGATCCGGAATTGACCTGGTTGGACCGGTTTAGTAAGTGGGCCGGTTACATGGGCCAAAATGGCCGAAACCCATGGACCATTGAATGGGTCGGTCTAGCCCGAAAGAGACGATCCAGTTCGAACCCATTGAATTGGGTCAAAAATAATGGATCAAGATGAGTTTGATTTTTTTTTTTTTTTTTTTTCCCGGGATCTGACATGTGGTAGAGGCTAGGGCTGATGTGACAGGCTCTTTGAGGAACACGTGGCAGCATGAGAAGAAGAGAAGAGCCTGGCACATGTGGTGCACGCACTAGGGGCTTCGGCCACATGTGCCAAACCCTAGATAGGGTTTGTTGCGCCTAAGGCACATGGAACACCGGTGCGTGGGAGATGCTGCCGGCTCGTGGAAAGACTCTTTCGACGCGTGGAACATCATGGAGGCGTGTGAGGGCACGTGGAAGCTTGGAAGGCTGGGATCTCGTCGGATCTGGACTCGGAGGCGTCTGATCTTGTGTTTGGAGTGGAGCGTGTAACTCCGGCTAGGGCAACGGCAGCTTGTGAGGCTCGTGGGTTCACTGGCAGTTTCTCCTAGCGGCGCGTGGGAGCACGTGCAAGTCTGGAATGGATTGAAATTGCACAAATCCACCAATCTGGGGCCAAGACATCACGTTTGGTGGTTATTTGGTGGAGAGGAGTCATGGTGGTGGCGCATGTGACGCTCGCAGGGACTGCCGGATGTGCGTGGGATGGCAGATGGCAGTGGATCTTCCATAGATCTGTAGATCTGTGTTTCGCAAGCATGAATCTGGGATAAATTTTTCCAGATGAGGATGCATTGAAGGCGTGGAAGAGATTTTGAGCGGAAAAACCGCTTGGTAGCGCGTGGACAATTGGAAAAGGGAGGTCGCCAGAGGGAGTGCCGGAAAACATCAAAGACATTTATTGGAGGCTACAAGAAAGTGGCTCTGATACCATGTTAAATATATTATAAATATATTGTAGAGAGCAAAAGAAAGAGAGAGAAGAAAGAGCGGAAGCATAACAATGGACTACATTGTATTATTCTCTTCTATATTATGACATGTTTACATAGCTCTCTATTTATAGAGGGAGAAGTAGTGGACAAGAAACCCTATACTAAACCCTAGAATATGTAAGAAAACATAATAAAGTAAATAATATATATATATATATATATGCACAACCTTATTGTTTAAAATAAGCTCAAAAAAGAGGCATTAAGAAGGCCAAAAAACACTATAAATGCCCATATCAACGAACGGTTATTTGTTCTAATAACCGCTAACCACCTAAGCAAAGTGGTTGCGATTATTAAAATCCAATAACTACCTTAGGTGATTACGGTTAGCGGTTTTAGCCAATAACCGTTAGTCGCAACCGCTTATACACCCCTAACGGCAGGGTCTCGAGCGGGTCCCTATCAAGTCTCGGGCAAGTTCCAATCGGGTTCTAGGCGGGTTCCAGTCAGGTCCCGTCGGGTCCCATGTAGGTCCCAGTCGGGTTCTGGGCAAGTCCTAGGCGGGTCTCGATCACGTCACGATGGGGTCTTGGCTGCCAGCTGAATATATCGATTTGAGAATGAGATGTTCAAACTCGAAAAATGGTTTACAGTTTTTAAAAATGGAAACCATTTTCTAAAAATTAAAGAAGAATTTTCAGTTAAAGGAAAACAATTTGCTAATATAATTAAAAAAACAATTTTGTCGCACCAAACACCAAAAAACATAAAAAACAATTTTCAAAAATAATTTTACTTTGAAACAAATGGAGCATTAATGTCTAGTTAAATGCCCATTTCCAGCTGGATAGAGAGTAAAAGAAAATAATAATAAAAACTTTGTAGCGTGAACAGACTATAAGAAAAAATATTAAAATAATTATTTTGCTGAAACACAAAATATCGCTTATAATAATTAAATTTGGCTAGAGATGCTCTTAATTCTTATCTCCAAACAAATCTTCATGCAACTGGTCCAAGTATTTTATTAAGTGAACTTTCTATTTCGCCATGCTTTAATGATTATATTGATTTTATAAGTTGAGTAATACTAGAAGGAGGATTAGATTTTTTCAAATATGATGTGGTTTTTAAAATTATTAATATATCAAAATTTAATAATAATCATTTTAAATTTAATAGGATGATAAAAAAGAGACTAATTTTCCCTATAGTATTACTCGCATGAGCTAGCAGCTCATTAGTTACCAATGCTTGTCCTTACTATCATTCTTTAAGAAGTTTCTCACACGCGTTTTAAAAAGTTGCTCGTTTCTGAATTCTGCAGTTATTTCTAGTAAGTAGTAATCATGCATAACAGAGAATGACTTCTTCCATGGCCTTCCAAGGAGCCTCTTCATGTTCCTCTTCTTCTTTCAACCATGGATGGTGGACTTATGATGTATTTTTGAGCTTTAGAGGCGTAGATACTCGCGACAATTTTATCGCTCATCTATATGATGCTTTGGATCGAAAGGGGATCAACACCTACATAGATGACAACCTTACAAGAGGAGAAAACATTTCACCAGCACTATTCCAGGCTATTGAAAAGTCAAGGATCTCGGTCATTGTATTCTCTCAAAACTATGCATCATCTTCATGGTGTTTGGACGAACTTGTAAAGATCTTTGAGTGTAAGGAAATGAGGGGACAAATCGTTCTACCAGTGTTTTACAAGATACTTCCATCAGAACTACGATATCAAACAAAAAGTGTGAGAGAAGCATTCGCCAAACATGAAGAATGGTTCAAGGATGATCAAATGAAGGTGCAAAGGTGGAAGACAACCCTAACAAAAGTGGCGAGTGTGTCCGGTTGGCATTTAGAAAACGGGTAATTCTTACTTAAAAAGTCTAATAGTATATTTTCATCCCACCACTTTCTCACTATGCTAAAGTGACAATATCAATTCATCATTATTTTTATTTTTTTCATTTTTAATTAATATTGATCTAAGGATAGATTGACATTACATTACTCTAACATTACTCTACTTGTTTTAGTTTTTGTTTCTTCATTTTTTTTTATCTCTATGTTGTTGTGATTTTGTTTTTTGGGTTTCTATTTTAGGTATGCATGTAAATTTTAGTCAACAAAAAACACCAATTTAGTAAAAGAATATTTTAAGCCGCCTAAATTGGTGAGTGTATAGTATAAATCCTTTCGGCATTGGATTTCATCAAAATCAGACTTACATAAATTTTGATTGAAGGATTCCCTATGCCTATGGTACCGTGACTACTACCGTCACAGTATTTTCTTTATAAAGTTCAAGGGAGAACGGAAGAAATTAATCCAAACTTGAACAAAAAAACAAAAAAATGCATGTAAATAATTTTTTTGTCCCGGCGTTTTGATGAATTGCCAACTATAATAGAGGAAGGGAATTCCGTTTTGGTTGAATTATTGTAGCGAAAATAGTGTCACTTTATTATTATTTTTTTGTTATTGAATTTCATGAACATTGTACTTAAATTCAAAAATCTTTTGATTGAAGCGTTTAGTATGATACTAAGTCAACAAATAATTCCTTTTGGCCTTTCAAATTGCCAAAAGAGTATAGGGAATTCATTTTGGTAATTTTTGCCTTTTTGCTCGTCTTGAGGGACATTAAAAATGTTTGGCAGTTTGAGGGACATCATGATGCAAATTAAAGTTTGGGGGATATTAACAATCATGTGGTAGTTTGAAGGTGGTGTATATATATATATATATAGATTTTTTTTCCAAAAAATTAAGAAAAAAGGATTGGTAATATCTATTTTTTAGGTTTTATAAATATTAAACTACCATTTATCCCAACGGACAGAGTTTTCCTCCAAACTGGGTTAGAGGAACTACCTCTAACTCAGTCTATAAAAATGACATGTGTCATTTGAACATGTGAGATGCACATGTTTTTTAATAGTATAGACAAAGTTGGAATAAATAATATTAAAAACTCATGTGCATCTCACATGTGATTAAAAAATGGACACATGTTATTTTTATAGACTAGGTTGAAAGAAGTTCCTCCAACCGAGTTTGGAGTAAAATTTTGTCCTATCCTAAAAGCCTTTGGTTCTAATATCATGTTAAATCGCTACTTATCCCGGCCCAAAAGCTTGAACCGGTAGAAATAGTTAAATTTAATCATTTAATCGACACTTTAACAATAAAAAAAAAAAATAATTTGCAGCCACAACCTAGCACTAAAATAATAATTAAAATGTATTAGTCATTTGTAAATGGACATCGTTGGATCGTTCTTATATAATCTTACTCAATTCCCTGTATTCGTATGCATCTGTAGTATACTCGAAGTATTTTCCATTTAAAATGTCAGTAAATTGATTTAATAATTTTTTGATCAAGAAAATAAAATTATTTCAATTAGTCTGTTTTAGAACATATAACTTGCTTAAATAGTTTATTCATGACCTAAATATTGAAAATGAGCTTTTCATTTGTTGTGGAATATAATTTCTACCACTAATTTTTCTTTTTCAGTCCTAAAAGAGTAAAATGCTAAACAACTCTTGATGAGTTTTAAGAAGAGAAAATTGAATTCGAGAATGGAACAAAAATGAAGTTAGAAAGTTTAATAATGTTCATATAATTAAGGACGGAAAAATATGAATTGAAAAAGGGAGGACTTGTGGTCAACCCATAAGAGAATTGAGATTTAGGTAAGTGGAGGATTATGCCCAAATATCTCATAACTTACCAATGTCATTTGTTATGGGTAAAAAGAAAAATGTTACTGGAGCATGTTTTTATGATTTTTTTCCTACTCACGATTTCTTATCTTTGGTATTGATAGGAATGAATCCAAATTTATCCACGCAATTGTTGAAGACATCTCAAAGCGGGTAAGGCGTCCACATTTTGACGTTTCCCAGTATCGAATTGGAATAGAGTCTCGTGTAAAGGACATCAATTTGCGTTTAAATCTTGAGATGAATGACACACGCATGGTAGGACTATTTGGAATTGTTGGAACTGGTAAGACCACTCTTGCCAAAGCAATTTATAACTCGATTAATTATCAGTTTCAAGGCTGTTGTTTTCTTGAAAACATTAGATCAGAAACTTCAGAGCGACTGTTCTATCCTTATCAACCGCCTCTGGTCAGATTACAAGAGAGACTTCTGTCTGAAATCTTAAGAGACTCAAGTTTAAAGGTTGGCAATGTTGAACAAGGGATGGATTTGATAAAGGAAAAGCTTTCCTTTAAAAAGATTCTGTTAATTCTTGATGATGTGGATCAGTTACTCCAATTAGAAGCATTAGTTGGACAATGTGGTTGGTTTGGTTTAGGAAGTAGGATCATCATAACAACAAGAGATGAAAATGTACTAACTCAACATGGAGTTGATAGAACATACAAGGTGGAGGAATTGAATGGCAATGAAGCTCTTCAGCTCTTTAGTTGGCATGCTTTCGAAAAAGATAGACCTGATGACGAGTATGAGAAACTAACGGACTGTGTCATACGTTATGCTGGGGGATTACCATTAGTATTGGTAGTTCTAGGATTGTTTCTATATGGTAGAAGTGTAGGTGAGTGGAGAAGTGCATTGGATCGTTGCAAAATCATTCCTCAATGTGACGTGACTATTGCTGAGCATAACACATTTATGATGCATAACTTGCTGCTAGAAATGGGTACAGAAATTATACAACAAGAGCCTCAACATGTACTAGAATTAAATACGATCAAATGGGTAAGAGTAAACCATTTTTTTTTTTTAAAAAAAAAAATTATATATATTTTTGTTTTCTTAAGTAAAACCTAATAAAAATATATTGACTTTTTTGAAGAAAAAAAAAAGGTGAAGAAATACATACGTATGTGTGTCTATATATATATATATATACTTGTGTGTATCTCCGACCCAAAATCATTAATGTTTGGTTGTAAATAGAATTATTTGCTTTTCTTTTATTTTTCCTTGTAATTTTCTGTTCTTTGTGTTTCTATTTTCTGGCTTATTCTTTGGACAGGCTGCTTTTTTGTTTTTTGACACAGCTCTTCCTCTCTTTACCGACTACTAATGGTCGGATTTGGTGTCTTCGATCTATTTACCACTGATGGCCGTGATGGTAAAAACCCTGTTGGGTTTTGTTTTGTTTACGGAATCTTGCCATTTATTACAACTTTTATTTATTGGCTGTTTTAGTTCGCTTGATGGGCCGGGTCATTCATTTAACCAATTCCCAACTGTTTTTCGGAAGGCTCTGTCGCCTTTGTTTTTTATTTTCTTGTAATTCCCTTTCTCCTTTCCCCACTTTGATTAGAAAAATAATAATAATAATAGAATATGAGTGTTACTTTTTATCAAGTAATAAGTGTAATAAAATAAAGTATAATGCTATCAAGTGCCAATTAGAATATAGATAACTTTTATGATTTGATGTTGTTGGAACACTTGTTTTATTAGGGAGGAGAAGAAGTTGAAGGGAGACTAAGTTATAATATATGTAGAAACGCGCCCCCTAATGAGTTAAGAGTGCTCGACTGGGACCGGGATTTGGACTGGGACTGGAGCTGGAGTTGGCCTAATACCATCTTCAAGAAAGTAAATGAATTAAAGGTACAACCTTTTATTATTAATATTTCTTTCTATAAATTATGTTGCAAACTTCTGTCATGGTAATTCATTCGTTCCATCTTTTTCTTTACAGAATTTCCACAACATGACAATTCTAGGTTTCTTTGATTGCCAACCCTTGATTAGAGTTGTTGATCTTTCGATTATCACTACAAAAAAAATAACTTTTTTTGACGTGGCAAACAGTAACTACTTTTTGCCACGTCAAAACATTTTGACGTGTCTAAACAGACACGTCAAAAAAAATATTATTGACGTGCAGGATTTTAACACGTCAAAAGTTTTTGACGTGTCAATCAGTTTTTGACGTGTTAAACTCAACATGTCAATAATATTTTAACATTAATTTGTAAATAATTAGGTAATAATTGATATCAAAAATATGTATTAAAAATAATTAAATTTAATTGGCATAAAAAATTAAATTTGATTGGTGAGGAAAATTAAGTTTATCATATTAGTATATTATATTATTATATAATATAATAATTATATTATATAATTAAAAATATAATAATTTATATTTATTTTAATTTTATTAAAATTATATATTAAATTATATATATCACACATATAAACGATATTACATATATATATATATATGTGTGTGTGCGTACGTACATGCATAATCATATCATACTATTAATATTGTATGATATTTAATATCATATATATGATATTAATTATCCTATGCATATATAATCATTTTATATAATTATCACATGCATGCATCTAATTCAGCTATTTCATTACTATTAATTTGAACAAGATATTATCATGCATAAATCAGTCTAGTAATATTAATATAATAGCCATATTAATTTTGTAAAAATATATAAAACATACTAAATACATTTGTTTTATAAGACCCGCAAACTTCACATACACTCGGCCGACACAAAATATGTGGTCGGTGAGTGAATACATCTAATTATCTATACATGTAGAATATTAATTTATTTATTCTCTAATTAATTGTAATTGTGTTGTATGGATAATGTGTTATATAAGAGGAAACAATTATATAATAGAATAAATATAATTTTTAATATAAAGTATAATTTTAATAGAAATATAATTTAATATATAATTTTAATAAAATTATAATAAATATAAATTATTATATTTTTAATTATATAATATAATGAAATTAAATTAAATATAATTTGTATTAATTTTTTGACGTGCCATGTGATTTTGACGTGCCATGGAAGCTTTTGACGTGCTATGCATGACACGTCAAAAACATAATACAAATTATATTAATTTCTTTTAATTATATTATATAATTAAAAATATAATAATTTATATTTATTTTAATTTTATTAAAATTATATATATCACACATATAAACGATATTATATATATATATGTGTGTGTGTACGTACATGCATAATCATATCATACTATTAATATTGTATGATATTTAATATCGTATATATGATATTAATTATCCTATGCATGCATAATCATTTTATATATTATATACCAATTAATATAATTATCACATGCATGCATATAAATCAACCATTACATTAATATAAATTTGAACATGATGATCTTATCATGCATAATGTAGTATAGTAATATTAATATATATGATAGCGATATTAATTTTTTAAAAATATATAAGACATACCGAATACATTTATTTTATAAGACCTGCAAACGTCATATGAACTCGGCCAACACAAAATATGTGGTCGGTAAGTAGATTATTGAGCCCTCATTAAAAAATATATTTAATTATCTATACATCTAGAATATTAATGTATTTATTATGTAATTAGTTTTAAGTATAAGAGGGAACAATTATATAATAGAACAAATATAATTTTAATAGAAATTATATGATATAGTAAAAATAATTTTAATAAAATTAAAATAAATATATTTTAAATATAATTTATAATTTTAATAAATTTTAAATTATATAAACCTTCTTGACGTGCCATGTGGCACGTCAAGAAGGGCACTCGGGAAGGCACAGCCCCCTAGATATTTTTTTTTCTTCTTTTTTTCTTTCTTTTTCCTGCGAGCACCGTACCTTTCTTCCCTCCCATTTCTTTCTCTCCCCCGCCCAACTCCTCCACCTGTGTAACATCCCCAGCTCGTTAAGGCTGAGTTTGCCACTTTTCTTCTTTTACAACAAAAGTTCTTGCAAAGATCTATAAGGTCTATCAGAGTATTTGATTTTAAAGGATACAATAAATGTATAAAACATTATTCAAGAGATTTTATTACAAGCGAAATTATAAAACATTAAACTTTAGTTGCGGAATATCATATTATTACAATAATTGATATGAAAAGACTTTGAAAGTTAATAATTATTCCCGCCCCCAAAGGGGGCCCAGCAAGTAAAATCCACAACCATAAATAGTTTTGCTCCTTGTTCTCAGTTTTGATAATTGTTTTTACAAATAAATATACATCCAGCCATAATAATAATACATGTATGTACGTTTGCATCTTCCATAGCATATACGTACTATTACATCTATTATTAAATCATCGTCATAAATCATCTTTATAAATCATCATCATAATGCATCGCTATAAATCATCATAGTATATCATCATTGAAAATCATCATAGTAAATCATTGTTGAAATTATATTATCATTTTCTCATATTAGGGCCCATGTACACTATTACCCCTGTGTACGAGGGTTGCGGGTCCTTGTGACCATGGCACTGAACTGTGGCCTCAGCCATGCCCGACCGTCAATTAACTCTTTTTCTTGGTGCACTCAACGGTCTGTTGATGGAATACCACCTTTTGGCATAGCCTCCTTCAGTGGTTTCGCCTCCATCCGAGTATCGGTACCAAACTCATCTCATCTTATCTTGGGGCCAAAAATACTCTCCTCCATACATGTACCCTCATTTCATAAACATTTAACTCATTTCTTGTACTTTTCTTTGTACTTCTTTTGATGCATCTTAGGGCAACATGTAGGAGGGTTTATCATCATTCTTCTTTCTTATAATCATCATTATTTCTCAACTTTCTTTCCCAAAAAATGGAAACTTTTCCAAATATAAACTTGTTGTACTTAGAAAGCATTTAAAGAAATAGAAACTTTCTAAATAATTTTTTTAGAAATCTTTCATGCATGCAACATATCTCCATGACAGGTAAATAAAATAATAATTTACAGTTTGATACAAGAATGTATGAATAGCATGACATGAAGTAATTTTAGAAGGGGTAGAGAATTTACTTACTTCTAGACTGAAGCTAAAAGTGATCAAATGATATAGTTGCTCCAATCTGACTAACACTACTAGTATATCTTTCAAACTAATTTCTCAAGTCCGTTCTCTCTCGTGTTCTTTCTTTCTTGCAACGCTTTGTCTCGCCCTTTCTCTCTCTGTTTCGTGTAAACACTTTTAGAAAGAAGAAAGACCGAGTAGAAAACGGAAGAAGGAAGAATATGTGGAAGAGAGGATATGAGTGGTGAAAATTGTGAAGGGGAAGAGCTCTATTTATAGGAAAAAAAACAAATACTATTCCGCCTTTTATTTACAATTCTACCCACCATTTACTATTTTACCTACCATTTACTATTTTACCTACCCTATACTATTCTACCTACTACACTCCAATTACCATTCATACAATATCATAAATCCCTCAAGAATTAACATCATTGCCTAATATGAATATTAATATAATCATAGCATCAAATTAATATCTCTAAAATAAGACTTTCAAAATCTGAGGTGCTACAATGTTCCATCCTTATTAGAATTTCGCCCTCGAAATTAAAACTTTAATTATCACTATATCCATGAATTTAGATTCTATCATATTCATCAATCAATTAGTAATTATGCTATTCTACGTACTTCAACCATAAAATAAGACTTTACAAGAAACTTACTCAAACAAATGAGGGTATTTGTTACGCATGCTTTCTTCCAGTTCCCATGAAGCTTCCTCTGTTGAGTGATTGTTCCACAAGACTTTCACTACTGATATACTTATGTTTCTAAGGACTTGATCCTTTCTATCGAGTATTCTTGTTGGTGTCTCCTCGTAAGTCATGTTGGGTCGGATTTGAAGGGGTTCGCTTTCTAAAACATGTGTTGCATCCGGAACATATTTCCTCAACATTGATATATGAAATACGTCATGAATCTCACTTAAGTTCGGGGGTAATGCCAAACGATAAGCTACCACCACAACTTTCTCAAGAATTTCAAAAGGACCAACGAACCTGGGACTCAACTTCCCTTTTCTTCCGAATCGCATTACTCCTCTCATAGGAGCAATCTTGAGGAAGACCTTTGTGCCAACTTCAAATTCTAGCTCTCGTCGTCTCGTATCAGCGTAACTCTTTTGTCGACTTTGAGCTGCTGCTAATCTCTGCTTTATTACCGTTATCTTCTCACATTATCTTGGATGATTTTTGGCCCAAGTAGTTTCCGCTCTCCTACCTCGTCCCAATATATCGGCGACCTACACTTTCTTCCGTACAATGCTTCATAAGGTGCCATATCAATGCTCGCATGATAACTATTGTTGTAGGCGAATTCTATCAACAGAAGATATTGGATCCAGCTCCCCTTGAAATCAAGAACACACAATCGCAGCATATCTTCCAAAGTTTGAATTGTCCGTTCCGTTTGCCCGTCGGGTTTGAGGGTGAAATGCCGTGCTGAAAGTTAGTCTTGTACCCATTGCCTCTTGTAAACTCCGCCAAAATCTTGAGGTAAATCTTGGATCTCGATCCGACACAATGGATACGGGAACTCCATGTAGTCGTACGATCTCCTTGACATAGAGTTCTGCGAGCCGATCCATACTGTAATTCATCTTGATCGGTAGAAAGTATACTGTTTTAGTTAACCGATCAACAATGACCCAAACCGCATCTTGACCACTTTGAGCCTTGGGAAAACCAGACACAAAGTCCATCGAAATACGCTTCCATTTCCATTCAGGAATAGGGAGAGGTTGTAAAGGCCCTGTAGGTCTTTGATGTTCTGCCTTAACTTGTTGACACGTCAGGCATCGCTCCACGTATTGTGCGATATCCTTCTTCATTCCATTCCACCAATAGCTTTTGCGTAAGTCTCGATACATCTTCGTGCTTCCCGGATGGACTGTATATAAAGATTGATGGGCTTCTGACAATATGACCTTCTTCAGTTCTGCATTATTGGGAACGCACACTCGGTCACGAAATCTTAACACTCCATCCTTGGAGATTTGGAAATCTGGTTGTAGCCCCTTCTCCATTCCTTCACGAATTATAGTTGACTCGCTGTCTGAAAGCTGTGCTGTCTTGATTTGTTCCAACAAGGTTGACTCCAGGGTTAGGCTGCACATGCAAGATTGAATTATGTCAATCCCCTCCTTGTCCAGGTCAAGGAGTAACTTCTGATGCATCGTGAATATGGCCGATAATGTTCCCTCCGTGGTTCTTCTGCTGAGAGCATCAGCGACTACATTCGCCTTTCCAGGGTGGTAGTTGATCTTACAATCGTAGTCGCTTAGTAGTTCCAATCAGCGCCTTTGTCGGATGTTGAGCTCCTTTTGGGTGAAGAAATACTTCAGGCTCTTGTGATCTGTGAAGATTTCGCAATGCTCTCCGTACAGGTAATGTCGCCATATCTTTAAAGCAAAGACTACTGCGGCTAGCTCGAGATCATGAGTTGGGTAATTGCGTTCGTAGATCTTCAATTGTCTTGAGGCGTAAGCGATAACCTTCCCTTGTTGCATCAGCACGCAACCCAAGCCTTTAAGAGAGGCGTCGCTATAAATTACAAATCCACCAGTCCCAGATGGAAGAGTGAGAACTGGTGCGGTGACTAGCCGTTGCTTCAGCTCTTGGAAACTTTGCTCGCAATCCTCCGTCCACTGAAATTTTTCATTCTTCCTTGTTAATCTGGTTAACGGTGTTGCCAGCTTAGAAAATCCTTCTACAAACTTCCTGTAGTAGCTAGCAAGTCCTAAGAAACTTCGTACTTCATGGGCATTTGACGGTTGTACCCAATTGACTATCGCCTTTACTTTACTTGGATCCACTGCTATCCCATCCTTGGTGACAACGTGTCCCAAGAAAGTCACATTGTCTAACTAAAATTCACATTTTTTGAACTTCGCATAAAGTTGTTGCTTCCTCAAAATGTCCAACGCCATTCGCAAGTGCTCTTCGTGTTCCTCCCGAGTGTTTGAAAAAATTAAGATGTCGTCGATAAATACTACCACGCATCTGTCAACAAGTTCTCCAAAAACTCGATTCATCATGTCCATAAATGCAGCTGGAGCGTTAGTTAAGCCGAAAGACATTACTAAGAATTCGTAATGTCCATGCCTTGTCCGAAACGCTGACTTTTGTACGTCCTCCTCCCGAATTTTGAGTTGATGATAACCGGAACGAAGGTCAATCTTAGAGAATACTTGCGACCCTTGGAGTTGATCGAAAAGATCATCAATCCTTGGGAGCGGGTATTTATTCTTGATTGTAACCTTATTTAATTCCCTATAGTCAATACATAATCGCATAGATCCATCCTTCTTTTTCATAAATAGAACAGGTGCTCCCCACGGTGATACACTCGGATGAATAAAACCTTTGTCGAGTAGTTCCTGTAGTTGATCCTTGAGCTCCGCGAGTTCTCGTGGTGCCATCCGATAAGGAGACTTGGATATGGGTGCGGTGCCTGGTAGTAGGTCTATAGTGAATTCGATTTCCCTACTGGGAGGTATTCCCGGCAATTCATCAGGAAAAACGTCTGTAAATTCCCGTACAACGGGTATCTCTTCGATTTTTGCTTCTGCTTTCTCCTCTGTCACGCATGCCAAAAATCCTAAACATCCCTTCCTGATTAATCGAGTTGCATGCAGTGCGGATATCAACTTAGGCGTGTTGATAGTTCGATCACCATAAAATTTGAATTCTTCATTTCCCGGCGGTCTAAACATTACCTCCTTGTGGAAACAATCCACGCACGTATGGTACATGGATAGCCAATCCATTCCTAAGATCACATCAAACCCGCTCATCTCGAATATTACAAGATTTGCTGGCATGACATGACATTTAATTGATACAGGACAACGTCTAACTACCGAGGTACATACGACTGTTTTTCCTACGGGGGTAGTCACTGATAAGCTTACATCTAATGATTCTAGCTTTAGGTTACTTGCTTTAGCAAAGGAGTATGACACAAATGAGTGCGTTGCTGCAGGATCAAAAAGAACGGAAGCTATACCATTAGAAATAGGGAGGGTACCTGCCACCACTTCATTGGACGCTGATGCATCACCAGGTGTTAGAGCATAAACCCAAGCGGTTGCATGGTTCTTCTGTTCCTTAAGGCGTTTCTGACCGCTTAGGTTGTTGGGAGGGGTCTTGCAATCTCATAGGATATGTCCAGGTTTCCCGCATCTGTAACATACCGGCTGCCCAAACAGACAATTCCCGGCATGAAGCTTTCCACATTTCTGACATGGTACACGGTGACCACCATTTCCTTGTTGACGGGGTTGTTGTGGTGCAAAATTTCGTTGTGGGGTTAGTGAAATCTCTTCTTACTGGGTTGCTCTCCTGAGTGGTTCCATTGTGGGACATTTCTCTTCCTCTGGTGGGAATACCCCGAATCTGCATTCTGGTTGGAATACCCCGAATTTGCATTCTGGGTCTGCTCGATTATCGCAGCTTTGTTGATGAGGTCTGATAAGTTTCCAATATGGAATCCTACCACAAGGTTCATAATGCGTGGTTGCAGTCCTCTTTCAAACTTCCTCGCTTCTAGCTCTCCAGTTGACACGAGATAAGGGGCAAATCGTGATAGTTCGATGAATTTGGCAGCATATTTCTCTACCGTCATTGACCCTTGAACTAGGTCCGTAAATTCCTGGGCCCTGGCTTGTCGAACTGTCTGAGGAAAGAATCGTTCATAAAATTCTTTCTTGAATTCTTCCCAGGGAATGGGATCCTCTTCCTTTATTCCTAATCGGCTTCGTACTTGTCCCTCCTTGGTTTCCCACCACCGATTTGCTTGATTAGTTAGAAGGTAAGTAGCATACCTAACCATCTTATTATCGGCGCAGTCCATCACCTTTAGCAGCCTTTCGGTTTGCAGAAACCAGTTTTTTGCAACTTCTGCACCCGTATTTCCTTCAAAGGTAGGAGGTTGCTGCCGACGAAACTTTTCGAACGTGCAACCTTGTTGTTCTTCGCTAGTGGATCCTTTCCCGCGTCGGGCCTCGTCTAACAGGTTCATGAGAGTAGTTGCCAACGTTGTCATAGGGCTTAACTCATGGTTGATGATAACGTTTTCTCCATCTCCGGAGTTGTTGAACCCGGTGTTGCCATCTTGGTTATTGTGAGGCGGGGACGCAATTTCTTCACAATCGATAATATAACAACCATTAAACAATTTAGACAAGAATCTTTGGTTTATTTAGGAGTGACTACAACGACTAACTATACTTGGCCGGAATGTGGCTTCCCATTAACCTTTTTTTTTTTTTTTCAAAAGTCTGCCAGAACCTTATAACCTTTGCTCTGATACCAAAATTGTAACATCCCCAGCCCGTTATGGCTGAGTTTGCCACTTTTCTTCTTTTACAACAAAAGTTCTTGCAAAGATCTATAAGGTCTATTAGAGTACTTGATTTTAAAGGATACAATAAATGTATAAAACATTATTCAAGAGATTTTATTACAAGCGAAATTAGAAAACATTAAAATTTAGTTGCGGAATATCATATTATTACAATAATTGATATGAAAAGACTTTGAAAGTTAATAATTATTCCCGCCCCCATTCCGGCCTTCTATTCCAGCGTCCTTTCTACCTGAAAACAAGAAATAAAACTGAATGAGCCCAAAGGGGGCCCAGCAAGTAAAATCCACAACCATAAATAGTTTTGCTCCTTGTTCTCAGTTTTGATAATTGTTTTTACAAATAAATATACATTCAGCCATAATAATAATACATGTATGTACGGTTGCATCTTTCATAGCATATACGTACTATTACATCTATTATTAGATCATCGTCATAAATCATCTTTATAAATCATCATCATAATGCATCGCTATAAATCATCATAGAAAATCATCATAGTAAATCATTGTTGAAATTATATTATCATTTTCTCATATTAAGGCCCATGTACACTATTACCCCTGTGTACGAGGGTTGCGGGTCCTTGTGCCATGGTACTGAACTGTGGCCTCAGCCATGCCCGACCGTCAATTAACTCTTTCTCTTGGTGCACTCAACGGTCTGTTGATGGAATACCACCTTCTGGCATAGCCTCCTTCAGTGGTTTCGCCTCCATCTGAGTATCGGTACCGAACTCATCTCATCTTATTTTGGGGCCAAAAATACTCTCCTCCATACATGTGCCCTCATTTCATAAACATTTAACTCATTTCTTGTACTTTTTTTTGTACTTCTTTTGATGCATCTTAGGGCAACATGTAGGAGGGTTTATCGTCATTCTTCTTTCTTATAATCATCATTATTTCTCAATTTTCTTTCCCAGAAAATGGAAACTTTTCCAAATATAAACTTGTTGTACTTAGAAAGCATTTAAAGAAATAGAAACTTTCTAAATAATTCTTTTAGAAATCCTTCATGCATGCAACATATTTCCATGACAGGTAAATAAAATAATAATTTACAGTTTGATACAAGTATGTATGAATAGCATGACATGAAGTAATTTTAGAAGGGGTAGAGAATTTACTTACTTCTAGACTGAAGCTAAAAGTGGTCAAATGATCTAGTTGCTCCAATCTGACTAACACTACTAGTATATCTTTTAAACTAATTTCTCAACTCCGTTCTCTCTCGTGTTCTTTCTTTCTTGCAACGCTTTGTCTCGCCCTTTCTCTCTCTGTTTCGTGTAAACACTTTTAGAAAGAAGAAAGACCGAGTAGAAAACGGAAGAAGGAAGAATATGTGGAAGAGAGGATATGAGTGGTGAAAATTGTGAAGGGGAAGAGCTCTATTTATAGGAAAAAAAACAAATACTATTCCGCCTTTCATTTACAATTCTACCCTTCATTTACTATTTCACCCACCATTTACTATTTTACCTACCATTTACTATTTTACCTACCATTTACTATTCTACCTACCCTATACTATTCTACCTACTACTCTCCAATTACCATTCATACAATATCATAAATCCCTCAAGAATTAACATCATTGCCTAATATGAATATTAATATAATCATAGCATCAAATTAATATCTCTAAAATAAGACTTTCAAAATCTGAGGTGCTACAACCTGCAACTTTCTTCCGCCATTTTTTTTTCTCCATCAGCCCGGCCGGTCACCTCTGCAGCATTTGTCTCACCCGCGTCCTCTCAGCCAGCCCGGCCATTTTCTCGCTTTTTCACGTGGTGTTTCTCTCTCTCGCTGGCTCACGTCAACGCCGTTGCTCCCTCCGGCAACCACGACCTCAAGCTCCGAAGGCCCTCTCACGCTCTCACTCGTTTTCCGACTCAAAAATCAGGTATATATATATATATTGTGAGTAATTTATTCATTTATTTATTTATTAGATAATTAAATAAATTATATAAAAATGTAATTTACAATGTATATTATTAAGGGAAATCATATCATAAATCCTTAGGTCAACGCGCTTTTTTTAAAAACTCCCTGGGTATTTTTTTTTGAAAATTTAGTCCCTGGGTCACTTGAAACTACTAGAAAACTCCCTACCGTCAATTTTTGTTAACTGCCGTTAGTCCACTCAAAACTCACCGTTTCATCTGATTAAAATATTAATTTTTTATTAATTTAATTTAAAAAAATTAAACTTTAAAAAAAAAAAAAATTAAAGGGTAGCCAGGGGTGGCCGTGCCACCCCTGGCCACCCCCCAACCCCTAAGGGGTGGCCGCAAGCCACCCCAGAGGTGGGTTGACCACCCCTGGGGTGGCTTGCGGCCACCCCTGGGTGGTTTGGGGTGGCTTGCGGGCCACCCCTTTCCACCCATGGGGTGGCTCGAGCCACCCCATGGGCGGCTTGCCACCCCTCCAAGCTAGGGGTGGCTCGCGGCCACCCCAAACCACCCCTGGGGTGGCCGCGAGCCACCCCTGGCCACCAGGGGTGGCCCGAAGGCCACCCCAAGCCACCCATGGGGTGGCTCGCGGCCACCCCTTTGGGGGTTTGGGGTGGCCGCGAGCCACCCTTGGCTTGGAGGGGTGGCCTTCGGGCCACCCCAAGCCACCCATGGGGTGGCTCGAGCCACCCCATGGGTGGAAAGGGGTGGCCCGCAGGCCACCCAAAACCACCCGGGGGTGGCTTGCGGCCACCCCTTAGGGGTTGGGGGGTGGCCAGGGGTGGCACGGCCACCCCTGGCCACCCCTGGCCACCCTTCAATTTTTTTTTAAAAAAAATTAAATTAATAAAAAATTAATCTTTAATAAGATGAAACTGTGAGTTTTGAGTGGACTAACGGCAGTTAACAAAAATTGACGGTAGGGAGTTTTCTAGTAGTTTCGAGTGACCCAGGGACTAAATTTTCAAAAAAAAAATACCCAGAGAGTTTTTAAAAAAAGCGCGTTGACCTAAGGATTTTTGATATGATTTCCCTATTATTAAATATTTTTGATGTAGTTATATTAGCAAATTAATTTTATAGGTTAAGTAATTAATTTATTTGCTTAAGATATATGTTTTGTAATATTAATTACTTGTTTGACATATTTGGTTTGTACATGGTGAGAATATTGTTTAATGTATTTGCATGCATGCATGTACAATTACGTTCTACCCTAATAGTTTGAACTTAGGTTTTTTTGGGGAATTTGGCATTTGGATGTAGACCCATATTTTGTGTAGGTTTTGCTTGTGCACCTTATCGTAACCAAAAAAAAAAAAAAAAAACAAATAATTAACAAGGGCATATCTATTTTGGTCGATTGTTAATTAATGTTTACATTTTGAAAATTTAGAAGAATTAAGTATGTAAATGCTAAGATGCGTAAGTACAAAGTAAAAAACAACTAACATTGGAAGCTGGATTTATTTTATCTACACTTCCCATACAAATGTATAAATGCTATAATAAACGGAAAAAAGAAAATCAACATTTAACCTAACTAGCTATATGTAATTTATTTAGGGTCCCCATATATATGTAATTTATTTAGGGTTCCCATATGTAAAAAAATTAATTTAGTTCTTAAAAATTTAGATTATGTAAATGTCATAAAAAATGATAATAAAAAAATTGCAGCAAATAAGATAGCCACATATATTTTATCAAGGGTCCCCATGTGGCACGTCAAATGTTTTTAAAATTGGACCTTAATTTTGTTTAGGTTTTGCATATTTAGATTATGTAGATGTTATAATTAAACGTCAATGTATGTGTTTGTTTGACCAAGTCTTTTACGTCCAAGATGAAAAGGACCCTGATTGGGCTTGTGTTGTAAGAACTAAACCTAGAAACGTATACGACTTTAATAATATATATCGTTCACATTATTTTGACGTATTTAATGTTATTTCTTTCTACATTGATTGGTTATTGTGGTGCATTTTTTATCTATTATATACATAATTAATTGGGTATATTATGTATTTTGCAGGTTGACATGAGTACGAGGGGGAAGAGTAGACGACGGGGGTCCCTACAGATAGACGACCAGGGGTATAGACCCTTACTTCCTGAGCATGGGGAAGGGTCTCAGCTGGTTCCCTATCACATGGAGGCCTCATATGATCTTGGTACTCCATATCCTACCATGAGCGAGCTGGGTGTATGTGCACATGGTGAGGTAGAGAGGATGTTTCCCCCCGAGTTGAACACGAGTATCCCATACAGTGAGCCATCGCAGCCAGATGACAGCGAGACACAATACTATGGGGAGCATATGGATGATGGCTCAGGTGACTTGGAGGCCGATGATCCTCCAGAAGTGTTGGGCGTTCGCCAGCTCCGGACAATAAGTAAGTATATATGCTTCAAAAACCCATTTTGAATATGTATAAAATTTATGTTGTTACTATTAAATTTCAAATAATTAACATTTGCAATTATTAATGTGTTAGGTATCAGGGGAGACGGGCGCACCCAATTTCAGGAGGTGGACATCCCAGAATCGAACAAGAAGTGGGAGGTCCCCCTTGGCCAAAAAATCGTCTGCGAGTACAATAAGGCGTGGCAGCCCGTAGGATTTAGCGGGATGAAATTCAGAAGGGAGGCCGGCAACGTCATAAGGGCCGGGACTTATGTTAGGCTTCGGGATGAATGGGAGCATGTACATCCCCGTGCGAAGGAAGATGTATGGGACACCTTAATGGTATGGTTAAATTTTTTCTCATATTTTCCCACGTGTATTTCAATATTTTAAACGTTGTTAATGTGTGCAATTATTCGCCTAATTTGTTCGACTTATATATGCAGACTCAGTTCTACATGCCGCCTGAGTACGATCTTGAGGCGATTAAAAGGGACGCCTTCAGAGATATGGGCACGAAGCTGAAGAATTGGAGACACTCTGTAAAATGCTCATTAAAAATCCAAGTGGGCGATACTCCAGACTCAGTGAAGGCGAGAATGGGTGAGGCTGCCGTTAGGAAATACGACGTCGAGGACTTGAATGTCTTGTTGGCGAGATGGTGCGACCAGAAAAATCAGGTAGGTCTGGAGTGTTTTCAGAATCTGTCTTCTTGATTGGTTTGCTTTGTTTATAGGCTTGTGATGATCGATCTCCCGTTGTTGATTGTTGTCCATGTTTGGGTGTTTTCTAAATAATTTTAGTTTTTTTATTTTTTATTTTTATTTTCGTGATTCATGATGCATTGACATACAACTCAGAGACCACCATAATTTCTTCAACTCAGTAATTACGAGCTTCAAAACATTTTATGAATGACATATATAGAAGTTAGTTTTTAAAGAAAAACTAGGAAGAAAAGGAAAAATATTCATGCTTCTTATTTTTAAGTCGTTATTCCCCAAAAAACAACTTTTAGGAACCAAAAACAGAACATGGAAAAATGGGGAAAAAAAAAACTATCCCAATGAAGGTAGATAAATTTGATCTATGATCCATCCCAATGACCAATCTAATTTGTGTTTTGAAACAACATGATCAATTGCATATATATATATAGTAAAGAAATATATGAATATATTTGAATAGAAAGACAAAAGGAGCAATTGGCTAGTGCAATTAATTGTAATTGTTTAGTTTCATTAATTGTAATTGGGTTAGGCCTGACATTTTAAGAGTGATATACATGTAGGAGTTTGCTGCCAAGATGAAAGAATTGCGAGCAAAAAACAACACGCCTCACTGCACCTGGTCGATGAGTTTCGCTAGAGCGACATATCAAGAGGTATTTATATATCTTTACTGCATATATATATATATATATATATATATATATATATATATATATATATATATATATATATATATATATAATCGGTAGTTTAGGTCGATCATTCTCTTAATTTTTTTTGTTTTTTTGTTGTTGTATTGATATATTTTCTATGCAGACCGTATCCGCAGGGGGCACTCCTCCAACTCGAGCGAAAAGTTACATCAAGACTCACACATACAAGGAAGGTGGCTATCTGAATGACGTGGTCAGGGACAGATGTGTAAGTACTCAAGCATATATATTTTGATAAATTATTTATGATTAACGTTCCTTATACGAGATACTAACTTATTTTTTAATGTACAGGAGAGGATGGAGGAATTGATGCCCACTGACCTGGCAAATACTAAGACCGTGATGGAAGGGACGGTACGGTGGACACCTGATGACGCGTATACTCAGGCGCATGGAAATAAGCCTGAGTATGCTGGCAGGGTCCACCAGCTGGGTCCGAATGTGCTGTCGGTGCGGGGCAGCATACATTTATACTATACACCGTCCCAGACACGGTTTCAAAATTCTTGGAGCTCCTCGTTCTCACAGATGACAGATAGAATTAGAGAACTTGAAGATGAGCATGCAACACAAAAAAGTGCAATGGATGAGATGGCGAGGCAGATTAAAGCACAAAAAGCCCAAATAGCAAAGAAAGATGCTACGATTGAGGCTCGCTTCCGCCAGATCGAGGCAATGTTCGGGTCGACGTTTGGATCTGCGCCCCCCCACAGGTAATGATATATTTTATTTTGTTTTTCTAACAATTGTTAATTGTTAGAAATAACTGTTAGAAACCCTTAGTTACAACGGTCCATTTTAGAACTTACGTATATTTGCATCATATTATAGAGTAATTTTGAATTTTTGTATTGATTATTATTGGTTCACAACTCATTTGCAGGTAATGCAAATTAAGAGTTGGGGAATGATTGTGTTGAGTTGGGCGCCACAGGGCTGGTCATCACTGTTTGTTAAGTTCTATATACATACTACTGTTTATTGTTTTGTATATAGTTAGATCAAACTATATGTTTGTTGAGACTAATTGAAACTTATTTCTAGTAGATAGTCCAGAAATGTTTTATTGTATATTTGTTTTGCCTTGTGTTAGAACGTTTTTTCGATGTATATATATGTTTTGTTATGTGTTGTGTTGAAATGTAGTATGTGTGTTGGAATTTTGTTTAATGAAGTATGTGTTGGATATATGTTTGTTGGATATTGGATATATATTATTAATGAAGTTGTGTTGTGTTGGATATATATTATTGGATATTTGATATATATTATTAATGAAGTTGTGTTGTGTTGGATATATATATATTGGATATTAGATTTTGTTTAATGAAGTTGTGTTGGATATATATATTCTTGTAATTGCTAATGGGTGGACTGGAACTATTAGTAGCTATATTAAAAACTTGCTTAGAAACTTGAAGTCTAGTTTAACTTGATTTTTATAAATTTGAGCTTTGTGCTGAGCAGTCATTTATGAACATTATTGAGTTTCTTGGAAGAATGTTGAAAGAAATTATGAGGTGGTGGTTTAGTTATAGTACTCTATAGTATATTAATTATTTGGTAGATGGACTTTGTTTTGGTTAGGTCAGAATTGATGGTTTTTGTTAGATTTTTCTTAAATGATTTTGTTGCTCATAGTTGAATATTATCTATATATGAATGTGCATAACAATGTTTTTGGATATTTCTGAATCTGAATTGAAAAATATTGCAAATGTTGCATGTGAAATTCACAATCTTATTAGTATTTTCAAATGGCTCCTTCTAGTTAGATGTTTTTGGTGGATTACGTATTGGATATTGGATTGGATTGGATTATGTATTGGATTATGTATGTGGATTATGGATGTGGATTATGGATTGGATTGGAGTGGATTATGGATTGTGGATTATGTATGTGGATTATGGATTGGATTGGATTATGAATTGGATTGGATTATGGATTATGGATTATGTATGTGGATTGGATTATGTATTGCATTGGATTATGTATGTGAATTGGATTGGATTGGATTATGGATTGTGGATTATGTAGGTGGATTATGGATTGAATTGGATTGGATTGGATTGGATTGGATTATGTATGTGGATTAGAAATATTTGAATATTAGAATTATTGTATTGGAATATCAGGAATATTGGAATTATTTAAAAAAAAAAAGAAAAGGTTTTTGACGTGTCAAATTGCGTGACACGTCAAAAACCACACGTACATATTTTTGACATGTCAAAAATGCCACGTCAAAAAATTTTTGACGTGGCGCGAATGCCACGTCAAAATTTTTTTGACGTGGCAATTTTAGCATGTCAAAATTTTTTTTGACGTGTTAAAATGACACGTCAAAAAACTCTTGACGTGTCAATTTCTGCCACGTCAAGAGTTTTTTGACTTGTCATTTTAACACGTCAAAATTTTTTTTTTTAACGTGTTGCTACCGACATGTAAAAAGTTTTTGACGTGTCACTGTAGACACGTAAAAAATCTGGGTTTTTTGACACCCACCCTTTTGACCGTTGATGAACGTCAAAACCGACGCGTCAAAAGAGGTTTTTGACATGTCAATACCATTGACATGTCAAAAACCCCTGGTAAAAAATTATCCCCATTTAAGAGAACTGATTCTTGATAGGTGTACAAATTTAGTGGAGGTTCATGATTATGTTGGTTTCCTTGATAAACTTATTTCTTTACTTATTTCTTTAAGAATTTCCAGATGCTATGCACTTAGGAGATTGCCCAGTATTATCAAGTTGAGATCTTTAATAGTTCTTGTCCTTAAAGATTGCCAGAGGCTCCGAAACTTTCCAGAAATTGGGTGTAAAATGGAATGTTTAAGATCCATTGACTTACGACACACTGCTATAAAAGAACTACCTTCATCCATAGAATACCTTGTTGGGCTTGAAGATTTAAATTTAGAAGGCTGCGTAAATCTTATGAATCTCCAAAGAAGCATTCATCTATTGCAACATCTAAAGAATCTTCTATTGGTGGATAGTCAAAAACTTGAAGAAATTCCAAGACTTCCGCCAAATACACAAGAGGTGAATGCAAGGGGGTGCATCTCATTGGAAAGATTTTCAGAAGTATCAAAAAGATTTGAATCCAACACATATGACTTGCCCGGGCTTGTTTGGGTTGACTTGTCCAGATGCCATAAACTGCTCGAGAATATGAAGAATGATGTGAAAAAGTTTTTATCTGTTAAGGTATGTCTCTGACATATGTTTTTTTATTTTATTCAAGTATTTGTTTGTACATTGATTTGTAGTTTGTATTGCTGAAAGTTTACAATATCCATGCAGCAGGGAAATCTTGAGGACTACATATGTAGCATTATATTTCCGGGAAGTAAGATTCCAAACTGGATATGCCATAAAAAACAAGCTTCAAACAGTGATATATGTGTGATAGATATTACTGAGGCTTCCAAATATGGAGAGATCACAGGAATGATTCTATGTGCTATTATTGGATTAAAGGATGAAAGTCAAATACCCTTTCCTATTCCTTGTACTGTTCAGATCATCAATGGATATACCAGGCATTTTGAAGTAAAAAAATTTCATTTGTCAGGTTCAGATCATTTATGGCTCCAGTACTACATTCCAAAATTTGATGAGCTAAAGGGGGACAATGTGCAAGTTAAGTTCCAAATTTGGCATTCCACAGGCTTAGCATTCTTCAGAAGTAGCGGTGTTCATTTGGTACGCAGGTATGAAGAGAAAGAAAAAGATCAAATGCTGAATGCACCCAATGAAGCTGTCGAAAATTCAGTAGGTCCAGTAATGGAACTGGATGGTATTCAACTTAAGGGCCACAACTATGATGTTCACTTGGAAAACAGTTATTGCCCGCCTCAAAAGAGACACTGTGGATTCTTTGGCATCAGAATATCAGGGACAGACAATATTCAAGAGCATCAGTCAACTTCACTCAATCCTCGAATCTCAAAGGGGAAAATCTTGACAAAAGACAAAGTTCGGGTAAAGGGTCGGTCGAGCTTTCATGGCTGTCTTGGGGTTGGGGTTGGCATAGGTCTCTGGTTCAAAATTCACCGACCTAGAAAGAGAAAAATACAAAAAGTAATAAGCAACTTGGAAAACAATTATTCCCCACGTCGGAAGAGACAGTGTGAAACCTTTGGTATCAAATTATCGGGGCCAGACAATATCCAAGAGCATCGGTCAACTTCACTCAATCCTCAAATCTCAAAAGGAAAAATCTTGACAAAAGACAAAGAACGGTTAAAGGCACCTCCACTTCTCTCGAGCTTTCATGGAGGTCGTCGTGGGATTAGTGTTGGTGTTGGGATTAGTCTCAGATTCAAAAAATTTCAACGAAGAAGGAGAACAGAACGAAAAGGTATAAAGTCAACGATTTGAGGAGTCCTCTAGTGGAGTTCATGAGGATTAGAAAAGATGTTTGCTTGATGAGAATATACTCCTCTAGGCTTTACTGTTCTCTCTGGTGGTTCTTTGTTTAAATCCAATAATCTGTTTGTCACGTGTACTTCAGACATCAGTCCAAGAGTCTTCTCGAGGCTTGTTTTTCTGCACTTGTTGTAGTCATGTTACCCTGCTGGCTGGAATTGTGTGGAGTTCATTCTAGGTGGTTTCATTGTGGGAATATTGTTTCTATATAGGAGTGTTCTTGGTCAAGATCATGAAGAGGAATTTCAATAACAGAATTGAGAATTGAAGCACCCAAGTAAGCGCCATTATCTCTTGCTTTTACTGGCTATTGCTCAGAAATCAGATCCCATTACTGTTTTGGCTGGACAATGTTGGTGTTTGAAGTCATGCTTTAGGAGTTGTAATGATGAGGAATTCTTTAGATTTTCTAAGATAATAAATACCATGGTAAAATCCTTAAAATGAGTAATTAAATATTTATTTTTCTGTTGCCTTAATATTTACCACTTTGGCAGATCCTCAATTTTATTTTCAAGTTGGTGTTATCTCATTATAAATCTATTTAATTAAAGATTGTTCTATCTCATAGCCTACCATTGTCGTTTGCTACGAGTAAAAAGAAGAGTGTAACTGGGTCATGTTTTTATGATTTTTTTAAATGAAAGTCCCAACTCATGATTAAATGTTTCTTATTTTTTTTATTGATAGGAATGAATCTCAGTATATCCACACAATTGTTGAAGTCATCTCAAGCTTGGTAAGGCCTTCACTTTTAGCCGTTCCCCAATGTCCAATTGGAATAGAGTCTCGCGTAACTGGCGTCAATTTGCTTTTAAATCCTGAGATGATGAATGTAACGCTCATGGTAGGAATATTTGGTATGGGTGGAATTGGTAAGTCCACCATCGCCAAAGTGATCTGTAATTCGATTGCTTCTCAATTTCAAGGTAGCTGTTTTCTTGCAACCATTAGAGAAACTTCAAGGCAACCACATGGTTTGGTCAAGTTGCAAGGGATTCTTCTTTCTGATATTTTAGGAGACTCAAGTTTGAAAGTTGACAGTGTTGACCAAGGGATCAATTTGATAAAGCAAAGGCTTTCTTCCAAAAGGGTTCTTTTAATTCTTGATGATGTGGATGAGATGCTCCAATTAAAAGCATTAGCTGGACAATGTGATTGGTTTGGTTTAGGAAGTAGAATCATCATAACAACAAGAGACATAAGTTTACTAACTCAACATGGAGTTTATAGAGAATACAAGGTAGATGAATTAGATCACAATGAAGTTCTTGAGCTCTTTAGTTTGCATGTCTTCAAAAGAGACAAACCTTATTACGAGTACGTGGAACTCACAGAAGATGCAATACGTTATGCTGGGGGATTACCATTGGCATTAGAAGTTCTAGGATTGTCTCTGTATGGTAGAAGTGTAGCTGAATGGAGAAATGCATTGAATCGTTACAAAAAAATTCCTAATGAGACTATTCAAAAAACTTTGAAAATAAGTTATGATGAATTGAATGACACAGAGAAGGATATTTTCCTTGATATTGCATGTTTTTTCAAGGAGGAGCGTGTGGATTATGTCATTAAAATACTAGAAGGGTGTGATTTCCTCCCAAATCATGGAATCAGAGTGCTTAGAGATAAGTCTCTCATAATTATTGATGAGCGTGGCACATTTATGATGCATGACTTGTTACAAGAAATTGATAGAGAAATTGTTCGACAAGAATCATGAAAAGAACCAGGCAAGCGCAGTAGAGTATGGTATCATGACGATGCTTGACGTGTATTGGAACAAAATATGGTAAGACTGAAACAAATTTATTTTTTTAAATTTTATATATATGTTTGTTTCCTTAAGTAAAACCTAGTTGAGAAGTATTGACTATTAAAAAAATGGCGAAGAAATACATATATACATACATAGATGTATTTAAAAAATATATATACTTAATTCTGTGTATTTCCAAACCAAAATTAATATTTTGATTGTAAATAGAATTCCTTTAATATTAGAAGAATTAAAAAGAATCATTACATGCAATTGCCTTTTACCATATTTCAAAGATAAGCATGATTTTCTTAAAATCATTCCTTTTTATTTTATGAATAGGTAAGAGTGCTATATAAATAAGAAAAAAGAAATACAAAACGTTGACATATTGATTGTGATCATGCACTCTTGGACATTGCAATAATGAAAACAAATAACCCGTTTTAAGAATCTAAAAAAAGAAGCAACATATGAAGTCAGACAACAAGAATATGAGTTTGTTTACTTTTATCTAGTAATAAGTGTTATAAAAATTCTAATTCTATCAAGTACTTATTAGAAACTTTTATGATTTGATGTTATTGGAACACTTATCATTGTCTTATTAGGGAGGAGAAGAAGTTGAAGGCATATTGGTAGATTTGCCTGAACAAAACCTGATCCACTTGAATTCTAAAGCTTTCGAGAAGATGAAAAGGCTTAGATTGTTTATAAATCGCAATGCACGTTTTATTGGAGGGCCTAATTCTCTCCCTAATGAGTTAAGACTGATCGACTGGCCTAAATATCCTTTACAATCTTTGCCATCCAACTTTCTTGGAAAGAAAGTCATTGCTTTTGAGATGCGGAATACCCTCTTCAAGAAAATAAATGAATTAAAGGTACAACTTCTATTTCTTAATTTTTCTTCTTATAAATTATGTTGCAAACTTTCGTCAAGGTAATTTATTCTCTCTTTTTCTTTACAGAATTTCAATAACATGACAATTCTAAAGTTCTCTTACTGCAAATTCCTGACAAAAATTCCTGATCTTTTGACAGGCCCAAATTTACGGGAATTGAATGTTGATAAGTGTAGAAATTTAGTGGAGGTTCATAATTCAGTTGGGTTCCTTAATAAACTTGTTTTTCTAACAATTTCCTGATGCTCTAAACTTAGGAGTTTGCCAAGAATTATCAAGTTGACATCTTTAGAAGTTCTTGTCCTTAAAGGTTGTTCAAGGCTTCAAAACTTTCCGAACATTGGGTCTAGAATGGCATGTTTAAGATCCATTGACTTTCGACACACTGCTGTAAGAGAACTATCTTCATCCATGACAGACTTCACTGGGCTTCAAGATTTTTTTTTTTTGACATGTCAACACAAGGGAAGGGAAATTGGGGATTCGAACTAGTGATCTCCGCTTCATGAGGCGTGGTTCACAGCCGATTGAACTACCCCTTGGGGACCTGGGCTTCAAGAATTAAGATTAGAAGGTTGCTTAAGGCTTATCAATCGCCTCACCATACTGGATCATCTATTGCAATATCCAAATCGGTGAGAAATGAATATGAAGAGAAATGTTTTCTCTGACATTATTTCCAGTCCTTAGGCATTATGTACAAATATACATTGAAGTAAGTATGGAATAACATACATAATTACAATTAATAGAATCAGCATATTCTCTATGGAATCAAATTTGGTTTCCTTGTGTGGATTGTAATCCCTTGATATCTGCTCTTGCCTTGCCAGCATGCATTATACAAATGCTGTTTTGGTCCAATCTTGCCTTCCATAGCATATCTCCTTAGCTGGCTTTTGCTTGAATTCATGATAATTGATTAGCATTATATAGGCAAGGCTTACGTGCGGTAGTTCAAAACGACTACTTAGATAATAAAAAATTAATTTTTTTAAAGAAAAGAAAAAGAAAAAGAAAAATATTAAAAAATTAATAAAATTAAAAGAAAAAGGAAAAGGAAATTCAAATGCCAAAATGGGGTGGCCGGACCACCCCACTTTTGGCTAAGGGGGTGGTTGGAGCCACCCCCATGGTCGATCTGGGGGTGGATGAACCACCCCCATGGCCAAGGGGGTGGTCCTGCCACCCTCAAAAGGCCAAAAGAAAGAAAGAAAAAAAAAAAAAAAACACTACACTTGAAAAAAAAAAAAAGGGACCACCCCCAAAACCCATTCTATTTTTAAATGTTTTTTTTTTCTTTCTTTTGGCCAAGGGGGTGGTTTGTCCACCCCCAGACCAGCCATGGAGCCACTCCCTTGGCCAAAATGGGGTGGCCATTTTGGCCAAGCCATGCCTTTCAGTTTTTATTTTCGTTTTCTTTTATTTTTTTAATAGTTTTAATTTTTTAATATTTTTATTTTTTAATAATTAATGAATATTATATTATTTCTTTTAAAAAAATTAATATTTTAGTGCGGTTGGACGATCTTAGCCGTCCATTTGGAACTACGGCAGATTGGGGTAGCTCCAAACTACCGCATGTAAACCTCTCCCGCATTATATAACATTCCAATTGTCTTTCGAATGGTGATATAAGAGGAAGTTTCAATGCAGCCATAAGTCGGACCAGAGAAGGGACTCCTGAACCAGTGACCCGGTTGTAGCTGAAGCCATGGGAGCCCTGTGTGCCATGGAATTTTGCAGAGATCTTGGGGTGCAAGATGTTATTTTTGAAGGGGATTCTACACAGGTCGTCAAATCTATTTCCTTAATTATTTTCTGTGGTGTAGATATGTCGAAGTTGTGGAAGACGTAAAAGACGTAGGTTTCTGAAACTGGGATGTGAAACACACGAAGCGGGAAGCCAATTATGCAGCTCATGGGCTGGCCAAACATGTAGTGTGGAACCAACTGGAGAAAATTTGGATGGAAGAGATCCCAAATTTTATTTTTGATATTGTAATCCTAGAGTTTCGTGCTCTTTCTGTTTAGAGTTTTTACTCTAAATGTTACTTTTCTATGGAATGAAATGCTATCAAATTTCCAAAAAAACAAAAAAATAAGAGAAAGTTTCAATTGAAATTCTTTAGAGGTATTGGTCCCTCGAAGAGACCACTTCTCAATCCTTCATTTACAATTCACAAACCAAAAAACCCATTATATTTGGTATTAGATCCAGCAGCCTCTTAACGAGAAAGAGAGAGGGAGAGAGATCTTTCTTGAAGACTTGATTCAAGTAGAGAAAACTTCAACTCAAGGTAGTGTGAATAAGGACCTTAGAACTACTTTGAAAACTCTTGGTTGAAATAAATGGGAAGGAGAAGTGAAAAGTTGACAATTCACTTTAACTCATGAAATGGAGCACTTAAACAAAAAATATTTCATTGCAGCTCGGAAGGCCAGGTACTCTTAAAGAGTCGAAACAACAAACAGAAGGGAAAGGAGACAGACAAAAGAGTAATCTTTTGACTTTCAAAATGTTTGGGGAACTTTTTTTTCTTTCAAAATAATTATCTTTTGACTACTTTTTTTTTTTTTTTTTCTTTTTTTTTCTCAAGTTTATAAGAATACTTTTGTCAAAAAATTTTAAGGTCATTTATGTTTTTTTGTTGACCTTGAGGGGAATATTGACAATTTTTTTAATAGCTTAAAAAGTCATCGACCCAAATTACACAATTGGTGGTTTTGGGAATGACATTGACAATGAAGTTGACTATAGTTTTAGGACAATATGTTTACTCTAATTACAACTTTGACCATTCATTTTTGAATTATAATACAAATCATGTGGTTAACACTTTCACTATAGAGTAATACTATGTACCAACTTTTCATCCGAGTGAAAAGTTTTTTCTTATAAAGTCGATGCAGAGTATTACTCTTCACCATGTCATAAAAAACAAAAAAAACAAAAAAATAAAAAAAAATAAAAAAAAATAAAAAAGAAAAGAAAAAAACCCCTTTATAAGGTGTCGGCCTCAATAAAAAAAGGTGGCCTAAAAAAAAAAGTAGTGGCTTGTCTCACTAGATAACAAGGTTGTTAGCCACTTTGACCATGAATCATGCCAAGATAGGAGTTGATATGGAGGCTTGATGGTTTCCATCTACCATATGAATATGGACGCATGGACCATATTCATGGTAATTTTGATATCCCAATGATTTATTTGGTACAAGTGTAAATCCTATGCTTCAAATCACTCATTTTCACCTACCAAGTGAATATTCATTAACCCAATTTGAAGTAATTTGTCATTTATTACCAGACTTCAAAAGTTGAATATTCATGTAATTGTGGCCAATAATGAGCGTTGTAACAAAAAATATATTAATAATGAGTGTGAATATGTAGATTAGGGATTTCTTTAATTCATATATATATATATATATATATATATATTATCACACAGTGATCAATATGTTATCGTTTCATTTAAATTTTTTAAATAATATGACTATATATAATACAACAAAATAAAAGTTGGATCGTGAAATAAATTATTTTCATTTCATTTGAATATCTAGTAGAGTTTTAATTGTTATTTGGTTAGAAATGAGGTTTAATATTTGATTAGAGCAGCTTCTATGAGTTTATGATACAAACTCATCATTTTGTACCATCTGACACCTTAAATTAGTACAACTTAAGAAAAAGACAAAACAAGCACACTAGATTACATCCATATATGTGAAGGTGAAATTTTTTAATTTTTAGTAAATTTTGATGTGATTTGATATATTTACTTTTTTTTCTTAAATAGTTATGCTAAGTTAAGGTGTTAATCTATTATTGGAGGGCATGCACAAAATAACAAATTTATGCTAGTACCACGCAGTAATTATTCTCTTAATTGACATGTATCGGTTGACAAACTTGTTCAAGTGCACCAGGCTTGCTGTATTTTGTGCAATTTTATGAATTTACCATCCAAAATCAGTCTCCTTCAATGCATAATGCATACGACGCCGTAAAAGAGTTGCCAAGAAGTTTCTCAATCTTTTTTTTATTCTTTTGACCAACGCGTATTATATAATTATGATGCAACGCGGCATAGGTTTTGCCAGGAAGTTGCTCATTTTACATCGGCGTGTGGAAAATGGACTTTTCTATTCAACTTTAAAAAGGGGTCATATTTCTGAATTCTTCAACTATCTTCAATATTTATTCCATGGCCTTCCAATTAGGAGCCTCCTCTTCTTACTCTTCCACCCATCCATGTACTTATGATGTGTTCTTGAGTTTTAGAGGTGAAGATACTCGCAACAATTTCACTGCTCATCTATGCGCAGCTTTGCGTCAAAAGGGAATCAACACCTTTATAGATGACAATCTTAGAAGCGGAGACGAAATTTCACTTAGTCTTCTCAAAGCCATTGAAGAGTCAAAGATTTCAATAATTGTATTCTCTAAAAATTATGCATCATCCAGATGGTGCTTGGAGGAGCTAGTGAAGATCCTGGAGTGTAGAAAAACAAAGGGGCAAAATGTTCTACCATTGTTTTACAACCTAAATCCGTCGATAATACGGAATCAAACCAATATTGTTGGAGAAGCACTCGCCAAACATAAAAAAAGGTTTAAAAACGATAAAATGAAGGTGCAAAGGTGGAAGACAGCCCTAACAGAAGCAGCCAATTTGTCAGGAAAGCATTTGGAAAATAGGTGAGTCTAGCCACTCTTGGGCCTTCCTACTACTATGTTGTTCTTTTTTTTCTTCTACTTTGTCTAGGACGAGCTTTCAATTTCATGCATGTGAAGTACACGTAGAACATTTTTATATTTAAAAATGTCAATAAAATTATCTTAAAGTACTTATAATTGACCTCTTTACTAATTTTTGTTCAAGAATTACACTCAATGGTTCTTTTTTTAGACAGTATACTGTATAACCTATTCATGACCTAATAATTGAAAATGAACTTCCAATTAATTGTTGCGGTATATGTAGTTTTTGTACCACTAACTTTTCATTCTAGTCCTACATCTTTAATACATAATTCCTACTGTTATTTTGCAAAAGTTTAATTTTTTTTTTTAAAAAAAATAATAATTTACTGTTCATTTTTGTATCTTATTAGAAAGAATTATAAATTCGTTAAAACTTTCATTTTCTTAATTAAGATCTTATTTTGAAAATTAGTCATTTTAACATCAAATATTTTGTTTACTTATTAAAAAAAAAAAGCCATGGAATTCAGATGTGTATGGTTTAATTTTAAATTGGTTTTTAGTATCAACTGGTTCTAGAGTATAATGCAAAACATACTCGATCTTGACAAGTTTCAACAAAGGAAAACTGCATTTGGGAATGAGAAAAAAAAAATAGAATGTTTAATAATTCATATAAAGACTATGAAAAATATTAGTCTAATAAGGGGAGGACTTGTAGTCAGTAGAAGGATTGGGATTTAGGGAGGGCAACATTATCCCTTACAGCATAATTCATAGGCAAACATTGTCATTGCTTAAGGAGAAAAACAAAAAAATAAATCATTGTAACTAGATGATCCTATTCCTATTCTTGTAATGTGAAAGTATCACATTTGATGTTTTGTTATCTTTTTGAATTGGTAGGGATGAATCTCTATTTATTCAAGAAATCATTGAATGGGTGAATTCGATATTAGTACACAAGACATACTTTCAAGTTGCTAAGTATCTAGTTGGAATAAAGTCTTGTGTACAAGATGTGAAGTCGCTTTTAGATATGGAGAAAAATGACCGTACATGCACAATAGGGATCTTTGGAACTGGTGGAATTGGTAAGACAACTATCACCAAAGCTATCTACAACTCAATTGCTTCTCAGTTTGAATGTAGTTTTTTTCTTGAAAATGTTAGAGAAACTTCCGGGCAAAAGAACGGTCTAATCCATTTGCAAAATAAATTTCTTTCTAAAATCTTAGGAGGTTTAAGTCAAATGATTGACAATGTTGATCAAGGAATTACTTTGATAGAACAGAGGCTTTGCCTAAAAAAAATACTTCTAATTCTTGACGACGTGGATCATTCAGACCAATTAGAAAAGCTTGTTGGAAAAGGCGACAAGTTTGGCTTAGGAAGTAGAATCATCATAACAACAAGAGATAAACATTTACTAACTAAGCATCAAGTTTTAGCCTACGAGGTAAAGGAATTGGATCACTACAAATCTCTTCAGCTCTTTAGTTGGCATGCCTTCAATAGAGACAGACCTAATGATGATTATGTAGAAGTCACAGAAGATGCAGTATGTTATGCTAGAGGATTGCCACTAGCTTTAACAGTGCTAGGATCGACTTTAAAAGGAAGAGATATACTTTATTGGAAAAGTAAATTGGAGGAGTACAAAAGAATTCCTCACCATGATATTCAAAAAAGACTTAAAATAAGTTTTGATGGATTGGATGAAAATGCAAAGAATATTTTTCTTGATATCGCATGTTTCTTCAAACGAGGGAATGTAGAATATGTCACAAAAGTACTAGATAGTCGTGGTTTTCACTCATACAGCGGCATCGAAGACCTAAAGGATAAGTGCTTGATAACTCAATCTTGTGGATCATTGGTGATGCATGACTTGGTACGAGAAATGGGTAGAGAAATTGTTCGACAAGAATCACCCAAGGAGCCTGGCAAGCGCAGTAGATTATGGTTTCATGAAGATGTCCGTGATGTCCTAGAAAGAAATACGGTAATAATTATGTTAAAAATCCCTTTTAATTTTACATTTGTTTCTTTTTCTTTTTCTTGAGATGTTGAACTTTTTTTTTTTTTGCATAAAAAAAGGCTGAAAAGTTACATGCAAATATATGTATATGGATACATATAGGCTACATAAAATAATCAAATAAGTAGAATGAATTTAATTTCAGAGGAAAAATACTGCATCGATTTCTCTATTTAACTTAGCTAGGGAGCTAGAGATTCCCCAATTTTCTCTCTCAAAAAAAAAAAAAAAATGAAAATGTAAATAGAAACGACTTCTTCCATGGCCTTCCAATAAGCCTTTTCCTTTTTGTTGTCCTCTTTCTCTTCTTCTTTTATTTTTTCTTAAATCTTACGTTTTCAAAACCTTCTTATAAGAAGGTGTAGGAGGTTTACAAATTAAAATGAGTTTTGTATTATATTTTCTGAAAAATTTCGTATAATTTATTTTTAAAGTATGTTAATGATGGGTTGCATCTTAAATCCGTTTATTAACAATTGTCTGAAAATGGTTATTCAATATTCGAACAGCGAAAAGAACTTTTGGTGTAAGCGTACGTATTAATTAAGGAAATAATATATCTAAAGTTATTTGATAGATAAAATTTTTTTGGGTATTGAATTTCATCATGAAAATCCTATTAAGTTTAGACCGTGTTATTCATGTTAAAATAACTAATAAAAGAAATTTGTCGAATAATATTACAAAAGGATGAATAAATGGAATGCTTTTAGTTAAGAATAATAAATAAAATCATGATTGACAACTGCTTTTATTGTTTCAAATACAGGCACAATTTTTATGAATATCTTGCATTTTAATTTCTTTTATGAACAAATAAGAGTCATATGTTCATATATATATATATATATAAGACATTAATTTGAAGAATGTGTCAGTCGACATTCCAATAAAATAAAAAAGAATAACTCATTTTGAAAATCTAAAAATTAAAAAAAGGGGGTAATTCACTTATCCCATGAAGTTACGCGCTTTTTGTAAACACATTTTCAATGTTCAAAGTCTTTTACTTTGGTGTATCGAACTTTGATTTCTTTTCATTTTTCCCTTTTTGTTACATATTATAGTTAAATTAAACGGTGGAATGAGTAATTTTAGTAAGGGTATTTTAGTAATTTCACACATTTCCGTTAGAATTTACGGAATGGAGAAAATAGAAGAAAATCAAAGTTCGATACACTAAAGTGAAAGACTTTGAACATTATGAGATATTTACAAAAAGGCAAATAACTTCATAGGGTAAGTGAAATTACCCCATAAAAAAAACAAAATGCAATATACAAAGGCAAACAGATGGAGTATAAATTTGTTTCTTTTTACGGAGTAATGAACATACACACAAATACAAACATTATCAAGACAAGAATTATAGGATATGCATATTGATGTATCTTGATTTTGGTTTGAAAATGTGTTATGATTTGACATAAATATGAAAATTGTTTTTAAAAGTATTTTTGAAATTGTTTATGTCTCGTATACCTACCTACTTATTTTAAGAAACGGATGTAAAGCTCTATTTATAAAAAAATTAAAATACATGGTGTCTGCATGACCACCTCTTCAAGTACAGAGGTTTTGCATGGTCATCCCAACCACCACACCCTACTCCACTTTGGTTGGTTGCATGAACACCATATATATATATATATATATATATTTTAAAAAAAATTAATTTTTTAAAATTTTTTAAATAATAAGTGAGCTCTAACCTTTGCAAAAGTTAATTGCATGTTCTGTCAAAATTTTCCTTCAAATTGTGACTAATACAAATTTATAAAAAGTGTTTTATGCTTCGAGTTGTTTGCTAAAGTATTTATTGAGAACATATGACAAAAAATTTAACAACTATGACCACCATTCATGCAAATGTTAAAATATGAAGAACTTTATATTATGATTTTGCTGGTACACTTAGTTATACATTGTTTTGTTAGGGAACAAACAAAGTTGAGGGCATATTGATAGATTTGACTGAAGCAGACTTGATACACTTAAGTTCCAAAGCTTTCAAGAAGATGAAAATGCTCAGACTCTTTATAAGCCATAATGCACACTTTTATGAAGAGCTTGATTTTCTCCCTAATGAGTTAAGAGTGCTTGATTGGCCTGGATATTCTCGAGAATCTTTGCCATCTAATTTTCGTGGAAAAAACCTTGTTGTTTTAAGAATGTCTCATAGCCACCTCAAGAAATTGGAAGGAGTTGAGGTATAGTTATTATTTTAAATATTTCTTTGTTTAAATTATTTTTTAAATTTCCTTCTAACTAATTTATTTTCTCTTCTTCTTTTTTTGACAGAATTTCAAAAACATGACAATTATGAATTTCACTAATTGTAAATTTTTAAGAAAAATTCCCGATGTTTCAAGCATCTCAAATTTGGCGAGGTTGATTCTTGATGGTTGCAAAAATTTAGTTGAAGTTCATCATTCAGTTGGATTTCTTGATAAGCTTGTTTGTTTAAGGCTTGCATACTGCTCTAATCTTAAGAGTTTTCCGAAAAGCCTCAAGTTGAAATCTCTTAAATTTCTTTCCCTTTTGGGGTGCTCTAGGCTCAAGAAGTTTCCTGAAATCGAGTGTCAAATGGAATATTTAGCGTACATTGACTTCCAATATACTGATATAGAGGAACTGCCTTCATCTATTGGGTACCTCATTGGAATTAAGACATTAGATCTAAGTGGTTGCAAAAACCTCAAGAATATTCCAAATAACATCTATCAATTGCAACATTTAGAGCGCCTCAATCTCGGGGGTTGTAATAGTTTAAAAGGAATGCCTCCATACCCTTCTTCAAAATTTGAGTTTCTACAGAAAGTGAGTGATAACAGACAATTTATGTCCTCTGAAATACTTGACCCAACTCAACGGTGGTTCCATGAACAACTTGGCCCAACTCAACGGTCAGATTTTCTTTGCCTAGCAAACATAAGCACTGCTCTCGTCAGTCCCAAGGTAGAGAAGAAAAAATATCATGCGACAGAAGATTTACGTTACTACAGAAGGTGGAGGATGATAGACGACAATTTATGTCAATTTGAGATTAGTCAAAGAGTAACGAGCCCAAACAGAAGATAGGAAATGCTGGTCACAAGAAAGAGCTTTATCTTCAACAGCCGGACTTCTTATCCGTTTGTGAGGAGAAATGGTAGAAAATCTGGAATCTCAATGGCTAAGAAGAAAGATTTGTCTGATAATTCCAAGACCCAGCAAGAAACCATTTTCCCACTGAAAATCTCCAACCCAATTCTTGCTCGCTCTATTGTGGCAGTGCTTGGGCTGGGATTCATCGATGCTTGGTATGCTTTTTCGTCTGTTTTCTTTGATATTTTTTTCATCAGAAACTTGAATCTATGTTTCTCATGAAGAAAGATTTCAATGTTCAGGTACAGTGGAGATTGGTCAAGGATTGGAGTGATATCAAAGGAGATTGAGGACTTGCTAAAGCTTGCAGCTTTTGTAGCTTTTGTAGCTTTTGTAGTTCCTTCTCTCTGTATCTTTCTCATTTTTTCTTTCTACAGGGAACCAGAAGCTTGATTTTTTTTTTTTTTTTTTTTTTTTATTATTATTTTTTAGATTTGTGTGATTTTGAATGTGAAATGCAAATTATTTTGTGCGTGTCAATTTTTTCTTTATTTCCTTGTTTTTGTTCAAGTTACTTATAGCAAATGATAAATAAAGTAGCTAAAGTTGTTAAGCTTGTTTTTGTTTTTGTTTTGTTCTGTTTCTTGTCGTCGTTGTTATGATTTATATTTTGTTTTTGTTCTACTTATTAGGGGTGCAAAGGCGGGGGGTTAAAAACCGCCCGCTAACCGCTATAACCGCCAACCGCCTAACCGCTTAACTGTCTAACCGCATTAACCGCTAACCGCCTAGCGGTTAGCGGTTAGCGGTTATTGGGTCTACTAACCGTAACCGCTAACCGCTAACCGCTTTTTTATATAATATATTTTTATAATTATAATTATAAAAATATTTATACATATAACATAATCACTTCATCATTAAATCACAATTTTTTTTTAAAAAATAATTAAATCACAATTTGAGTATTAATATATAATCACTATAATTTATATGATTATATCATATAATCACTTGATCATTAAATCACAATTTTTTTTTAAAAAAATAATTAAATCACAATTTGAGTATTAATATATTATCACTATAATTTATATGATTATATCATATGAGATTAATCATTAAATCATTTGATTATATAATAACAAATTATACATATATAATATGACATAACTCATAAGTATACCAATTCATACTAATACAACAATTAAATATCTAGAGCCTTATTTCCAATGTATGTTATATATGTTATAAGTCTATATAAGTCTACATATGTATATGAATAATATAAATATATAATATCAATACTTAATCATATGATTCAATGACAATTCAAATACTTTATTCAAGACTTCAAGTGAATCATATTATTAATGTACAATGATGATATGATTCGTATAATATCAAATTAAGTAATTGACATTGGATTAAACAATGATCAATGTGTTTCTTATAAACACAATTTAAGTATTAATGTATTATCATTATAATTTTAGTAATTTATATATTATCACTATAATTGATACGATTATATCACATGATGACTTGATCATTAAATCATATGATTATATAATAATAAATAATACATATATAATATGACATAACTCATAAGTCATAAGTCTACAAGTTAATCATATGATTCATGTACAATGATAATCACATTGATTTAATTGAATTAAACAATATATTACTTATAACTACAAGTCTACAATTTAATTAAAGCATTATTAGATACTTTAGGAATTTAGGATTTAGGAGTTTGAACATTACCATTTACCATTAGATATTAAGTTGAATTCAAAGAAAAAAGATTATAAGTAAATATGATAAGAATTTAAATAATTAACCGGTTATGATTTAATATTTAAGGAAAATTTTTTAAAGTACAAGTAAATGTAAATTTTGGGTCAAATATATTTGATTTTTCAATATAGGCTCTTTTTATAGCAATTGGGCCCAAGAAGATATTAAAAATACAAGAAAAAAAAAATGAGGGTAAAAAAAAGCCCAAAAAAAAAAGCCCAATTTTAAAAAAGCGGTTAGCGGGCGGTTATCTATTTCGTTAACCGCTAACCGGCGGTTAACCGCTAACCGTAACCGCATTTGCACACTTACTACTTATATTAAAAAAATTGCCCATGTTTTTCATAAGAGCAACTCAAATAAAGCCCTTTTTCATCTCCAATAATATAGCTAAAATGAAAATTTTGCTACATTGACTAGTAGTATTACCCTAATTGTTAACTTATCAAAGTATGAGCATGCAAAAGCGGAAATAAATTATCTGACACAATTATCATATGACCTTACATAACATTATGTATCATTAATATAGACTCTGAGCTCTCAAACAAACATTATTATAATGATATAAATTACTTCTATCTAAGCAAACTTCACAATGCAAACCATTCTCTCGTCATTTTTATCTCAATGAATTTTTCACTCTATGGCCTGACAACCTGCTAAATTACAAAACACTGAGGTATTTGACATGTGAAAGCAAATAAGTGCGTAAATCCATGACTTAGTAAGTAAATTATTATGAATTTAGTTTATGCAATGAGCTTATATTGCATAAACCAAATTCATAATTGTTATTTAATTAAATAACAATTCATAACCTTTTAATATTAAACGTGAGTTTTGCATAAAAGTATGTGTTGTCTCTGTTATTTACTATTAAGGAAAATGAAATTTATTTTGAAGTAGGGTGACATAATCCCAGTAACAAGTTACATATATTTTAATGCAAAGAAATCATGCAATACATAAATAATTATATACTTAACATTAATCATAGCTTGTTCCATATGATAAATCCAAGCCTTTAAGCCTTTTCTTGGCAGGGTTAACTATCCTGAGGGACCCGTAGTACAATATCAGTGCCTCAGATACTGCCGCATACTATCATATACTAGCAACCCAATCGATTTCAATCTTGGCTGGCCGCTGCTTGCAAAAATGTACTAGTAACTCATCCATGTATGGTATGCATGTCACAATTAGCCATTGGATCTAAAGCCAAACATAAATATAAACATAAACCCTGTGACCATAGGGTCAAAGCCCATATAATTATAATAGCCCATGACCCACAATCATGTCATACAATGCAAGTTTGTTCATTTTATTTAAGAAAAACATATATAATCATTTGTCCATTTGAAGCAGTCTTAAACATGTTATAAAAATAAATAAGCTCATGACATAAAATTAAATATACTTAGTTCGTTGACTCATTAAATATGAATAGTTTCATAATCAATTACTTATCTCAATCGCTTATCTACAATCTCGAACATCTAAAATCCAAGTCACTACAATCTCATTCAAACGTCAGACATAAATACACTGAAAGTCCTAATCCTTACACGCAAAACTCTAATCATGTGATAAAAATCATAATCCTTCATTAAAAATTGTATAAACCTATTTTGGAAACAATAAATATTCGCTCCTTGATATTCGAATGTTCATTCACCCACAATCCAACGTTTGTCCATCTCGGTCTATTGTTCGATGGCGCAAACTACAAATTTAATCTAAATACCTATATTCATGCAATAATCCTTCATCAAAACATAGAGGTTTGAACACAACGTATTTCACATGTCATGTGACTTGGTGACTTGATTCTTACATATTTGTCCAAAAATACTTAAAGGTGATATAATATTTTTATTTTAAAACTAACCCATCTGTTAAAACATCTTTAAAAATAGTTTAAATATGTATATAGAGATATTAATGTTATGTGGCATTTGTGGGATATTGGCGGTATATTTGTGTGGCACATAAACATTACTCCTATATGTATGAAAGAAGTCATTAATCATAAGAGTAATGTTATTGTTATGTGCCACACAAATATTCTATCACTATCACAATGGTGATGATGTGGTTGTCAACCCACCATTTGATAAGTCACGGTTAAAAAAAGAAAAAGAAAAACACACTTTAGATTTCTGAACTTACTTATTTTGCAATTATACATCCAAACATTAAAATTGACATCGAAACCCCACATACTACCATTGCGTGATTACGTGTCAAATTAGGCAATTAATTTTGCATTTTTCTTTCCAAATACCTTTAAAGTTATTAATAAGTAAAATTTAAAAATATATAAAAATAATAATAATTAAGGGGGCTAATATAAAAGGAAAATGCTAGGCTTACAAGCATACTTTATAAAAAAAACTTTTACAAACTGATTTCTTATTATTCATTTCTCAAGATAAACAGTGTATATATATATATAAATATATATTGCCGATGGCCACACGCAAAACTTTCAGACATTCTCTCCCTCTGTTAAGGGATTAACTTCTCAAGTTTATCTTGAGAAATGAATCATAAAAAAACAGTGTATATATATATATTGCCAACGGCGACACGCAAAACTTTCAGACATTCTCT